>NC_064851.1:2333023-2633023 GCF_024139225.1 Suncus etruscus
CTGGGGACAGACAGAGACATCAGATGTGACTTCAGAAATGACAAAATCAGAAACTGGGAAGAGGGGAGTGGGGGGTGTGTGGGGACAGGCCAGGTGGGCTTTCCGGAGGCAGGGCCAGGAGGCGGGGAGCAGTTGAGGGCAGCCCACAGAGAAGGCACTTGGGGGTACTTGTGTCTCCTGGAAGGGTAGCAGCACCTGTTGACCACAGACCACACCCAGGAACCAGCCTGGCACGGAGCCCCCATTCCCTCTGCCCACTGGGCCCTGCCAGGCCTCTACCAGCAGCCAGACTGCAAATACAGTCCCAACCCCACCCAGGGAAACCCAGACCCCCTTTCCCCACCTTCCCATAGGAGATTCCCCTCAGCTTAACTTCAGGCACTATCCACAGTGCGCCCCCAACAGGCCTCTGCTGAATTACAGCCTCCTGCAAACTCGAGGGGGGCCAAGCCCCAGCTGAGAGGCCTCCCCAGAAGGACTTGGCCAGTCCCTTAGCCCCCCCCCCAAGCAAAAAAGAGGAAGAAAGGGCCCGGAGAGATAGCACAGCGGCGTTTGCCTTGCAAACAGCCGATCCAGGACCAAAGGTGGTTGGTTCGAATCCCGGTGTCCCATATGGTCCCCCGTGCCTGCCAGGAGCTATTTCTGAGCAGACAGCCAGGAGTAACCCCTGAGCACCGCTGGGTGTGACCCAAAAACCAAAAAAAAAAAAAAAAAAAAAAAAGAGGAAGAAAACTTAGTGCAGGGCTGCATGCCAGAGCCCAGGGATATCAGCTTGCACCCTACATCTGGGGAGGACCACGTTCAGTTCTTTTAGGGGCAAGGGTCACTGAGACATGCCCTGTGGCGGTGCTGGAAACCCTCGTGGTGAAGGGACTCACCCCTATGGCCCTGCCACCTCCACCTCTAGGAGACGCCATGGCAGAGGGATGGGCCCTTCCAAGTCCAGACACTGCCCCGACCCCGTTCCTGCCTCTGCCCACCTGAGCTTCTGATCTTCTGTTGTCTGGAGACACCCTAAGGTGCCAGGTATGAACCCCAGAGTCCAGCTAACTCGCCTACAATAACCAGGCCCTTCCAATCCCACCAGCGTGTCCCTACCGTGTTCCCAGGGCTTCACACACTGGCCTCAGCCTTTGGGGGCCCCAGACAGGCCCCCTACTTTGGAGCCCCCCCATTCACAAAGCAGGACAAAAGAAGTGTGGCCTAGAACAGGACAGTGGGTGTGTCTGAGAAGACTCAGCACTCGGGTGAGCTACAGGAACAAAGGAGTCCAGAACCTTCCACTCACTGGCATCAAAGATCACTGGATCAAAGATCCTAGTCTCGGCCCACAGCTCACCCAGGCACTGCTTCTGAGGCCCCAGCACAGAGCTTCGTGGCCAGAGAGAGCACAGTGGTCGGGCATTTGCCTTGCATTTGGCGTACCCAGGATGACACCGGTTTGATTCCTGGCATCCCACATGGTCCTCCGAGCCTGCCAGGAGCGATTTCTGAGCACAGAGCCAGGAGAGGCCCAAAATCCAAAGGAAAACAAACTAACAAAAAAACAACCCCAGTCCAGAGCATGACAGCGCTTGCCACTGAACTTGCCACTGAACCAGTCTCAGCACTAGCCCCAGGAGCCCAGTCTGGCCAGTGAGGCGGAGAGACAACGGGCAGATACCCTCTTGTTTGTCTGTCATCATGTTAGGCACGAGGAGGAACAGAACTGGCTCGTGGCGCTGACACACCAGGAGGCAGAGGAAATGACAGATAGGCGGGTGATGGTCACTCATAGCTCCGGCACATCTGTGGGAGCAGATGTGGAGACGGAGCCAGCCTGGAAAGTGGAGCCCTTTTGGGGAAGCCACTGAGGAAAAAGGCTTCCTTCCCATCACACCAGCTTTGGGGGGAGAGGGGACACACAGGGTCAGTTGAAAGTCACGTGGCCAAGCACAGTCCAGGGAAGGGCCCAGAGACCCCCACAGGCAGGCAGCCCTGCTGGACAGACCTGGGGTGCAACACGGGGAGAGCAGGGAGCCCGGCTGACCCGCAACACGGGGTCCCTGCTCCACTCTGCCACCCAGGAAGGCGCTGGGGAAGTGCAGGCCCCAAGAAGGGAAGAAAAAAAAAAAAAAAAAAAACTAAGACAGCTGAGCCCCCAGCAGGATTCAAAGGGCAGCTCAGCCAGCAGCTGCGTCCCCAGAAGGCTGAGAAACTTGGGGAGCGAGCGGATGTCCTCGGAGGGCTGTGGGGAGGCGCTGGCGGCTGGTATGAGACCCCAGTCTCCCATCCCGCACAGCTGGGATGGAAAAGAAACGCAATTTGGCCAATAGAGCAGCAAGAGACTGGGGCGCGCTGGTCAGGCCTGGGGTGGGGTGGGGAGGTCCGGGCTTCCCCCTGGCGGCGTGAAACTCCCCGAGAGACACACAGGGGGACCCCGAGATCCCTCTCCCCGCCCTAGGACCGGGCCTGGGCCCTTGTGGCCCTGCGGAGCGGGCAGCGCGCGAGAGGTCACCGCCCGGCCTGGCACGAAGGTCGCTGCGCGCGCGCGGGCAGGCGCGCACGGTTGGGTCGGGGTCCGGGGTGCCACTCACCCTCGCGGGCCTTCTTCCTTCGGGCCAGGGTCCCGCCCAGCTTGCCCAGGAACGTCTCCTCCTTCTTCATCCTGCCGGTGGGCGCCGAGGACATGGGCAGGGCCGGGCCAGGCACTGCGCTCTCGGCCGCCTGCCTGGTCGACACCACCACCACCACCGCCACCACCACCGCGCGCGCTGCCTGGGGAGGGGCCCGCTCCGGTTGCGCCGCCCCGCGCCCGCCCCCCGATCCCCGCAGCAGGGCCGGCCACCGAGCTGGACCTGCCAGGCTTGTCCGTCCGTCTGTCCTTCCATCGGGCCGCCCGATCGCCAGCCCCACTGCGCGTTGCGCACACCAGTGCCCCAGGCTAGGGTTGGGGACCCCCAGAGAGTGGGGATCTAGCCACCAAGGACATCACCCGCCCTCCCCGAACTTATTTCTCCCACCTGAGTGATCAGAACTGCCCACACCTGGAATGGGCAGAGAGAGGGGTCTGCATGGGGGAGAGAGAGGGGATAAGGAGAGTTAGAGAGAATGTCTAAGAAGGCATCATCATCAGAGATTCAGCATCAGCAATTGAGCATCATCGAAGCAGCAGCAGCAGCATCGCCAAAGGGAGTTGGTCAGCCTGGAAACCAGTTGGGAAGCCTGGAAAAAGCAGCTGAAAGGGAGACAGAGGCAGAGAGAGCCAGAGGGAGTAGGGAAGTAGCCGCTAGGAAGAGGCTTAGTGTGAGGAGGTGTGCATGGCGGTAGGGACCGTGAAACCAAGCGGGTTGACTCCTGAAACTTCATCTGACTGCCTTGTGAATCTCTCCGCCCTCACCCTGCAACCTTCAGACCCTCCAGGCCATAGGGGCTGTGGGAGCCTGGTCGAGCCCAGAAAGGCTTCACCATCCCCATACAAACTCTAGGACTCATTAATTTATATTAAAACAAGTCTTTTTCTTTCAAATAGGGGACACCCGGCCCTGGCATTCGTGGGGTGCTGGGCACGACTGCGGGGTGGGGTGGGGGGGGCTAGATCCAACTCAGGGCCTAGCCTGTGTGCCAGACATGTGCAGCCATCCTGGTGGCAGCAGCGAGGCCCACCCCACATCAATCCGCAGGAACCTGGACCCCTGGTCACTTCATGGTGCCCTGATGGGAAGGAAGGAGGGGCCCACAGCAAGGAAGGCATTTGTGTTATATGAAGCCAACTTGGGTTCGATCTCTGGCATCCCAGAGTCCACCAAGCCCTGATAGGGCCACAGCCAGGGTTGCTCCAGGCTGAGTCCTGACTCTGCTGCATTCAGGAATTACTCCTGGCGATGCTCCGGGAACCACGTGGGATGCCGGGGATCAAACCCAGCTCGACAGTGTGCAGGGCAAACACCCTCCTTGCTATGCTATGGCTCCAGCCCCACTCTAAAGACTTTTTAAAAAAGAAATTAAAATCACATAAAAACAGCTCTACACATAATGTTACCATTTTGTACAGACCAAAGGCAAATTTGCATGCTAATGAGACGGAGGTGCTTATTTATGTTCACACAGAGAATTCAGTCTTGGCTAAATGTGCAAAGCTGTAGGATAAACATCTCTGTTGTTACTTCTCAGGCCTGAGACTTTTCTGTAAACAATGACCCACCTCACATAAACCCATGTTGCTAGCAGGTGAAATACGTTTCTGGCCATTTCAGACATTGTTGGGAATTCTGGCCGACTTCCAAGCCAAAATTCATTGATAGCAATTTTTAAGGAAAACTCATTTTATTTCAATATTTTTGTTTGTTTTTGATTTGGGGCTACACCCACTGACGCTAGGGGGTTACTCCTGGCTATGTGCTCAGAAATCACTCCTGGCTCAGGGAACATATGGGACTCTGGGGATCGAACTTCAGGTCCATCCTGGATCAGCCACATGCAAGGCAAATGGCCCTACCACTGAGCTATCACTCCAGCCCTCAAATTTGGGGGGGGGTGGCACACCTGGCAGTGTTGAGGGAACCATATGGGGTGCTGGTGCTCAAACCTGGTTTGGCAACTTGCAAGGCAAGCGTGTTGTCTCTCCAGCCCCTTATTTCATTATTTAGATACAGGGTTTGGGGCTCCACACAGCAGTCCCCAGAACTTATCCTGGCCCTGTGCTCAGGGATCCTAGTGGTTCTGGGGATCAAAACCAAGGTAGCTGCAGGCCAGGCAGGCACCTTGCCTACTCTGTCCTCTCTCTCCAGGCCTGAAAACCCAAATCTTAAACCCGCAGCGATTAATAACCCAGCAATTTCTTCTTGAACATTTTCTTTTTCCCTTTGTGAGCTTTTGACTGTTTTGCTCTCCTTAGTTTTTGGAGGTGTCACATCTGGCAATGTTCAGAGACTCTCGTCTCTTCACTCAGAGATCACTCCTGGTGGTGCAAACATGGGAATCTGGGAGTTGAACCCGGGTCAACATTGTGCAAGACCAGTGCCCTTCCCGCTGTGCTATCACTCCAATTAGCACTGCCAGGGCAAAGCATTGGGCAGTCAGAAGGGCTGAGCACAACAGGGGGAGCCCCCAAATAAAAATAAAATTAAGTCTACGGCCATACCATCCTGAATGCACCTGATCCTGTCTGATCTCTGAAGCTAAGCAGGGTTGGGCCTGGGTAGTACTTGGATGGGAGGACACCTGGGAATACCGAGTGCTGTAGGCTTAAAAACACATCACCTTAAAAAGAAGCACCAACATCCGAGGCCTGAGAGAGAGCATAGCAGTAGAGCATTTGCTTTGCACGCTGCCGACCCAGGACAGATCCAGGTTCAATCCTTGGCACTCTATCTGGTCCCTCGAGCCTGCCAGGAACGACTTCTGAGCACAGTCAGGAGTAACTCCTGAGCGCCACTGTGTGTGGCTCCAAAACCAATAAATTAATTAAAAAATTGCAACATCCCATTAATAAAATGCCCTAACCCATATAATCCAGACTTTATTTGAAATATGGCTGCTGAGGTAATGAGACATTTCCGTGCATGGGGAGCAGATAAAGCAGGGCTAAATTATATCCAGAGCCACCCTTTCCCTACAGACCTTCTGGGGTACAGAACTGATTGCCAAAGCAAGACCTCAGCTTAGTCCATTTGGGTTACTGAGCAGAGTTAATGACAGATTTGCTCAGGGGGTTAAAATGAGCCTTGCACGAGCTAACCTAGGATGGACCATGGTTCAATACCCAGCATCCCATATAGTCCCCGAGCCAGGAGCGATTTCTGACCACATACTCGAGTGACCCCTGGGTGTGCCCCCTCCAAAAAAGAGCTTATTCGGGGCCAGAGTGATAACTCAGTGGGTAGGGCATTTGCCTTGCATGCGGTCAATCTAGTTTTGATCCCCGGCGTCCCATATAGCCCTCGGAGTACCGGCAGGAGTGATTCCTAAGTGCAGAGCCAGGAGTAACCCCTGAGCAATGCTAAGGGTGCCCCCAAAATAAATAAAATACTCAGGCTCACTCTGCAAACCCATGTTCCCCTCGCTGGTCTTGCTCACTGGTCTGTTCCCTTCTTTGCTTATTTCCATTCTCTTTTCTTTCTCATATTCCAAAAGAGCTGGCTTGAGGGGCCGGAGAGATAGCATGGAGGTAGAGTGTTTGCCTTGCATGCAGAAGGTCGGTGCTCCGAATCCCAGGATCCCATATGGTCCCCTGAGCCTGCCAGGGGCAATTTCTGAGCTGAGAGCCAGGAGTAAACCCTGAGCGCTGCCGGGTATGACCCAAAAACAAAACAAACAAACAAAAAAGCTGACTTGAATTCACTGAGTCCTTCTGAAATTTTGGCTGGAGGGTGGTGGTGTTCCTGGAAGACCTTGGCAGAATTGAGGTCTAATTTTCCTTTTGAACTCAGAGCAATCCCTGGATCCAGC
Organism: Suncus etruscus; assembly: GCF_024139225.1. Classification (NCBI taxonomy): domain Eukaryota; kingdom Metazoa; phylum Chordata; class Mammalia; order Eulipotyphla; family Soricidae; genus Suncus; species Suncus etruscus. The sequence continues at coordinate 2,339,453 of NC_064851.1, forward strand.
CTGAGCACCGTTGTTGCCTCAGAAGTTGAATAACAGGATGATTTTCATGCAAGTCCGAACAAGGGGGAGGGGGGGTGGTGTACAGCTGTGGCCTAGTGGCCGGCCCCGTGAGCTGGCGAGAGGGGCTCACAGCAGACTCACATCAGAGGTTTGGCAACTGCTGACGACGTGATACTGCAGAAGACAGACTCACACTTCATAAATATGCAGGAAAGGGAGTGGAGAGTTCTGGAAGCTGGCAGGCAGGGTTTGCACGCAGGATAACCAGGTTCTATCTGCAACATCATAGCGGTGTCCCCAGCATGGACAGGACTACCCCCACACAGAACTGGAGTAGACCCTGATTGCTCGGACTCCAGAAACTTCTACCCACCGTCCTCCCTGGAGCACCATCAGTGGAACTGACAAGCTATTGCGTAGGGGAGTTTAAGGCCCCGTGAAAACCCCCCCTTAAGAGCACAGTGGAAAGGGCGTTTGCCTTGCTTATGGCCAACCAGGACAAACCTGCATTTAATAGGGTCTCCCAAGCTGCCAGGAGCAATTTCTGAGCACAAAGCCAGGAGTAATCCCCAAGCACTGGCGGGTGCGACCCCCAAAATAAATCCCTGCCAATGCACACACACAACTTCCTGTAGCATCAGTTTACCAACTTCTAGCAAACAACAAGCCTTGTCTGTTTTTCTTTCTTTCGAGAATTGTGCGTGTTCAGAGCAAAGTTGTTTCTGAGCAAAGTTGATATATCCCGCTGTAAGCGAAGAACTGGGGGTTTCATTGTTTGGGGGCCGCACCCTGCGAGGCCCGGGGCTCCTCCTAGAGTCGGTAGTATGCAAGGCAAACACCCTCCCCGATATGCTCTAGCTCAGGCTCCTACAACTGGGCCGTTATTTAATGCTTATTTAACATTATTTAACGACGCCTTGCCTTCAGCTCCTCAAACCGTGCTCAGCTCTGGGTCTGGGCTGTGGTTCCAGGAAGGCTTCCTGGCAACAGCCCCTGCCAGGAGGTCGGTCCTTACCACCTCCCAAGTTGGCAGAATTCACTCTTCACCAAGTGTATGTTCTTGGCACAATAAGAAAACTGGCATAGAACCAACTGGCATCTTGTTTCCATGCAGCTGAAAAGACTTTTGCTCATGTTGTGGTCTCGGGCACATTTAAGGGGTAAGATGAGGGAACTCTACCTTCCCCGGGCACCATGAACTTCGGCCCAATGTTCCTCTAGTGGCCAGAGTGTAGCACAGCAGGGAGGGCATTTGCCTTGTTCGTGGCCAACCCGGGAACAAGCTCTGGCATCCCATTGGGGCCTCAGAGCCTGTCAGGAGTGATTTCTGAGCACAGAGTCAAGAGGAACCTCTGAGTAGTGCTGGGGATGGCCCCAGAACAAAAATCAGTCCTGAAGGATTCGTAATTTTATCTTTTTTTTTGGTTTTGGGGTCACACCTGGTGGTGCTCAGGGGTTACTTCTGGCTCTGCGCTCAGAAATAGCTCCTGGCAGACCTGGGGACCATATGGAATGCGGGGATTTGAACCATTTGTCCTGGACCAGCTGCATGCAATGCAAACGCCCTACTGCTGTGCTATCTCTCCGGACCCATAATATTATTTTAATTTTTTGGTTTTGGGGCTACATCCAGCAGTGCACAGGGTTTCTTCCTGGTTCTGTGCTCAGAAACCACTCCTAGCAGGCTCTGGGAACCTTATGGGATGCTGGGGTTTGAAACTGAATTGATTCCAGATCAGGTGCGTGCAAGGCAAACACCTTACCTCTGTGCTATTGCTCTGGCCCCTTCATAATTTTATTTGATAAAAAAAATGTTTTTCTGGCCAGGGTCAGAGAGATTGTAAAGGGAGTAGCTGCCTGCCTTGCAGGCAGTGAACCCCAACTTGATGCTGGCCATCGTACAGAGTCCCCAGAGAACCACAGGAGTGAGCCTTGAGCACAAAGCCAGGAGTCACTGCTGAGGGTCCCGTGGTCTGTGGCCTCAATTCCCTGTCACTGGCACTCAGGGGAAGGGAAGCAGTCGGGGTGCATGTACCTGGCCTGGGTTTTGCCCAGCTATCTGTGTCTCCCAAAGTCACTGAACGCTGTCATCGAGGCCCCGAACCTCCCCCCAGCAGTACCGCCCGGTTTACCCAGGAGCTCCCCATCTCTGGTTCTCGGGCCCATCTGCCAGAGCCCATCACCCAGGTAGGGGGACTTTGTGGCTTACCAGGCACATAATGCAGCCCTGTTTAAAGGGGCAGAGTCCAGTCAAGCTCACACACTCACTCCTGTATGTATATATGTATTGGGGTTACTGAGCCACACCCGGCACTGCTCAGGGCTCCCTCCTGGAACTCGAGGGACCAAGTGGAGTGCTGGGGATCAAACCCGGTTGGCCACGAGCCAGGCCAACACCCACCTGTGCCGTCCTATCTTTCAGCCCCAAGACGCATTTTCCTTTCATTTTTGTCTCTAATCATTTAAAACGCAAATCCCATTCTTGGAGGCTCAGAGGCCGGGTGAGGAGCAGGTTGTGCAAAAGGAGGTTTTATTTTCCGGGTGCCCTTGCCTGGAAGCATAAACAACGATGACAGTACACTCACGGAAGGTCTGGCTGGTTTCTTCATAGTTACTACCGTTATGGGGGAACTCTCCAAACAGTGCTCAGATTATCCCAGAGATAATCTGCCATCAGGTCACTGCCCGACTCATGACTCAGGGCTGTGGAACCCTGGCAAGGTTTGGACAAGCCTCCCCTCTCCCCCAACTCTATGTCCCAGCACAGGCCAGAGGGTCAAGGTTTAACAGGGATGGGGGAGATGCTGGCCAGGCTGAGCAAATACTTTGGAGCACCAGGTTCAATCCCTCTGCCCTGGGTTGACCCCTGAGGACAAAGCCCAGAGTATAACCCCCCTGGACACGGGTGGTGTGGCCCCAAAGCAAAAACAAGACCACAGGACTCTGACCTCTTGTGAGGGATTCCCAAGGGCCTGGTGTCCCCCAGGCTGGCTGGGACGATGGCCAGAGGCTACCAGCTCCTCCTGAGGGGCCAGGATAGTCAGACAGACAGTGGCTGGGACACACACCCACGAACTCACACTCACATTCACACAGGAGCAACTCAGCAGTGCTCAGACAAAAATCAAACTGGCTCCAGCCACAGCCAAGCACTTCCTGTCCCCCAAGGTCTGGACACGGTGACCTCAGTGTGGCCTCAGTGTGGGTTATGTCTCCTTTCTCGAGCTCCAGGCTCCGTGAACTAAACCCACTGGTGGGCTGGGCAGGCCCAGGGGACAGAATGAGCCACTAATCCAGCGCCCAAGTGTCTGCCTGACCCCAGAGCAGCTGCGGTTCACTGAGTCCCTGGTGTCGAAGGGCACTGGCAGTGAGCAGCAGGGGGTGATGGAACCTGGATGGGGGATGGGGCTGGTCTCAGTTCCTGGGGATACTAACTGGGAAGTGGGTGTCGAGCCACCGCCCACAGAAACCACAGACCCTGCCAGGCTGGGGAGTCAGCCCCGTGCAGATGCAGGCGCCCGTTCCTCACCCACCATACCCCAAGTCCTCATTACTGGTCCCCACCTTCGGGCTGAGCAGCTGTGAGCAGGTGACAAGAACGCACTGGGCCCCACCAGGGAGGAAATCAGCTAAATACTCGAATGCCACTGGGAGGACCATTCAAGCACAGGGGGGCTAAATATTCATGGCTGGGCCAGGGTGGAATGGAACGGTGGGAAATGGGGACCCTGGCCTTAGGACGTGCCCTGGAAAGGGGATAGGGTTGGAATATTGCAAAGCTGAGGCTCAATTCTTTTTTTAGTTTGTTTTTGTTTTTGGGTCACACTCAGCTGCAATCAGGAGTTACTCCAGGGGCCGGAGAAATAGCATGGAGGTAAGGCGTTTGCCTTTCATGCAGAAGGTCATCGGTTCGAATCCCGGCGTCCCATATGGTCCCCCGTGCCTGCCAGGAGCAATTTCTGAGCATGGAGCCAGGAGTAACCCCTGAGCACTGCCGGGTGTGACCCAAAAACCACAGAAAAAAAAAAAAAAAAAAAAAAAAAAAAGAGTTACTCCTGGCTGTACACTCAGAAATCATTCCTGGCAGGCTCGCGGGACCATATGGGATGCCAGGATTCGAACCACGGTCCTTCTGTATGCAAGGCAAACATCCTACCTCCACACCATCTCTCCGGCCCCTGAGGCTCAATTCTTTTTTTTGTTTGTTTGTTTTTGGGTCACACCCGGCAGTACTCAGGGGTTACTCCTGGCTTTGCGCTCAAAAATTGCCCCTGGCAGGCACGGGGGACCATATGGGATGCCGAATCACCGTCCTTCTGCATGAAAGGAAAACACCTTACCTCCATGCTATCTCTCCCTGAGGCTCAATTCTTAAAAAAGTTTCAAAACAGGGCTGGAGAAATAGCACAACGGTAAGGCGTTTGCCTTGAATGTGTCCTAACTGGGGCAGAATCGGATTCGATCCCCGGCATCCCAAAGGGTCCCTCAAGCCTGAGGGTTCCAAGCTGAGTGAGCTCAGACCTGGCTACAGAGCTTCTCCCCCCCCCCCCACAACCCCCAGCCCTCATGGGCTTCTGTCCTGACCAGGGCGAGGGGATGCTTGGGCTTTCTCCACAGGGAAATCAATTCCTGAGCTGAAACAACAGTACAAAAGAGAAGGTGTTGGCCTTGCACAAGGCCAACCTAGGTTCGAGCTCCAGCATCCCATAGGTTCTCCAGAGCCTGCCAGGAGTAATCTCTGAGCAGAGCCAGTAGTAAGCCCTAAGCACCTCTGGATGTGGCTTCAAAACCGAAAGAGTAAACAAAAAAAAATAAAATGAAAAAATAAAAGCTACAGAGGGCGCTGGAGAGACTGGTGGGGAGGCTGGAGGGCCAAGTACAGCCCCAGCACTGTGAGATCCTGAGCACGGAGCCAGGAGTAGCCCTGAACACACCAGCACCTGTGGCCCCAAAACCCACGACAGATGGCATGAGATGCAGGTATGGAGGTGAGAGGTGGTGCCTGTCCTGAGGACATTGTTGGGGGGGCCCTCTGGAAAGTGTCCCCAAAGATCATCTCCTGCCAAGAGTGGCTGAGAGCGCCCCCTGGTGTCATATCGACAGGCCTGGATGTCCAGGCACAAGGGGATGGGGCGGCTTCTCCTGGTCAGCACGGAGCCCCCAAGGTGACCAAAGCCTCCAGTCAGCACTGGCTCCTGGGGTGGGCACTGCGGCCTGGGGTCCGGGCCTCATTCCACAGGAAGTTGGTGCTTCTGTGAGAGGAGCACCCAAGGGGGGACCCCAAGGGAGTGTGACACTTGGCTGGACGGGAGCAAACCAGAGCCGGAGCCGAGATTCCATCCGTAGGTTTATTGGGTGTGACGAGACAAGGCCACCGGAGGCACGAGCGGAGGAAAGATTCTGGCCCAGCTACAGGAAGCGAATCCCGGCCCCGAACTGGACCCCGTCACAGATCCTGCAAGACAGTGGCGGGCGGACAGCCAGCTCAGCACCAACCAACCTTGAGACCCGGGCATGCTGGCGCTGAGAGTGGGTGTGGGGGTGCCTGGCGGGCAGGCTTAGCCTCTGGGCCTTGGTCCAGCAGTGACCCAGCTGCCCCCACCCCTGCCGGGCCACTGGTCTTTCCCCAGGCAGGAAAACAGGGTGCAGAGGAGAGGCACTGCTGGGTCATCAGCACAAGGAGGGCACCGGGTCCCAGGCTGTGGGGCTGGGTAGGAGCCCAGTGGAAGGTGGGCTCTGGGGCCCCCGGGAGAAAAAGAGAGCTTGGGGTCTCGTGGGAGGACACATGGCACCACTCAGTGGTGATGCAGTGCAGGATGCCCAGCACGAAGGGGAGAGCAGCCAAGGCAAGTTTAGATGGGGCAGAACATCCCTCAGGATGACATGGGGACTGGGCCATGCTCCCACTTCCCAGAGTGGTGAAGGAAGGGCTGGGGAGCAGGTCAGGCTGGGCAAGGGGGTGTGGGGGTCCCTGAGTGCAAGGGTCATGATAAGGCCCCCCACTGGTCTGCATCAGCTCCAGAGCACTTGGGAGGGAGGCCCCGGAGCAGACAGACGAATGGCCGGGCCTGGTGGGACTCCAGACAGCGGGAGAGCTCGAAGGGAGCGGGAGAGGGGGAAGGTCCACGGTGGCCAGTCACACACTCATATACAAACACATTGCTGGCTACACACACAGACTTACATTTACACACAAACACAGACTCCGCTGATTACAAACAGACTCAGATACACAGACATTCTCAAGCACACTGCTGGTTATACACTCGAACACACAAAGACACATATACATTCTACTGGTTATACACACACAATTCAGCATCAGCCGTCTGCAGGTCTGAGGCTGTCAGCAGCTGAACAGTGGAGGGGAAAAGGCGCCGCCCCGACCCACCACTGGAGCCCCAGGACCCACGCGGCTAGCGGCACCTACTTGTCGCCCCGCTGCACGCCCATAGGGATGCAGTAGTTGAGCTCCAGACGAGCGATGTTGCCGAGCCGCAGCACGATGCCGGCGCCATAGGACCAGCGGATGCACTCCGCCAGCTTGCGCAGGTGCGCGCGGGGCCCTTCCCCTGCGGGAGGGAGGGATCCCTGAGCATGGGGCTGAGGCTGGGGCTGGCCAGGACAGAACTGGGGTCCCCCCACAGAACGAGGAGACCCCCCCCACAACCCGACAAGACCCCCCAAAATTAAACAGGTATGAGACCCCCTTGAACCCCCTCCACACCCCAGGGTCCCACCTGGCCTACTCACCATAGTTGAGGTTACACAAGTTCCCGGCGTTGAGGAAAAAGTGTGTCCGGAAAAGCTCCCCAAAACCGCCCTGGCCGGGCCGGAAGGGAAGCGGGGTGTAGAGGTGTAGCCCGCCGGCCCAGTACGCCTCGCCCCCTAGGTAGTCTCCTGCAAGCAAACGGGCAGCGGTCAGGTTCCCCCCCCCCCCCCAAGGCCGCACTGGCCTCTCTCAGCCTCCCCTGGGCTCCAGGTCTGTGCCCAGAACTTGGGGTGCGATGCCTCTAGGACCTCAGCGGCCAGTACGGGGCGAGTGTACGTGTGTGTGTGTGTGTGTGTGTGTGTGCGCGTGTGTGTGTGCGTGTGTGTGTGCATGGCTACATGTGCAAATGCGTGAAATGGGACTTCGGGTCTCTGCATCTTCCAGTCAACATTTCCCCTTGCCTCCTCCCAGACCCTGCATCTCCCCCTCGCTTCCCCCAGACCCGTGGCCGAACCTTCACTCTGCGGGCCAACGCTGTACATGCTGAAGCCCCGCACGCTGGTGGGTCCCCCGAGGTAGAACCTGACACAAGAGGGTGGCGAGAGTCAGGCACAGCGCCTGTCCCCAGAGTCCTGGGATGCTCTCCACACGGCACCTGCACCATGGCTGGTTCGGGGACATTCGCCTACATTTGAGAGGGCCTGGCTGGCTTCCTCCTGGCATCCCCCCAAATAAAGCAAAGCCCCCCCCCAGCCTAGACAGGTAGGACACACCATGAGCTGCCCGGGGCACCCTGAGGCTAGCAGATGGGGCAAAGCTGCAGTGACTCCAGAGCGCAGCCCTGGACAGCTAAACCCACAGGGTCTGAGAGCTGAGGGCAGGGGACAGCCATTCCTCACCTGTCGGCAATGCTGGATGGCTTGTCCCCAATGGGCACCAGCATCCCGCCCCACAGGGACGCCGAGAACACCTGAGAGAAACCAAAGCTGTTACCCCAGAACTAAGCAATGAGGGACCGGGCCTGCGGGTGCAAAGCTTTGGGGGTGGGGGTGGGCTCAGCAAGGCCTGGCTCAAGGCCTGGCTGGTTCAAGGACTCGCTCCAGTTTTGGGGGAGATGGGGTGGACAGGGACTTTTGTTGGTTTGGGGACTCAAAGGCTAATGACTGCGGGGCCACATGCAAGGCTGGTGAGAGACCCTGGACATCTAGACAGCCATGGTGTCTTTCCCACCCTGTGGCACCTTCTCCCGACACCCTCAGCCTTGTGAGTACTGGCTGCTGCCCATCACCTATGGTCCCAAGCCCAGGTCCCCCCAAACCCACAGTTGCCCCCCACACCCTGGCCCTGAGCAAACATTGGGACTAATGAAGGGCTCCTGGAAGCACCGAAGCTGCCAGCCAGGCAGACCAAGGATACTCGGGGCTTCTCCTGGAGGCCTGGCAGGGAAGTGCCTCCATGGTGGGTGTGGGAGAGGGGGTATCTCTGAGCCTTCCTAAGTGGGCACAACCGGGCCCCAGGCCAGTGCACAGCAATGCAGGGCGCCAGGTCCACCCCCCCACCCCAGACACTCACAGTGTCCAGCACAATCTGCTTGTTCAGCTGAAGCTCAAAGTCTTCCTTCAGGAAGCTGACGTCGCCGCCAGTGTAGCCGGCCAGTTCCTGGGGCAGAGGCAGGTCAGGGAGGTCCACCCCCACTCCCAGTCTCCCCTCCCCCTGGGCCTGAGTGTGACAGACCTGGTTGACCTTGAGCAGGGCGCCCCTTCGAGGAAGGATGGAGGAGCTTCGGGTGTCGATGACCATCGTGTGCTACAAAGGATGGGTGGGCCTGACTGTCAGAACGGCCCTGGGAGCTGCAGGACCCCCAGCCCCCCACCCCACTCCCTTCCCTCATGCTCGCAGCCCTACCGAGAGGGAGGACTTGAGCGAGTGGCCGCTCTCCTGGCGCACAGCAAAGGACGCGGTCCGGGCCAGGCAGCCCAGCTCCCGCCACACGCCTTCCCACTTGACGGTGTGGCTGGTTCTCCAGATGGGGAACTGTAGGGACACGGGCAAGCATGGCTGGAGGCGTCAAGCAGGTCTCCAGGGGAACCCTGATGGGCAATGCGGGGGAGGGGGAGGACGAGGACAAGGAACCCTGGGAATTTCAAGGCTTCGTTCACTCATTAGAGCTCCAAGGATGGGGTACAGAGGACAGCCGGGGGAGGGGGCTCAGGCCTTTGGGGAAGAAGCAATGAACTCCCTTTATTGGCTGCATCTGGTCAGAACATGCTAGAAGAAACCAGAGCCCTGAAAAAAGTTCCCCGTGGCCCCGAGTATCCAGACAGGAGCTTTAGGCAACCAACCAAGACAACATATCTCCGCAGGTGGGACAGAGAGTCACACCCCAGAGAGCAGAGATGGAGCAGCACCACTGCGACCCCCAGCCCCGCTTGGCCAGGGATGACCCTTGGCTGCTTACGCTGTACTCAGCCGACAGGCCTCGGTCTGTCTCCCGCAGCGAGCTCCAGGGGAACTGGCCCGTGACTTTGTACAGGTTGACGGAGAAACTAGGAGGCAATGGGACAGTTTCAGGGACAAGACAGGCTGGCAGCAGTCCGAGGTCCACGACCATGGCCAGACTCGGAGCTACATGCCTGACTGCCCGCTTGCCCTCTGGCCATCTAGGGAAAATTCTGAAACCATCCGCTGGACCCAGGGATCTTTCTGCCAGGCTCCCTACTTTCTCTCGAAGTTTCCGGGCTGTGGTTTGAAGAAGGACAGGCCATAGGAGGTTTCTTTGGTTCCGTAGGAAAACTGGAAAGTGACCTTTTCGGCTCGGCCAAGGAGGTTGGGTAGCTTGAGGCCCAGCACCTGGGGAGGTGGACATGGAAGTGGTTTCTTAGCAGTGCCGGAGGGAGGGAGAGACATCCAGGTGAGGAGCACAAGCTAGCCCTGACCCCATCCCTACCCCATTCCAGAGCAGCTCCTGGTTGACCCTGGGTTCCATTCCCTGAACCCTGCTAGAAGTGATCCCTGAGCACAGAGCCAGGAGTCAGCCCTGAGCACTGCTGGGTGTGGTCCCCAAAACAAAACACAATGACGAGCACGATCCTTCCTAGCAGTGCGTGGATCCCAGAGACGGCACCTAGCAGTTGGGGACCCTGCCTGGGAAGGCTCCGGCCGCGCACACAAGGGTGAATGGAGGAACCCATGCTTGCATCTCCCCACGGGGGCGTCCCCACCATCCACCCCTGCAGGACCCACCATGCTGCCTTCATTGTTGCCAACCATGGTGTTGTAGCTGCCTGTCAGCCGCCGCAGTTCCGTGACCTCAAAGGTGACGTCCAGCCCGTTGGGAAGCGCGTCATCACCTGAGCCCAGACAGCGCGTCACGCAGGTAAGCAAAGGTCCCGGGTTCCCCCAGCCCTCGCTTTCCCAGGAAGAGGTCAATGTTCAGGATCCCACCAGTGCTCCCAAGATTTCTGGCATGGGTGGGGCCTGTGAGGTCTGGAGGGGTCCTGCTGGGGGGACCCTCTAGTTCCTTTCTGAAATGCCAGTTCTACCCAACAGTGCTCACTAGCCCCCAGACACGGTGACTGGGGGACACGGACCCCCCCACACACCCTACCCTGACAAGTGTCGATCAGCACGTCCACCTGTCGGAAGATCCCGAGACGCAGCAGCTTCTCCCGGGCTTCGTGTGACTTGCGCATGACCTGGGCAAGGGACACTGAGGTTGGCCCCAGGATGGGCCACCGAGGGGAAACAGTCAGGACCCAGCAAGCTGAGGCAGGAAGCAGAGGGGCCACGCTGGCCTCCCAGGACCACCCACAGCTCAGGCGCTTCTTGGGGGAGCAAGGAGCCTGCAGGTGGGGCTGAGGCCTCACGGGGGCCCAAACAAGAAGTGGGAGGGTGCGCTTGCCTCAATGAGGTTCCGGGCCTGGAACACGCCTCCGATCTCGCACATGATGACGTCGTCCTTGGTCCGGCCCAGCCCTTCGAAGTGAACGTGCTGGACGACGACCTGCAGGGGCGGGGCGGTGTGGGTGGGAAGGGGAGACAGTGTGGGGGTCGCCTATTTGGGCTAACCAGGTTTCAGCCTATTCAGGATATGCTCGTTACTCATTGGTGGGAAGCACCCTTGGCTGAGTGTAAGCTGTTAGCCCACCTGCTCTGCACCCCAGAATGTGGTGCAATGCTTGCTATATAAAGACCCCGGGTCTCAGGGAAAAACGCTTTTTGGTGGCCTCAATTTTTACCACTGAGCTATCTGCTTCTTAGGAGCGGAAGGCCCTACACTGGCTGTATCCCTTTAACCAAGTGTGGATTATTTCCTGCGTCAGCATTTGCTTCCAGGCCCGCATCTCTCCAATGCTCTGGGCATGAGGCTTCCGCTTCATCCCTCCACTCCCTGCGATCCTATATCATGTCTACCTCTTCCCCCTGCAGCATCTCCACGAAGCCTGCAGCCTGGACCCGTGGCCAAGTGGCCAGCGCCTCTAAGTCCCCAAAGCCTGTCGCAGAGTCCCTCATGTCCTGCCAGATAGGGGCTTGCCCTGCCCTGTAGTCAATCACACAGCAGAGCCCACTGCGCAAGAACCGGAAGAACTGCAAGTCAGGGGGACAGCCTGACAACAGCTGTCTCATGCCCATACCCGGCCAGTGTCCCCAACTCCAGCTGCAGTGGGACCAACTGCTTCAGTGTGACACTCTGGCTATAGAGGGACTGGATAGAGGCAGAACGCTTCAGTTATGACTCTGGCTTTCTGGGACAGGGGCTGTACCCCGAAGACAGGCCGCATAGGCCACAAAACTCGCAGCATCAGCAACTCTGACCCTGCAGGCTGGCAGGTGGCCTCAGTGAGAATCACTGGAAACTCAGGATCTGTAGTAACCGGACACCCCTGAGCTCTGAATTCCTGAATCCAGAAGCATCTGTCTGCTCTTCAGCTGCATTTCATTTCAGAAGCCACAGACTGTGGGACATGTATCTCCCAGGCCCAGAACAACATCCTGAATGTCACTAGTTTCTCCCTATAATACTCATTTCAAAGAGAAAAGTGGGGCGTCTCCCCAGTTCATACGTGGAGTCCCCGAGTTCGGCCCCACAATACTCACATCTTTGTTCTCGAGAATCTCCTGCTTGGCTTCGGGTTCCACTCCGACAAACTCCGCTTCTTCCCCTAAGCCTCCAAATTCAGGCCCGCTGGGCGGAAGTGGCTCCAAACTCTAAGGGTAGAGGACACAGGGTCAACAAGTTGCTAGAGCACAATTTCGTCTTCCCAGAGCTGTGGGGCCCTGGGACGGGCAGGGCCGAGCTGCGGTGTGAGAGTCTGAATTCCCTCCAAGGGTCGCTCATGCAGGCCTCTGCCGTGTCGTGAACAAGCAACTTCTGTCCGCACGAAATGGCCACATTTGGACAAAAGTGACTTCAAAGAAACTGCCACGAAGCAACCATGAAGATGAGTCAAAGTGAAAGGTTTTGCAGAGTTAAAAAAAAAAAAAGAGGGGCCCGGAGAGATAGCACAGCGGCGTTTGCCTTGCAAGCAGCCGATCCAGGACCAAAGGTGGTTGGTTCGAATCCCGGTGTCCCATATGGTCCCCCGTGCCTGCCAGGAGCTATTTCTGAGCAGACAGCCAGGAGTAACCCCTGAGCACCGCCTGGTGTGGCCCAAAATCAAAAAAAAAACAAAAAAAAAAGAAAACAAAACAAAAAAAAAGAGATACTGAGGGCCCGAGTGAGAGCAGAGCAGCCACAGCGCCTGCCTTGTAAGTCACAGATCCTGGTTCAATCCTTGGCACAGGAGGGCCCTTCAAGAACCACCAAAAATCACCCCTATGCACAGAGCCAGTAACAGCCCCTGAGCACGGCCATGAGGAGACCAACGCCTCCACCCCTAAACACACACATATTCATGGGGCTGGAGCAGTACTACAGTGGTAACGCATTTGCCTTGCACACGTCCAACCCCGATGGACCCCGGTTTGATTTCTGGCATAGTCCCCTGAGCCTGCCAGAAGCGATTTCAGAGTGCAGAGCCAGGAGCAATCCCTGAGCGTCGCCGGGTGTAACCCAAACCCCCGCCCAAATGCCCAAATAAAAACCTTAAAAAAAATAATTATATATATATATATATATATATATATAGAGAGAGAGAGAGAGAGAGAGAGAGAGAGAGAGCTGGAATTCAAAAGCATCTAATTTGGGGAATATATCTGCACACCACAAGTCTGATAGCCCCTGGGGCTTCTACCCTGGCCTGAAGAGTAGCAGCTACAGCCAAATGGGGAACTGAATATAATCTATCTTGTCTTTCTTGGGGGAGGACACGTGTAAGGTCTGGAGTCAAATCATTCTAGGGAGTGGCGCCTGGGCAGGGCTAGAGGGTGGGAAGATAATAAGACAGGGCGGGTTTTAGAGAAAGTACCAATTCCCTCCTCATGGGCCTCTTTATGGTATCATATTTTTGTCTTTGTGGAAACCTAAATCACTACCCTGTTTCTCAAAAATATTAGAAATTAGGGGCCCAGAGAGATAGCACAGTGGTGTTTGCCTTGCAAGCAGCCGATCCAGGACCTAAGGTGGTTGGTTTGAGTCCCGGTGTCCCCTAGGGTCCCCCGTGCCTGCCAGGAACTATTTCTGAGCAGACAGCCAGGAGTAACCCCTGAGCACTGCCGGGTGTGGCCAAAAACCAAAAGAAAGAAAAGGGGGGGGGCCAGAGAGAGAGCATGGAGTTAAGGCGTTTGCCTTTCATGCAGAAGGTCCGTGGTTCGAATCCCGGCATCCCATATGGTCCCCCGTGCCTGCCAGGAGTGATTTCTGAGCATAGAGCCAGAAGTAACCCCTGACACTGCTGGGTGTGACCCAAAAACAAACAAAAAACAAACAAACAAACAAAAGAAATTAAAATAGCAACTTGTACTTGCACGTCCACAAATCAGCCTCCTACATGTGGAGCTGAGAAAGAGATGTTGGAGGCCATCGAGGATGTAGGAAGGGAGTGAATTCAGGGTGGAAATCAGTGTACACACCGGGTTTGATCCTTGGCACCCCAGATGGAAAAAGAAAGAAAGGGAGGGAGAGAAGAAAGGGGGGGCTGGAGTGATAGCAGCATAGTGGTAGGGCATTTGCCTTGCTTGCCAACCCAGGATGGACCTGGGTTCAATCCCGGCATCCCATATGGTCCCCCGAGCATGCCAGAAGCAATTTCTGGGGACCGGAGAAATAGCATGGAGGTAAGGCATTTGCCTTTCATGCAGAAGGTCACTGGTTGGAATCCCGGTATCCCATATGGTCCCCTGAGCCTGCCAAGAGCGATTTCTGAGCATGGAGCCAGGAGTAACCCGAGTGCTGCCGGGTGTGACCCAAAACCAAAAAAAAAAAAAGAAGCGGTTTCTGAACACAGAGCCAGGAGTACCCATGAGTGCCACCAGGTGTGGCCCCAAAAAAAACAAACAAAAAAAAAAAAAAAGAGAAGAAAAGAAGGAAACAAGGAAGGGAAGAGCTGGACAGTACAAGGGGCAGAGCGCTTGCCTAGCATGTGGCCAATCTGGGTTTTATTTCCTGGTACCCCCCATGGTTCCCTGAGCCCACCAAGAGTGATGTCCTGAGAGCAGAGCCGGGAGTGACCCCCGAGTACCAACAGATGTATCACCCTCCCCATCCCCCAAAAGAAAACAACAAAGGCTCATAGTAAATATTGCTCCACAAGTGCATGAGGAAACCACACAACATATAAATCATTACGAAGTTCATGTTATTATAAAAACAAATAAAAAGTTCATGTTATCACTGGCCAGCGGCGCTGGAAGGTCAAATTAAAAAAGGCGTATTTGGGCTAATACATGAGTGGGGGGGGCAGTAATTTCAGGGTCAGGGCCACTTAATAAATGCAAAGATTGGCAGCACCCCCAGAATCAACCAGAGAGCCAGCCTGCCCACCCCAGAGCGGCCTCGGATCAATTTCAGGCACATCAACAAATGTCCCGGGACCTGCAGGGTAAATCAGCAGCGGCCCGAGAACAGTCAGAAACTGAAGCTGAACTGGCGCCAAAGCTAAAACAACAAAAACAAACAAAATTCCCAGGAGCCAAAGAGATAGCACAGCATTAGGATGTTTGCCTCACACATTGCTGACCCGGGACAGACCCGGGTTCCATCTGAGGCATCCCATAAGATCCCCCGAGCCTGCCAGGAGCTATTTTCTCAGCGCAGAGCCAGGAGTATCCCCTGAGCACACCCACCTGGTGTGGCCCCCAAACAAAAACAAATAAACAAAACTAACAAGCAAACAGGGGCGCTAAGGCCAAAGGGGTATGGAAGGGACCAAATCAGAGATGACTGGTAAAGAAAGACGGGTGAAGAAGTGAGCTCAGCAGAGCATCAGGATTTCTTTGGGGTGGGGGATGGTAAAAAAACAACAACAACAAAACACACAACCATTTCAGGTGCACTCTGCCCCTTCAGGACGAAAAGTGTGTGCTCGATCCAATGCTATGAAAGGAACCAGAGACCTGCTGCAAACTTAGGAGCAAGCTAGCGCAGCCTGGTCCAACTAGCAGCAGAAAAAAGTCAAGATAGGGTTGACCAGGAACCCAGGGCCACCTGAGAGTGGAACATTCTGAAGAGCCTAAGGAGGTGGCCTTGGGCAAATAACGCACAAGCTCTGGTCTCCTGGGGCTACTGCGGTGGCAAGGTAAGGCTTCTGCCTTGCAAGCATTAGCCTAGGAAGGATCGCGGTTCCATCCCATATAGTCGTCTCATATATGAGGCATCAAATATAGTACCCCCCAAGCCAGGAGCGATTTCTGAGCGCAGAGCCAGGAGTAACCCCTCAGCCTTTTTGGCTCCCCAAAATACAAAAAGTAAAAAAAAAAAAAAAAAAAAAAACATCAGCACAGGGAGTTGGTCGGCCTGGAAGCCAGTAAGGAAGGAAGCCTGGAAAAAGCTGCAAGGGAGACAGAGGCCGAGAGAGCCGGAAGGAGTAGAGAAGTAGCTGCTAGGAAAAGGAGGATGTGTGAGAAGGTGTGCATGGCGGTAGGGACCTTGAACTCAAGCTGGCTGATCCTGGCACTTCCTCCGACTGCTTTGGGAATCTCTCCGCCCTCACCCTGTAACCCGCAGACCTGCCAGACCAGAGGGGCAGTGGGAGCTGGGCCTAGCTGAGAGGGGGCCTCACCCTCCCCGTACAAACTCTAGGACTCATTAATTTATATTAAGACAACAGATTTGGTCAAAATAAAAATGATTATTGGGCAACCTAGTATGCCTGGAGCCTAGAATTGGTCTTATGCCAGAAAACTTCAGGGGCAAGGTCTCCTTGCAAGCCGGACCAAGGCTTTTCCTTTCCATGGCCCCCCAGTTTGCTGTGCCTATGCAAACTGTTGCCACTCGAAGAGTTTTCACTGTAGGTCTTTAACTCTGAAGGGGAGAAGAAGAAAATCTGATCAAAACCTTCTGCTAGGCCTTCCATGAGTGAACTGGTGGTGCAATGATTAATTTTCAAAAATAGATTGCTACTGACCCTCTTCCTTCTCTTTCGTCTCCTAGTTTTCCTACTTTTTGAATAACTTTGCTTTGTTCTTCCTGGAGCAAATGTGTGTGATCAACTGAGTCCACGAAGCGACCTGTTGTTTCCTTCAAGTGCATTTCGAAAGGGAATGGTCAATGAGCAGACATTTGACATTTAATGATCGCTTAATGTCAGTTGATGTCACTTATCAAATCGTTGTTTTAAAGAGACAGCAGAGCAGGAGCCCGAGACCCGGGGGCGCCGTGGGGACCCCAAGAGCCCGCCTGGCGGACCCCCGCCCGCGATGCCCAACGGGGCCTCCGCCGCCCCAGCCCGGCCCGCCCAGCCAGCCCCGCCCAGCCTCCGCCAGAGGTCACGGCCACGCTCACCCGCGCGTGCACCGTGCCCATGGTCTCGTCGGCCCGCCGCGCGCAGCTCCCGGGACGGCCGAGTCCGGCGGACGAGGATGGAGGCGGATCCCGCGCGGAGGCGACCAGGCCGCTAGGGCATCCTCCACCGGGCCCCCGGACGCGGCGCACTGGGCGCGGCCATTTTGCCCCTGTCTGGCCCCGCCCCCTGACCCGAGACGCCGCTGCTCATTGGCTCGCAGAGCCCATGACCCGGATGTTCCAGGGGCTCGTGGGAAGCCCTAGGGCCAGGAGACCGCGCACGCGCAGTCACAGCGTGCCCCGGACGAACGCCCCCCGCGAGGACCTTGGGTAGGGACGCCCGAGGGGGGTTTGCGAGCAGCGATCGGCGTTGCTCTCCTGGGGAAGGTTGAGCTCGTCCTTCCTGGCACCCCGCAAGGGCCCCCTCGCTCGAAAACCTTAACCCCCATCCTTGGAGCCTGAGCGGTGGCGCCAGTGGTTGGGCATCTGCCTTGCAAGCGCCTTCCCTGGACGGACCGCGGTTCGAGTCCCCCCACCCCCGGCGTCCCGTAGGGTCCCCCAAGCCAGGAGTAACCCCTGAGCGGCACCGGGTGTGGCCCCAAAACTAAAACAAACAAAACATAAGCCCAGCTTTCCAATTATGATATAAAATTAAAAATAAACAAATGCAAAAAGATACCCAAAGAAGGGCTTTGCAGTCACTGTGGCAAGGTCCTATATAAAATCCATTCAGAGGCTGGAGAAATAGCATGGAGGTGAGGTGCTTGCATGCAGAAGGTTGGTGGTTAGAATGCCGGCATCCCATATGGCCCCCTGAGCCTGCCAGGAACCATTTCTGAGCATAGAGCCAGGAGGAAACCCCTGAGTGCTGCCAGGTGTGACCAAAAACCAAAAATAAATACATAAATACAAATTCATCCTAGAGACCAGAGCAGTGGTGCAAGCGGTAAGGTGTCTGCCTTGCACCCTCTAGCCTTGGACAGACCGTGGTTCAATCCCCCGGTGTCCCATATGTTCCCCCAAGCCAGGAGTGATATTTCTGAGTGCAAAGCCAGGAGTAACCCCTGAGTGCTGCCAGGTGAGACCCAAAAACCAAAAATAAATACATAAATAAATATTCATCCTAGAGACCAGAGCGGTGGTGCAAGCAGTAAGGTGTCTGCCTTGTACCCTCTAGCCATGGACAGAAAGCAGTTCAATCCCCCGGTGTCCCATAGGGTCCCCCAAGCCAGGAGTGATTTCTGAGTGCAAAGCCAGGAGTAACCCCTGAGCGTCACCGGGTATGGCCCAAAAACAAACAAACAAACAAATAAAAACTCGCCTAGCCTCTCTCCTTCCCCATCGCCCTGTGCATTTCCCTGGCTGGACTTCCAGGCACCACCTGCAGGACGGCCCGTCTCTATGAGCCCCGTCCTCCCATGCTAGCTTGGGGTTATGGAGCCTGGGTCTGTGCATGGACCGAAATGGTGGATGAAACATGGGTAGATGTTTCCCACCTGGTTGGTCAACTTGGGCCCCCAAAGCAGATGTGGGGCCTTTGCACCGGCCTCTTTACTTCTCCAGCCCCGGGATTTTGCAAATCTTGACCTGCCAGGGGCGCCCTTGCTAGCTCCTCTGCTTGAGGGTGCCTACGCAGCCTTCCTAGCTCAGCTGTCTCCAACTCGAATAACCTGTGTTAACACCCTGTGAGTTTTCTCCCGGACACCCCCGGGAGTCAGTTAGTAGAATCACATCCAGTACCTTTGCCCTGTGGACAATAGAGCTTGAGAAACTGAAATTCTGAAGTGTGTCCAGTGATTCTTTTGCCTGCTGGATTTAAGAAACCCTATTTTGGGAGTCCAAAAGCATAGTACAACGGGTAGGGAGTTTGCCTTGCACAAGGTCGACCTGGATTCAATCCCCTGTATCCCAATCTGGTCCCTCAGCACCACCAGGAGGGATTCCCTGATTTCAAAACTAAGGGTAAGCCCTGAGCACCACTGAGCATGCCCCCCCAAAGAAATGGAAACAAACTCGTGTGTCTTGGTTTCTCAGTTTATTACAAGCTCTTTATTGAGGAGTCACTCATATTGAAAAGGAAGAACAAGGTTTCAGTAGGCCTCTGCTCTCCACATACGTGCAGCTTTACACATAGCTCAAGCCCACTCCCCATAAAGTTCCAGTAACTAAGCACCCCCATGGCTAACCACATTCTTCTTTAGAAATTGCAGTTCACGGGCCCGGAGAGATAGCACAGCAGTGCTTGCCTTGCAAGCAGCCGTTCCAGGACCAAAGGTGGTTGGTTCGAATCCAGGTGTCCCATATGGTTCCCCGTGTCTGCCAGGAGCTATTTCTGAGCAGACAGCCAGGAGTAACCCCTGAGCACCGCCTGGTGTGGCCCAAAAACCAAAAAAAAAAAAAGAAAGAAAGAAGGAAGGAAGGAAGGAAGGAAGGAAGGAAGGAAGGAAGGAAGGAAGGAAGGAAGGAAGGAAGGAAGGAAGGAAGGAGGAAGGAAGGAAGGAAGGAAGGAAGGAAGGAAGGAAGGAAGGAAGGAAGGAGAGAAATTGCAGTTCATAAAATGTTACAGCAAGTGAAGCTGTCATAGGACGTTCCAGTACTGTCACAAAATGTAACCAAAGGAAGCTCACTGTAACCTCAACAAGATGAGATAATGCTTGTTCTTTGTGCCTCCCTATAAAAACCTTGCTTGAGCAATGCTCAGGGTCTTTGCCTTGACGTGTGTCTCCTGTCTCTGACCCTGGCCGGAATAAATTCTCGCCCTTGCAATTACAAGGTCTCCAGTGCCTTCTTGAAGCTCTCAGAGCCATCATTGGAGAGAGGGAGCTCTAGCTCTCCCAAACCTAACAATATGTTTCCTTGTACCTAGGGGGATCTATCAAACCAGGGAAGCCCAGCTCACATCCCCTTCCCAGGCACACACACATTTCACCCTCAGTTCCCAGGCCCTGTGCTTGCCAACAACGCACAGGACAGCAGCAGGGGCACAGGGTCTGCATGCAGGAGGCCTGGGTGCTGCCAACCGAGCACTGTCCCATGTGGCTCTGGAATAGAAACCAACCAATCGGCCAAAAGAAGCCAGTGCCTGGCCTGTCTCCATGAAGGCTGGAGGAGTCAAGGCAGACTGTTAAACCAGCAGGGAAGGCATGTGCCTGGCACATGTCTGACCTGGGTTCCATCCCCAGCATCCCATATGGTCCCCAAGTAGCACCAAGAGTGATTCTTAATGCAGAGCCAGGCGTAAGCTCTGAGCACCGCTGGGTGTGGCTCAAAACCAAAAATAGGTTAGAAGGGCCGTGTATGTGGGGTACAAAGTGGGGTGGAGGGAGCAAAGGCCAACAGCACTGGGAGGCAACAGTCACACTGTGTGTGTGTGTGTGTGTGTGTGTGTGTGTGCGCGCGCGCGCGCACGTATGAGAGAAAGAGAGACACACAGAGACAAAAAGAAAGCATCTTGTACGCTGCGTTTTTGTTTTTAAGGCTGTTCCAAGTAGCTTTCACGGAAACAACCTCACATCCTGTGCAAAATCCTCAGGAGAGTCTCAGATTTCATACAAAACTATCAAATATCAGGACAAGACCAAAGGCACTGGTCGGTCCACCTGTTCCATAGTGACTGCCCACCCAGCTCAGCCCCCAAAGGGGACCCCACTTCTTCCAGCCCCCTAGATTGGACTAGTATCCCCATATTGGGAGCCTCAAAGTCACAGGGGGGCTAAGGGTTAGGGGGAACCCCGGCCAGTGGATGCTGGGCTGGAGATCTTAGAGCCTCTCCCAGACCAGTTGTGCCGAGACCCAGAAATTCAATCTTTCATTTCCTCCGGCAGCTGGTGCTTTGATCACAGAAAAATTGCCCATTCGGCTGGGCCACTGCAAGCACGTCACGGCCACAACAGTCTCGCAAGGAGGGGCCCAGGCCCTCATTGAGAAAGTGTGTCAGCCACCCCAAGGCCTCAAAAAGTCTCCATAGGACACAGGGGGTTGCAGGAGTCTCCCCTGGTTCCCACAGACACACTGCCACTCAGCAGGGTCAGGCTGGCCCGGAGCATGGCACATTGGGCAGCCTCAGCCTTGGAGCCCACTGGACAGTCCCCAGGGTAGGGATCAGGGTCTGTTGGAGGGTAGAGAGGGCGCGAGTGCCCCGCAGGGCCAGGATCCAGTCGGTGCTGGGAAGGCTGTTGGCCATCGGCTGGCACTTGGGACCTGGAATAAAGGTAAGCGGGGCTCAGCCACTGAGTCGAGGGGCTAGGGAGACACCAGCAGCTGCTAGGTAGGGGCTACCATCCTGGGATCCCTGAAGCTCCTCCAGATCCACCAGGGCACCCCAGAGCAGCTGGCACTGCCTCATCCTACCCTGGAGCCCCACCCCGCTTGTTTCCTGCTTGAGGACACTGTCGGGTGGGGGGGACCCCGAGATGCAGTCGCAGGACACTGTCCTTGTACTCAATCCTCCCCAAACCAGAATCTTCTGCTCCACCTATCACCCCAACAGCCGTCATTATCAGCGGCCTTGTACCCAGTCGACCAGTTGAGGAAAACTTTTTAACTTTACATGCTTTAAGTTTCTTTTTACACTTAGCTGCTCCATTTTAATTCTAGCTAACAAGCAGAACCTCCTTGCCTGAGAGGCACAGACAGCCTGCGCACATAGTCCCCAAGGCAAGCCGGCCTGGGAAGATAAGAACTGGCCCTGGGTATATGAGACTCTAATTTGCTAATGCTCACTATTATATTTATGTAATGGTTACCTGTTTTAGATAGGTTTTAAGCTTTATAAGGTATATACACTAAAACTACTTAAGTTGTTAGTTCTTCTTATGTTTCTAAATTCAGTTGCCTCTTGTCAGAACCTGGCCTAATAGCAGACAGACTTAGTCTGGAGGACTAGATAACTGCAACAGAGGGAGACTCTCGGCACTGAGAGACTCAGCGCCCACTGCAAGCCTTCAGGGCTAGCTTCTGGTGGACATACGTGACATTCGGCACATAGCCCATGCCTGCTTCTTTGTTCCCTCGTTCTCTTATGTCACAGTTTGCAAAATTCCAGAAATTGACTGCATGCACCTCCTCCCCTGAAAAAGATGTAACCTTGTGTTTTTTTGTTTTGTTTTGTTTTGTTTTTTTTTGTTTTGGGGTCACACCCGGTGGTGCTCATGGGTTACTCCTGGCTGTCTGCTCAGAAATAGCTCCTGCCAGGCATGGGGGACCATATGGGACACCGGGATTCGAACCAACCACCTTAGGTTCTGGATCAGCTGCTTGCAAGGCAAGCACCGATGTGCTATCTCTTCGGGCTGTAACCTTGTGTTTTAATGGTCTCCTGTCTCCTGTCTCCCTTGTGGGGGGATGCCTAGGCCAGAATGTTCTCTCCACTCTGTGCTGGAATAAGAGTGTAATCTTAAATTTGATACTTATTCTTGTTAAATTTAATGACTGTTCCTTTGTTCCTAGGTTTAATGAATGTGTCTTTTTTCTGACTAAGTTATGATGTAAATGCACAGCTGCGCCTGCGCCTGTAAGACATGATGACACTGTTCCTTTAAGAAATGATCTATATAAACTTTGCTCAGACAAAGCTTTGGGTCCTTTGCTTTTAGGATGGGATTTTTCTCAGGCATCGGACCCTGTCCAGAATAAACTCACCTTTTGCTATACTGCATGGTCTCTAAGTCATTCCTTGGAACTCTCGGGATGCCCTGAGGATGGGGATTTTTCCCTGGACCCTAACAGACCAAGGACAGACCAGGGTTCAATATCCGGCATTACACATAATCCCCCAAGTCTGCCAGGAGTGATTTCTGAGTGCACATCTAGGAGTAACCCCTGAGTGCTGCCAGAGTAGCCAGAAAAGCAAACAAACAAAAATAAAAAGTGAGCAGAGAGCAAGAGCAGAAATGAGAAAGGGAAGACTTGCCTCGAGTGTCAGGACAAGGGGAGACAGGAAGGTGAAGGGATGAGGCCAGAATGTGACAGTCCCGGGTGCCATCCACAGAACTCAGGAAGGAGCCGCTGCCAGGCCCAGTCAGTGAGAGCTCTGGGCTGAGACCAGGGAGGACCCACAGCCTGGGCACTGTCCCCCACTGCTGCACCAGCCTGCCCTGCCCCGTCTAGCTCCCCCTCAGCCATGTGACCTTTAGCTCCCACTCCAGACTCACACTGACTGCCCCGACACCCCAAACACAGGCCCAACATCTACCTGGTTGCTGGAACCAGACGCTTGAGTACCTGAGAGCAGACATGGGAGACAGCCCAGTTCAGCCACTGGATGTCATCCGAGAAATCTGGAAGCCACGTCACCAGCCTGCGGGAGGAAACCGAGACACATGCATGAAAATGCATAAACATGCATAGATATACACGCAAGAACACACATGCACTCACTCATCACTGGGCCGCCGCAATGACCGACTCCACCGGCAGCATGCAGGGCAGCATCACGTAGGACAAGACCTTCACGGGCCGGCAGCTGCATATCTTGCTCAGGTACCCGCTGGGCTTCTTCACTGCTTCCCACAAGGCTGAAAATACCTCGGAAGACCCCGGTCAAAGTGATGCCTCCACCAGTGACACCTTAGCTAGCCACTGCTGCTCAGGACCCGGTGAGGAAAGGAGCAGTGGAGATTCCTAGCCCTTTCCTAGTCCCTTTCCTAGCCATCCCCACCTGCAGTTTGACAGCTTGAAACACCCACCCAGGCCAGGGGCTCCACAGAGCTACTATACCTTGCAGAGAGAGCACAACCCAACTTCCCAGCCTCCCACGGGCTCAGAGAGCTTCTTGGACTTCAGCTGGACGCTGGCACCCACTGTCTGCCCCGCCCCCCCCCCGAGCTCCCCCTTCCCCAGGAATGATCTTGAGGTTCCCAGAATCCCGGGCAGCTGCTGGTTAAAGAACTCAGAGGTCGCCAGAGTCAGGGGTGCAAAGTCTTACTCATCTGTAAATTTTTCCAGCACACACGCCCCCCACCCAAGAGTGATGTGATTTAATCAGCCAGGGCTGCTCTGCTGGGGCAGAATTCAGGAGAAGGGATAGGAAGGAAGCCACCTCCCCTCCAAGAAAGGTTTTGAGGCGCCTTACAGGCACAGCGGGGGCTGTTTTGCTCTGGCAGGACCCCAGTGGGAGAGGCCTAAGCGGGAGGGCAGCCACTCACAGTACCAGCAGCTCAGCCCCCTCCTACCCCTCAGTCGGGAAAAGCCCTCGCGACTCCCACCCAGGCTGTTCCGGAGTCAACATCTGGGCCAAGCCTGACCCGGCGACCTGCACTCACCCTGTGTGAGTTTGGGTGACAGCATCTCCAGGACTTGCTCGTCCCAGGGCAGCAGGTTGGCCCGCAGGTGATCCAGAAGCTCCTCTGGCTCAGGCTCAGCCTCTGGGCAGCAGGCTCGGGGCTCTCCAGGCTCTCGGGGGGGCCCCCGGGGGCCGGGGACAAGCTCAGGTCAGGCTGGGGGCTGTGACAGATGCCTGTGAACTGCAGCAGGTGGAGACCCATTAGGGGGCCAGGCGGCTAGGGGACAACAACCATGCCACTCTGCAAAGAGGCAGGCTGGGGATTTCGTACCCTAGGGATGCTGCAAGCATCACCCTGGGGCTCTTGAGCCCTGTGCCGTTCACTGATCGGTCATCCCAGAGGGTTCCTAAGCACTAGGCTGTTCACTGATTGGTCAGCCCAGAGGGGAAGGGAGAGTCACAGGCTCCAGGCTGTTCACTGGTTGGTCAAACCAGAGTTGGGGGACACAGGCTCCAGGCCACTCACTGATCGGTCGGCCCAGAGGCTTCCCAGACTCTGGCTCTCTTAGAGGAAGGAGAACGGAGGATGAGAGAGACCCATGAACAGCCACACAGAGGGGGCAGAGTGAGCGGGATCCGAACCAAGGCCAGGGAGGGCACGGCCACCCGTGGCCTGAAAGCTGCAGGAGGGGGGCCGAAGAGATGGCATGGAAGTAGTGCGTTTGCCTTGCATGCGGAAGGACGGTGGTTCGAATCCCGGCATCCCATATGGTTCCCCGAGCCTGCCAGGAGCGATTTCTGAGCTGAGAGCCAGGAGGAACCCGTGAGCACTGCCCACCGTCCTCGGACCCGAGCTCAGCTCACTCGCCCTCCCTGGGCCAGTCCCTCAGTGGGGCGGCTGCCCGGGGATTGGGGATTCGGGGTGTGTGTGTTTGTCTCTTCCTCCCTCCAAACGGCCCTCAAAGCCACCGCAGGGCCCTGGCCGCCACCTCGCCCGCCCCGGGAAGGCAGGCAGCTGCTGTGACCTTGCCGGGGATCCCGCCTCCATCTGCCCCCTCGGCCCTGCCCGCGACTTGGGGGGTGGGGGGCGGGCATGGGGGGAAACCCAGCCTGGCTAGGCACCCCGTCCCCCAGCGGGGCCCATGCGGGCCATCAGGGGCGCGGGAAGGCAAGGCAAGGCAAGGCGCGGTGCTCCCTGCAGCCTTCCTGCGCGCACTGGGCCGGGGCGGGGTGTGGACACCAGGGGCCAGAGAGGCCGAGCGCGCGTCCAAGGTCACACAGCCCGGCCTGGGTGGGGTGGAAGGGGTGGGACGGGGCGAAGTCGGGGTCTGGGAGGGGATGGGGCGGGCGGGGCGCTGGCTGCCGTGGCCAGGGAGCCCAGAGGCCTCTCCCATCGCGGGCGGGTTGGCTCTCCGGGCCCGGGGCGCGGGGGCCACCTGGCCGGGCCGGGCTCACCGGACTTGGGGTAGGTGACGATCCACACGTCGCTGGGCCGCACGGGGAAGTCGGCGATCTCCTCCATCTTCCCGCGGCAGAAGGGCGGCAGCCGCACGCCCTGGAACTCGAAGTACTTGCTCTCGAACTCGCCGGGCGTGCTGGGGGTCTCGGCCTCGCTCTCCGCCATCCCGCCGCCGCCACGCGCCCTCCGGCCCCGGCCCCGGCCCTGGCCCCGGCCCCGGCCCAGTCCGCCCGCGCGTGACGGCACGGCTCCGCCCGCACGGCCCTGACGTCATGGCACCGCCCGGCCGGCGTGGCGTCATGGGGCTCCAAGCCGGGACACCCCGCTTCCCTGGCCGCCGCCTGCACCCGAGACCCGCACCTCCACCCCCGCATCCCTCCCGGCTCCATCGCTCCTGCCCCGGGTCCCACCTCCCCGCGCCTTCAACCCGAACTCCATTCCCGGGGCCCTGCGACTCCGCACCCTAAGGATCCCCCCTTCATTCCCGATCGACGCACTTGGGGGGCCCCTGCACGCGCCCAAAACCCGCTCGGCACCCGCGCAAGCGGGCCCTGGGGAGCTGGCGGTGGCTAAGGACCGTTTCGGGGCATGCATGATGGGAGCATGCACACACACACACACACACACACACACACACACACGCACACACACACACACACACGCACACACACACACACACACACACACACACACGCACACACACACACACACGCAAACGCCAAGTGTGCGTCCGAGCATCCTTGGGAAGGGAAAAGTAAAGGGCGGGTGGATAGATGGCAGATTTCGGGGAACCCTCCCCATCCCAGACCTGAAAATGACAGCCTCCCGCAGAACATCTGCATTTAACTAGTATTTCAGGCCGCAGAGTGGCAAGAAGAGGGGGGAAGTTTGCCCTCCTGGAAAGTGACCCACCAGGTTGCGTCCCCGCCACCCCACAGGATCCCCCAGGCACTGCCAGTGTCCAGATCGCCTTTTCTTCACCCTTTCCCATTCAAAGGAATGAAAAGGGGCGGCATTGGAAAAAGGGACCGATTCCAGGGTGAGGCCAAGAAAGGACAAGAGGAGTTTTTCTATCTTTTATCTATCTATTTATTTATTTATTTATTTATTTATTTATTTATTTATTTATTTTGATTTTGGGCCACATCTGGCAGCATTTGAGGCTTATCCTGGCTCTGCATTCAGAAATCGCTCTGGCAGGTTCGGGGAGGCCTGTGGGACGCTGGGGATCAAACCCGGGTCCATCCCAGGTAGACTGCGTGCAAGGCAGCCAAAGGGGTTTTTAAAAAATAAAATAAAACTTGGGTGGGGCTGAAGTGGAGACGCAAGCAGTAGGGCATCTGCCTTGCACGCACTAACCTAGGAGGGACCACAGTTTGATCCCCGGTGTCCCATATGGTCCCCCAAGCTAGGAGCAATTTCTGAGCGCATAGCCAGGAATAACCCCTAAGCGTCACTGGGTATGACCCCACCAAAAATTGGGTCCAAGCAATAGTACAGCAGGGAGGGCATTTGCCTTGCAAGTGGCCAGCCCAGGGTGGACCCCCCACGCTGCTCTTCTCTTGAATGTGCCTGGCTGCCCCGGCTCAGGTGCGTCTTCCCAGCCCTGTGGGTAAACGCAGCAACTATTCTAGAGCCCTCTTTAGTTTGCTTTTTGAGCCACTCTCAGTAGTGCTCAGCATTTACTCCTGGCTCTGTGCTCAGGGATCACTCCTGGCCATACTAGAGACGCTGTGGGGTCCTGGGGGTTGACCCCGGGGTCAGCTGCCTGCAAAGCAAACCCGTTCCTGCTGTGCTGTGTCGCTAGACCCCTGATCTGCTTTCTGCTTTTTAGGGTCTTGTGATTAATTTCATACTGATCCTACCCATAACCCAGCGGAGTCTATTTTGAAGCTGCCTGATCAGCAACCTGGAGCCCCTTGTGCCACCCAACATGAATGATTTGTGGCTTTTAGTCTTCAAGCCTTGCGTGAACTTTTCTTAGATTCATGGGGTGTGGTTGCAAATTGCATTGTTTATTTTCACCTTTAGTTTTCCATATCCTAGGAGCTAGAAAAGGGCTTTTTTAAAGAGAGAAAGAGACAGAGAGAGCAGATTATTCTGCCTTTTATAACTATATAGCTGTAAGTTGTCTGTTGTTCTTTTTTCCTTCTGAAAAACAACTTTTAAAAAAAGCTCACTTTTAGAAAAATCCCAAAGCAATTAAAAAAAATCTGGGTTGGAGAGATAGGATAGCAGGGAGGGTGCTTGCCTTTGCACACAATCAATCAGGGTTCAATCCGTGGCACCCCATACGGTTCTGCAAGCCCTGCCATGAATAAGCCCTGAGCACTGTCATGTCTGAGGAAAAAAAAATTTTTTTGGAAAAAAATAGCAAAATTGAAAGGTTGTGCTATGTTTTTTGTTAGTTTGATTGTTTGTTGATTTTTGGCTTTTGGTTTTTGGGTCACACCTGACAGCGCTCAGGGATTACTCCTGGCTCTACACACAAAAATCACTCCTGGCAGGCTTGAGGGATTATATTGGGATGCCGGAATTCGAACCACCGTCCTTCTGCATGTAAGGCAAACACCCTACCTCCATGCTATTTCTCCGGGACAATGTCCCTCAGATCTGCTATCATGTTTCCAGAAGTACTACAAAGTTTTAAAGCTACTCGCCTTAAAACTATACATAAAAAATAAGATTGGGGGCCAGAGTGGTAGCACAGAGGTAGAGCATTTGCCTTGCACAAAGCTGACCAGGGACAGACCTGGGTTTCATCTCCAGCATCACATATGGTCCTGTGAGACTGCCAGGAGTGACTTCTGAGTGCAGAGCCAGAAATAACCCCTGAGTGCTGCCAGATGTGACCCCAAAACAGAACAAAATAAAAAGATAAAACTATAAATCTAAGCACTGTCAGTGTGATTAGATAGCACAGCAGGAAGGACTCTTGCCTTGCAAGTGGCCAGCCCATAAGGGCCCCTGAGCATGTCAGGACTGATCCCTGAGTGCAGAGCCAGGAGTGACTCCTGAGCATTGCCTGGTGTGGGGCCATAACACACGAACAGGACTGTGGAATTGGCAGAAGCATAATAGTTTAGGACAATGGTACCTAATAACACCTAGAAAAACCTCAAGGTTTTGAAACCTCAAAGCTTTACATTGTCTGTCCTGGGTCAGACACATGCAAGGCTGTGTGATGCCTTTGACAAAGATCACTAAGGGAACAGAGAAATTGGTATTGTGGGGGGGTTGCTGTATACAGATGACCTAGGTTCAATCCCTGATGCCCTCTTATGGTCCTGTGAGCTCACCAAGAGTGATTTCCTAAATGCAAAGCAGGAATTAATTGATTCCCTGAATATCACCAGTTGTGACCCCAAAATAAAACAAGGGGAACCCCTTTTCTAGAGAGGTGTCAAAGCTGGAGAACTCTTCTACTAAGGAGAAAAGAAAGACATCTGGAAGCTTCCCAGGTCCTGAGCCAGGCCAGAGCTAAATCAGAAGGAAGAGGAAGGAGGGGAAGGGAAGCTTGTCGCTGTCCATGGTGCTAAAACGCATCTGGCATCCTGGGACAAGGGATCCCAGCTCCTCCTTCATATGTCCTGTCCTGATGAGCAGTTCCTTATGTGTGTGTGTATTATAACACACTATAATGATTTATAACTTCTATTAAGGAAATACTAAACCTATACAAAAACAAGGAGAAGGGCCTGGAGTGAGAGCACAGCTGGGAAGGTGTTTGCCTTCCACACGGCTGATCAGGATTCGATCTCTAGCATCCCAAAGGGTTTCCCAAACCTGCCAATAGTAATCCCTGAGCACCACCAAATGTGATCAACCCCAAAACAAACAAACAAAAAACAACAAAATTAAAGAAGCAAAGTGCGGTAAACGTTCTATGCCTTCATCACTGCGCTATCAATTCCCCTTTCACCGTCCCTCCCTCCTTCCCCACCTGCATTCTCTGCGGTGAATTTCACACATTATATCATTTCATTCATCAATCATTCAGTATGTACCACTCTAACGTTAAAAACTCCTGTTTCGGGGCCAAAGAGATAGCACATTGGTAGGGTGTTTGCATTGCCTGCTGCAACTCAGGACGGATCTAAATTTGATTCCTAGCATCCCATAAATAGTCTCCTGAGCCTGCCAGGAGCAATTTCTGAGCAGAGACCCAGGAATAACTCCTGAGTGCCGCTGAGTTTGGCCCAAAACTCAAAAAAACTCCTCCTGTTTTAATTAGAGCAATCGCACAGCAGCTGGGTGTTTGCCTTGCAAGCGTCTGACTTGGGGAAGACCTGCGTTCAATCCCCAGCATCCCATATAGTCCCATGAGCCTGTCAGGAGTGATTTCTTTTCTTTTTTTAATATAAATTAGTATTTAAGTATCATGATTACTAATATAATTGTAGTTGGGGTTCAGTTATTAACAGAACACCCCACTTCACCACCAATGCCCCCCTGCCTCCTTCCCATCCCCTGCCTGTATTTGACACAAGCATTTTTCTATCGTTACTTTTTTTTTTTTTTTGGTTTTTTGGGCCACACCCGGCGGTGCTCAGGGGTTACTCCTGACTGTCTGCTCAGAAATAGCTCCTGGCAGGCACGGGGACCATATGGGACACCGGGATTCGAACCAACCACCTTTGGTCCTGGATTGGCTGCTTGCAAGGCAAACGCCGCTGTGCTATCTCTCCGGGCCCATTACTTTTTTTTAGTTTAGTAACCTGTTTCTTTCTTTCTTTAAGGATAAGTGTTAAAAAAATATAATAGTAATGGCGTGAGAGTAGCAATCGCCTTCTGTGGATAGGCCCAGTAAAACATGGAGAAAACGGAAAAAAAAAAAAAAAAGCCTTGACCTAATTACAAAGAGACCTCACCCCTGAAGTTTTTGAGCATAAGTCTGACTCTGGGCTCCAGGCATACCAGGTTGCCTAACTCCTGAGTCATGCCAGGAGCGATTTCTGAATGCAGAGTCGGGAGTGATCCCTGAGTGCCACCAGTTGTGGCCATATAAATAAATTAATTTTTTTTTTTTTGGTTTTTGGGCCACACCCGGTAACGCTCAGGGGTTACTCCTGGCTATGTGCTCAGAAGTTGCTCCTGGCTTTGGGGACCATATGGGACACAGGGGGATCGAACCGCAGTCCGTCCAAGGCTAGCGCAGGCAAGGCAGGCACCTTACCTTTAGCGCCACCACCCGGCCCCCAATAAATTAATTTTTTAAGAAAACTCCTTGAAGACAGATTTCTAGCACGTTCATTCCACTGAGACATTGATTTGATCCTTGAGTTGGTCAGAAATCGCTGGCCAATGTCTGATGGGAAATATCGAATCAAAAACATCAGAACGGGGGGGGGGGGGAGGCAGAGCGATATACAGCAGCAAGGCATTTGCCTTGCATGAGGCCAACTCGGGTTCAATCCTTGGCATCCCATAGTGTCCTCCAAGACCGCCAGGTGTGATTTCTGAACACAGAGCCTGGAATAAGCTCTGAGCACTGCCAGGTGTGGCCCAAAATCCAAACAAACAAACAAAAAAAAAACTTATCAAAACTACCGGTATGTTTTGAAGAACCATATTTGAATTAGGGAGGCCAGGTTCAGCAGGTGCTGTGAGGTCTGTAGGGAGCTGCGGGGAGTCCCTGAGATCCGGCAGCTGAGCAGAGGTGCCACCCTGCTGTCTTTGAGACAGTCTAAGGGAAAGGATGCTCGCCCTAAGGTGCTCACATGTGTGAGAGTGGCCGGACAGCGTGCCAGAAATGAGACAAACATCAGTCAGGCATCATGAGGCAGATCTTGGGCCAGGAGCACTGAGTATCAGAGCACCCACAACATTCTACACGGCAGAGGCAGAGACCTGCAGCACTGCCCATGGGGTGGGTACCACGTCCCCCCCACCCCGGGAGTTTCATCACTCACGGTGACCAGCAGACGAAGGAGTGAATAAATGCAGGACTCGCGGTGCCGCTGGCTCACGCTTTTATTTTCAGGACCCCTTTGTCTCCGGGGCACCCTCCCAGCTTTCCCGCCTCATCACCACCCCTGCCTCAACCCTGTCTTGGTTAAGGGTCTCCCAAGGGTCTTCTGGGGTTCAGTGAGGGGACTCAGATTTAAGAACAGGAATTTCAGCACCTCCCCAGCAGCCCCCCCTCTGGATCTGTGGATGGTGAGGCTGAGAGGGATGGGGCTGTAGGTGTCACTTGGGGGCACCCCAACAGAATCACAGGCTGTTGGGGTTCTGAGGTTCCAAACCTTCTCTTCTCCCACAGCCACCCTCGTCCTAATCTC
The DNA here is from genome assembly GCF_024139225.1 of Suncus etruscus. Lineage (NCBI taxonomy): Eukaryota > Metazoa > Chordata > Mammalia > Eulipotyphla > Soricidae > Suncus > Suncus etruscus. Next base: position 2,371,007 of record NC_064851.1, read on the forward strand.
TGGCCTAACCCAAGAGGAGACGAGAGAGTAGGGTGACAATGTCCCTGAGAGCTAGTGCAGAACCCAGGAAAAAAATCTGAGGGGAGTTCCCACCCCATCATCTTGTGTACCCCAAGCGGCAGCTGAGTGGTTTGCTCCTCAGACAGGCACAGTAACCGTGATGAATCTCATGGGTCGATCCACTTCTGAGAGAGAAGCCTCCAGCTCGGGACACCCTGAGGGGTCACCTGCCACAGGTTCAGTGCACGATGGAGAGGGGGAGGCGCTGTCCGAGGTATTGGGCCAAGTGGGCCTGACAGGGAGCCGGTGAGGCCGTCACTGGGCTGGAGCTGTGCTGTAGGGGACATGAGGGCCAGCTGTCAGCTCCTGGACCAGGTCCCCAGGGGGCGCTGGCCCAGGCAGCAGGAGGGGGCTGGTGCCTGGCAGACAGGGGAGGAAGCAGATACCATACGGGCTTTGACAGGTGATGTCCGGTCACTCTGTCCCTAAGATTTTGAGGGCCTCACTTGGGAGAGACAGGAGATCTGGGGTACCTTCCAGGAGCACAATTCTGGATTTATTTTTTGTTTTTGGTTTTGGGGTCACACCCGGAGGTGCTCAGAGGTTACTCCCGACTGTGCTCAGGAATCGCTTCTGGCAGGGGCGGGGGACCCTACAGGATGCTGGGATCACACCCAGGTGGTTGGCAATATGAAGGGGTAGAGCCCTCCCCTCTGTGCTCTTGCTCTGACCTTGTGACTTCCTTGATGAGAAGCCTGGGACCCTGCACAGGGCATGGGGCCACCAGGGCCCTGCTGGAGAATTGGGGTCCCGGACATGGTATAGAGAGTTGCCGGGCTCCTGGCCTGGCCTAGAGTCCTCTGCTCTGTCCCATGGGGACAACACTGGTGGTGGACGGGGCATCTACACGGATATGGGAATACCCGCTGCTGACCCCCAACCCTCACCGCCCCTGACTGCCTCATGCCCACCTCACCCCCTCCCCCGCCTCACCTGGCTGGCCTCAGCAGCTGCTCCTTTGTCCGGGCATAGAGCTGGGTGGCCGCACTCCAGGCCTGGCCCTGCATCCAGTAAAGGTCGGCAGGGAGATCTGGCAGCCACTGTATCAGCCTGTGGGAGAGACAGCACCTTGGGGAACCCACCCGCGGGTCAGCGTGCCCACTGAACCAAACTGGAGCAGGGTAGGGCTGCCCAAGACCCAGTAGCGGGACCCAGGCAGGGAGAGAACAGGCCTTGGGGTCCGGCTGGTCTGGGGTGCTTCCCAGCTCCTCCTCCTCCTCCCCCATGCAGTTCTTGGGCTTCCCCCAAGTCTCTGTCCTGTTCCCTTCTCCCCACCTCTGCACTGCTTCTTCACCTTCACTTTCCCACCTTGACTTTCTCTTGCACAAAACCCTGCTGAGCTCCCTTTATGGACACATTTCCGACGTTGTGATCAGGGGGTCACTCCTGGCAGAGTTCATGGAACCAGCCATATGGGATGCGGGGGATCAAACCCAGTGGGCTGCGTGCAAGACAAATGCACTCCCTCCTGCTGTGCTATCACTCCAGCTTCAGAGATGCAACTTTGAAGAGGTTTTTGTCTTTTTCCATTTTTTCTTTTTGGGTCACCGCCAACGGCGCTCAGGGGTTACTCCTCACTCTGTGCTCAGTAATCACTCCTGGTGGTGCTCAGGGAACCATATGGGATGCCAGGGATCAAACAGCCATCCTCGTGGAAGGAAATGCCCTCCGAGCTGAGCTATCGTTCTGGCCCGCAATTACTTAAATTTTATTTTTTGTGGTGCCAGGGATGGAAGATAGCTCTCAATAATGCAGTTCTACAATATCTTCCTATTGTGTATTTTTTGTAATATTATTTTTGCCTGTCGTCCCACCTGGATCTTCCAGGTGGGGGTGATTACGGAAAGAATAAAATAGCTTGCTGGGGAGGCTTGAGGGGCTGTTTTGCCAGAGCTGACGGCTGGTTCGGTTTGCTTTTTGGAGCTGGCTACAGACTGACAAAAGACTCTCTTTGGTCCCTAATCTTTTGTCTGTGTTGATTATTTATTCCGGATATTATTTCCAAGGTCTCTCCCAAAAGGGGGGGGGGATGGAAAAATGGGATTTAATTTATCTTTCTGGGAGCTATTTGTGGACTCAGAAACTATCATAAGGACTTCAAATTCTACCAACACCTTCCCACTGACCCAAAGCCCCAGTCCCTCCCTGAACATGTCCCCAACATTCAGCCCCACCTGGGACCCCTAGAGGATGCCTCTGGGTTCTGCATCACCACTGCCCAGCTGCCAGACTTGGTTCACTCTGCAGCGACCCTTCTTGTGCTAGGCCTGGGCTGCTCCCCCCTGGCGGGACCCCCTGCCGCCTCACCTTTTGCCTCGGTAGTAGAAGGTCTGTAAGGGAACCGTGTAGGGCAGCAACAGACACATCAGGGTGCGACCCGGCAAGGAGCGGCGGAAGCGGGCCAAGGGCCGGGGGTCTCTCAGGAGGTTTTTCTGCAGGGCTAAGGGGGACACACCATGCCAGACTCTCCAGGGGTCCCCGTGGGCCTCACACAGACACACCCACACCTCCTGATTTGGCTCTCACGAGGGAGTCCCACCAGGCGTGAGGCCCCTTCATGGAAAAGGGGCTGAAGCTCTAAGGGAGACCTGTCTCTCGCACGCCTCCGGAGAGCCAAGGGGAGGACCTTCAGATGGGGTCAGGGCTGCTCCATATATCCTTCTGCCCAAACCTGTATATGGTTTTCTGAGCCCCAAACAGACTGGTATGGGAGGGGAGCGACCTGGAGGTCTGGGGCAGAGCCGGAGTCCCCAAGGGCCACCACCACAGAGGCCAGTGCTGGAAGATTCCAGGCAGGAAGAACACAGTTAACTGCTCTGGAAAGTGGGGGCCGGCAGGTAAGGGAGACTCGGGGATCCCATAGGATTCAGCGTGGAAGCCCTAGAGGCGGCTCCCTGCCCCCCACCGCGGCACTGGAGAGACCCCAAGGGGGTCCCAAGTTCAACCCTCTACTGGGGGCTCAATACAGGCCCCAGTAGTTTCTGTGAGCCCCATGCCCCATGGCGGTCTCCTCCCCTCCCCGGTCCCCAGGCCCCTGTTCTGGCACCACCACTAGGACACCACTTGTGTTGTGGGTCCCCAGGCAGGTTCGTTCCAGCCACTGTGCCCCCCTCTGCCCGGGTTCAGCCTCAAGGGGAGGGGGGAGCATGGCAAAGCCCAAAGGCCCAAGCATCTCTCCGGAGCCCTTTCGGTTCTGTGGGCATGGAAGTGGGCTCAACGACCTTTGGCAGGCTCTGAGCCTCCCAAACCCCTTGATTCTCCCCTCAGGGAAGTGGATAGGTCTGGTGAGGCCTGGGTAACTTCGGGCATCCTTCAGGATTTCCCCTCCCATGGACAGCAGCGCTGGGAGGACTGTACCGGCCTCCAGCTCTGGGGACACAGCCCCAAAATCAGGAATGTCCTCTGCCCGCACGAAGGGCACCTCCCAGTTCAAGTTCAGGCCGCTCTTCGAGTCTTGGGTGTCTCTTGCAGCCAGGTGCCCCTTGGCTGCAGCAGGGGGAGCCCCGCTCACCAGGGTCCGCAGCACTGGCTCCGTGGTGAGTCCTGGGATGGGGTGAACACAGGCGGCAGAGTTGGACCTCATGGGGTGGGCTCCTGGCGCTGACCACACCTCGCACTCTCCCACATCACCTCCAGACCCCAAGTCCTCCATCCTGGGGTCTCCACCTGCTCACTAGGGAGCCCACAGCCCAGCTTCCATTTCCCTCTCTGGAGGATCGAGGTTCAGACTCCCACACACACCACAAGGGGTTTTCTGAAGATTGGGTGAGGCAGGTGGTGAAGAGTGCCCAGGAGGGCCCGAGTGCTGCCCTCTGCAGCACTGTGGGGAGAGGCAGGGCTGGATTGGGGGTGGCTGGGAGGCTGGGCTGGCGGCTGGCACCGTGGCTCCAGCTGACTCCGGTATGGACCAGCACGCACGGGGCAGCGCTGAGTGGGCCTTCAAGTTTGGCGCCTGGGCAAACTTGTCTGCACGGAGTGGCACACTCAGGAGGAGAGCTGATGCCTGGCCCTGCAAAGCCCTTTCTCAACTCACACTTTCCCCCTCACACACACACCCACACACATACAGGCCTGGCCTTACCCTCTTCCTGGGTACCATTTCAGAGTCCATGAATTGGTGAAATCCTCTATATCTATCTCCCCTGCCAGGAAGCCCTCCTGGCCTGGCCTGGCCTTCCTAAGCTGGGTCCGATCCTGTGGGACTCCCGCAGCCCCCAGCAACAACCCCTCCAATTGGAGAACCACATGTCTCCTCCCTGGCTCTCAGGGCCAGGCACAGAGCCCATGTGGAGGCAAGAGTGAGTGACAGAACATCTGAGAGACACTGCACCCTCAGACCCTCCCTGAAGGGGCACGTACCCCGTCTCTCCAGGAACCGGAGGGCATCCAGGTAGCCCTGCCTGCCGTTGTCTGCCAACACCTGCCAGCACAGGAGCACAAGGGGAGTCCAGGGAGGGGGGCCGCCCCCAGGGTGCAGTGCAACCTCCCCCCTTCCTCTTTCCCTGTCCGGGAGCCCCACCTCGAGTTTGGGGGGCAGGAGGGAGCAGATTCCTTGGTGCAAATTGAAGGTGGATAACTGGAAGGAGGTTTTGCAGCTGATGATCTCGTGGAAGTTGGGTGAGGCGCTCTGCGGGCAAATGTCCGCGGTCACATGGAAGGGGGTCACAGTGATGGTACGGGGGCACTCCGCAAAGGGCAGGCTGACGGTTAAGGCTCCATCGATATAGTACTGCGACGGGGAGACGAAGGAGCCTGTCTCAGCGCCTTGCCCCCACCGCTCACCAGCCCCCTGGGAAGCCCTGCAGCCCGGGAACCCCCACCACAGGAGTAGGGGATGTAGCGTACTGGGCAGGGGTCCCCTTGCATCCCTCTGAGTATTGGAGGGCCCCCACATGCACTTACCTGCCCCCTGAATTTAGGGGGAATCACCCCACAGTAGAAGGGAAGGAACAAGCTACAAATCACGGCCTGGAGACAGGGCAGAGGACAGGCCATCATGCTCAGAATCTTCGTGGGTTTTCTGGGGGACACCAGGCCTGCCTGCCTGCCAGCCAAGTCTCGGAGTCAGGGCCTGCTTCTGTGGCGGAAGTGGGAGTGCCTGCCTAGATCTCAAAAGCAAGAAGGAATGAGAACTCCGGCCTTTCTTCTGTCTGAGGACCTGCCATCTAGGGAACAGAAGGAATATTGCCTGGCAGACAGATGCCCCTAGACCTTCTCCTTCGCCCCCATTAAACTTCCTAGCTAAGAAGCTATGTAGCTTCCTGCCCTGTGTGTGACACCAGGCGGGGAAAATCCGAGAAAGTACACCACCCAGTGGGGCCCAACTGTGAAAAACTGTGAGTGTGACCTGTCTATGTCTGTCTACTGTCCTCTTGCATGAAACTCTTGCAAGTGGGGCAAAAAGAGGCTCCAGCGGAGCACGGCCGCTCCGCTTCACTACGAGGCTGTGCACTCTTTCTAAGGAAAGAACTCCATTGCAACAAGAAGGAAAAATCACACTAAGAACGGCGCTATATCACAGAAGCAAACATTTCTCTCCGGACTATCTTCTCTGTTGCCTGCTCAGGCCTAAGATTTGACCCAGTGTGAGGCTTCATCCACGGAGGACTCCCCTCCCTTAGAGGCAAGTCAGCCCATCCAGAAAGGGAGGAGCCAGAGGAGTGTGCTGCCTGCATCATATAGACAATGAATACCACCACAACACATAGAAAAACCCACAATACAAGTGTGACAATGGGGAAACAACGCAGGCCAGCATCAGACATAGAGAATGAAGATGACAATTCTGAGGACCATATAATGACCAACCAACTAATCAACCTCTCAGATAAGGACTTTAGACTAGCAATATGGAAGAAGAAGCTATGTAGCTTCCTGAAGCTTGCAGTGTTGCTGGTGCCACACACACCCACCCCAGCCAGTGGCCCTGCTCTACTCTGCCCACAGGGGGCGCTGTCCACACCCTGAAGAGGCACAAGTAAGCCGGATCCCTCCCCCACCCCCAAACCAGGGGAGATGATGCAGCTAAGAACCAAAGTTTGCAAATCAAAGTTTGCACAGAGATATGACAAGACACAATGCCACCGCCATGCCAGGTCTCCACCACATTCAGCAAGCCTGGCTCTGGGCCCCGGGGCCCCGAGGTCCCAGGGAGCAGTCCCAGATCCCTCTCCGGGAAAGGGATGAGGAGGGGGACATGAAGCCCAGTGGTCCCACTGTGTGTCCTTGCAAGAGCCAGGGGACCAGCTGGCCTGTGCACACTCAGAACTCAACCAGGCAGATGCCACAAGGTCCCGCACTGGCTGTCTAAGACGCAGGGCCTCAGCCTGGGGGGAAGGATCGGTGCCTCGGTGGGAGGCTCAGAGTCCAGTGCAGGAACAAAGTGAGGTGCTCTGGGTTCGAGAATGGCATCCCCTGCAGGAACAGGGGTAAATTGCCCTGGGTGGGAGCCCCAGCACTCTCTGAGGGCAAGGGAGCCCAAAACTCCAGACTGAGCTCCCCCAGGGAGGGACCCAGCCCACACTCAATCCCATCCCCACCCCGTACAGTCCAGTCTCTTGAAAATAATGCTCCTTCTTTCTTCTTCCAGAGCCAAATGCACTAGGGTGGAGCAGGGTGGCATAAAATCCAGGTGGGCCTTTCTATATCAAAGGAAGAGGTTGAAGGGAAAGAGGAAGATGGGGTGGGGGGGCTGCCTTTGCTTTGGGTTAAAAGCTGGGTGTCATCTTACAGTCCCTGGATCCCTCTTTGCTGGATACCAGCTAATCCCAGCTGGACTGAATCCAGCTCACTTGGACTTTGTGGCCATTATCTGCACTCCAGTCCCCTGACATGGAAGCATCTAGAAGGCAAGGGTGTCCACCTGTGCTGCTCTTTGTTTGGTTCAGGGCACCTGAATACCTAACATACTGGGCCAACACCAAACAGAACCCGAGGAGCACAGGGGAGGACCCTGAATTCTATTTTGCAAAGGAGGGTGGATGGAGAGGACAGGGATGAAGGCACTTACTTGCCTTTCATTCGGCCAATCCCTGTTTGACCCCCAGTTTGATCCCCTGAGCATCGCCAGGGGTCCCTCCTGAACACAGAACCAGGAGCAGCCCCTGTGCACCGCCAGAGGTGACCCCCCCAAAATAATTCAAAATAACAACAGTGACCAGAGCGCCTGGGGGACTAGGTAGGCACTCTGGTTGAAAGAGTATCCTTTGGGGGGGACCCTTTCTATGTCCCCCACTGGCACAGTCACCTTATTTTGGAAGCCCCCCTCACCTGTATGACTTCCTCCTTGGAGGCAAAGTCGGTGATGACGCAGCTCTGGCCATCGGGGAAGCGGGTGACGCAGATCCCCAGGTGCTTCGACGCTACCACATGCACGTCGGGGGGCAGGAACTCCTCCAGTCTTTCCTGGACGTACTCCAAGGGCCAGAAGGAGGGATGAAAGCTGTTCAGGACTGTCTCCTCCAGCCTCTTCAAACCTTCCATGACCTGCCAGCAGGAAAAATCTGTAGGGGAGAGTGGAGTGGGGTGTCCAGGGGAGTCCTCGGCCTTGTGCGCCTCCTCCAGTCCCTCCTGGATGATCTGGGTGACATCCTCCCTGCTCAAAGACGGGGGAGGGTGGCTGGGGAGGGTCTCGGGGGTCCCGCAGTCCTTCGGGGGTCCCCGTGGGGTTCAGGAGGACTAGGTGGCACGGGACCGCCTCTTGCGAAATTGGGGGTTCGCCTGGCTCCGCAGCCCCAGACGCACCAGCGGACTTGTCTAAGACGACCCCCAAGGCCCCGAGCGCCCCTGAGGACGCGCCATAGATGCGGTTGACTCCCTTGAGCAGCTGCGGGGCGCGCTCCCTCAGGCACTGGTGCACCCCCACGTAGTAGAGCCCCAAGAAGCCCGAGCCCCCGAACGATATGTTCCAGCTGCCCTCCTGCTCGAAGGCGCGCGGAGTGGGCCTGGGGCCATCCGGTTCCATGGCGCGCGCGGCGGGTCCGGGGCTGTCCTGCTTCGAGAGGCGCATGGCGAGGACCTGGTGCCGGGGTGAGCCTCTGGCCCGGGCCACCTGGGCCTTGGGGTACCCCTCCGCCCCGGCCCGCCCCGGGGCAGGACCCGCCAATCAGGTTCCCGCTGTGCGCAATTCCAGATGTGCGCGCCTGGAAAGGCTCTAACTGCCACTGCCGCCCCCGTTTTTCCAGGGTGGGGATTTGAGGCCCTGCTGGATTGTGACAGGCTGTTCTGGCCTGCCAGGGGATGGGTGAGTGGATGGAAAAGTTTCCCCTCTATGGGTTCCATCCCTGTCCGTGGGAGGGTTAGGGACTGGGGTGCTGTGTAGTCCCTCTCAGACTGAGAGTGGACCGAACTCCCCATCTTGGACCCCCCACATCTGCAGGGTAAGGATAACCACCTTGCGTCATTGGCCAGAGAGCAGGGGAGGGTGGACACGCGGGGGACAAAGCGGGGTACCGTTTCTGGAAAGAACACCCCCTCTACTGGGGGCTTATCCTGACTCTGTGCTCAGGGTCCATCCCCACAGGGTGCTGAAGAGCTGAGGATGGAAGCGGCTGCACTGACCGTTCTAAGCAAGCCTGAGGGCTGCTTTGGGTTTTTTGGGGATCCCTCTTTCCCGCCTGCAGATTGGTGGGCACCCACAGGACCCTCAGGGAATGGAAGGCCTCCTGGACAGCAGAAGGGGAGGCTGGGGCTGGTAAGCCAGGAAGGAGGGAGGAAGCACCCAGCTAGAAGAAGCAGGGACCCCCGTGAGCCCCGCAACTGTGCCTTTCCTCGGACACTCCCCCACTTCACTTCAGCCTGGAGGCTCTTTCTGTGGAGGGCAAAGCTGGGGAACTCAGAAGAGGCCCGATGAGGGGTCCAAGAAGGGCCTTCAGAGGCCAGTCTCCTGCCAACCAGTGGTCATTTCTGCAATGTGGTGCCCGCCCAGGCTACAGATGAGGAAATTGAGTTAATGCCAGAGTGGGCGAGGGGTGTTGCTCCTCTCTGAGGCTCTGCTGGGGGGGGGGTCATGGGGCAGAAGAGGGGGCAGAGCCTCACTGAATCCAGATGCTGTGTCCCGCCCAGCTGTTGGCTTTGGGCTTTCCTGTGCCAAGGTTAGAAGCCAGGACCTCACACATGCCAAGTAAATGCTCAACCCATGAACTCCATGTCCGGTTCTTTTTTTTTTTTTTTTTTTTGGTTTTTGGCTTTTGGGCAACACCCAGTGCAGCTCAGGAGTTACTCCTTCCTATGCACTCAGAAATCGCTCCTGGCTTCGGGGACCATATGGAATGCCAGGGCGGGGGGATCAAAACGCAGTCCACCTTAGGTTAGCGCGTGCAAGTCAAATGCCCTACCGCTTGTGCCACTACTCTGCCATCCCCACCCCATCTGAGTTTCTCAAGCCAGAAAGTTGGGAAATCTCAAAGTGAGGAATGGGGAGAGATGGGGCTTGTCCAACATTTCCAGCAACCAGTGAGCCATTTTGAATCTGAGAAGCTTGAAACTTCAAAAACAAAATGTTATAGCTCTGGGAGTAGAGTTTGCCTTGCACACAGCTGACCCAGGTTCAAGCCTTGGTAGCCCCTATGATTCCCCCAATCCCTGAGCACAGAGCCAGGAGTAAACACAGCAGGCTGTGTACCATCCCCACCCCACCCTAAACAATGAATCTCTGGAGGAATCTCCTTAATGGCAACAATGCTGGTGGCATGAAGGAAGAAGGAAAAAAAGGAAGAAGTTGGGGTATGTTGTAAAAGGTAGAAGGGGCAAGGTGAAGGGTCACATGTCACTCCATATATGAAGCACTGAGTGACCCCTGACCTCCATCTGAGAGACCTCCGAGGTCCAAGCTGGGGGTGGCTCCAGAGCACTGAGAAAATGTGACTTACAAGCAAAGTACCAGGAGCCAGAGTGATAGCACAGCACAGAAGGCTGTGACCCTACCAGGAGTGATTCCTGAGCACAGAGCCAGGAACAGCCCGTGATCACTACCGGGTATGGCCCAAAACACAAAACAAAACAAAAAAAATGGGGCCAGAGAGACAGCACAGTGGTAGGGTGTTTGCCTTGCAAGCGGCCAACCCAGGACCAATGGTGGTTCGAATCCCAGCATCCCATATGGTCTCCTGTGCCTGCCAGGAGCGATTTCTGATTTCTGAGCATTGAGCCAGGAGTAACCCCTGAGCACTGCTGGGTGCAGCCAAAAAAAAAAAAACAGAAAAAAAAGAAAAGAAAGAAAGAAAGAAAGAAAGACAGCAAGAAAGAAAGAAAGAAAGAAAGAAAGAGAGAGAGAGAGAGAGAGAGCGAGAGAGAGAGAAGAAAGAAAGAAAGAAAGAAAGAAAGAAAGAAAGAAAGAAAGAAAGAAAGAAAGAAAGAAAGAAAGAAAGAAAGAAAGAAAGAAAGAAAGAAAGAAAGAAAGAAAGAAAGAAAGAAAGAAAAACCTGTTTGAGACGAACCTCTCCCCTACATGAAAGTGGCGGAGAAAGGTTTCGCAAGAGGTTTTTGCATGCAGAAGTTGCTGGAGGTGGAATCAGGCCATGGGGCTCACCTGCCTCTGGGCTGCTGAGCTAAGAGGGGCTGCAGGTTTTGGGCATGCACAAAGAGGTAACAAGAATAAAGGGTCGTGTGGGTGTGATTAAGTGGAGTGTTTTCAAATCAGGGCGATTAGGGCCAGAAGATAGACAAAATGCAGAGGCTGACTTAGCCTGTGGCTGACACCACTCAAATCTTGACATCATAGATAGTTTTTCAAGTTCCTCCTGAACGCTGTTGGGTGTGAAGAAGAAGTAAGAAAAGAAGAAAAAAGAAAGAAAGAGAATAAGAAAGAAAGAAAGAAAGAAAGAAAGAAAGAAAGAAAGAAAGAAAGAAAGAAAGAAAGAAAGAAAGAAAGAAAGAAAGAAAGAAAGAAAGAAAGAAAGAAAGAAAGAAAGAAAGAAAGAAAGAAAGAAAAGACTAAAAATGAAAAAAGAGAGGAAGGGAATGCGGAAGGGAGGAAGGGAGGGAGGGAGGGAGGAAGAGAAAGCAGGAGGGGACTGGAATGGGTCCAGGTGAGAGAGAACAGATATTGGTGCCTCGGCAGCCTATCCCCATGGGTAGAGAAGTCAGCTTGGCATAACTTGCTGTACCAACCCACAGCTCATGCCTCCGGCTGTGGGCCTGCTGAGCCCCTCATCCCCATCTGGTTGCGCCTCCTGGCATGGAACCTGTTGTGGACTCTGGGCACTACATGGCCCTCTGATCACAGCCACAGCAGACCCTGAACCTTAGGGGGAATTCCTTCCCATACACACACACACACACACACACACACACACACACACACACACACGCCTCTGGGGTACATGTAGAAGTTGTGGTCATTTCAGTGCCGAGAAATCAGGGCCGCTCGGTGTCCAACCAAGGATGCAACACTCACAGGGAGGAGCCAAGAGCAGGTTGCAGACCCCAAACTTGCTGGCCAGGGATTCTGGGCAGTGTCAGGACATTTGGGTCTGGCCTGGGTGGTGAGAAGCACTGGCTGGCCCCCTCTGAGAAACCCCAAGGATGTTTTCCAGTGAAATGTTCTTGTTCATTTGCTTTTTTCTACTTTATTTTTGTTTTATAGTTTGGGGCCACACCCAGTGGCACTCAGGGATACTCCTGAGTCTGCACTCAGAAATCACTCTTGGTGGGCTCGGGGGACCATATGAGATGCTGGGAATAGAATCCAGGTCCATCTTGGGTCGTCCAAGTGCAAGGAAAACACCGTACCACTGTGCTATCTCTCCGGCCCCATTTGATTTGATTTGGGAACACACCCGAAGTGCTCAGGAGTTACTCTCAGCTCTGTGCTCAGGGATCACTCCTGGCAGTGCTTGGGGGACCCTATGGGAGGACAGGGATCTAACCTTGGTGGCTGCGTGCAAGGCAAGCGTCCTCCTCACTGTGCTCTGGCTCCGGCCTCCATAGACCGTGATAGAGTCTTCGCGACTCGAGTCAGTTATGCAGCCCTCGTGGGGACTGAGGTGGCATCAGACCAGAGGGCCAGGGCCAGAGTTGTGTTTGGTATTACCCAGTTGGGGCCCTAAACTGCCCCTGGGCCCCCCACAATCACCTCTTCCCTCCCCCAAGCCCTGCCCCTCTCTGCCCCCAGCCCTGCTCAGACTTCCCAGCAACCCTGCAAATATTTGCCTGGTGTTTGTTTCCCCAAATTCAACTCTCCCAAGACAAGACTCTCAGGGTTCCCTGGAGCCCCAAATCTGGGCCCTCACCCACCCTTGCAGGGGTCCTCTGTGTGCTTGCTGGGCCCTGGAGGGGGCTTGTCTAAGGGAGCAGACTCGGGCACCGGCCAGTCTCTTGAGGATGACACTGTGCCTCCCCGCAGGACTGGGGTCTCCTCCTGTGGACTGTGAAGGCCACAGACACCCGAAGAGCCTGAGCTGGGGGCAGAGGCTCCTCAAGACCCAGAAGACAAGGCCTGACTCTCAAGGACAGGGCAGTGCCCGCGGGGCCTGGACTGCCCTCTTCTGGGACCCATGAGGCAAAGGCCTGGTTGGTGCATGTATATGAGTGGACGTGAGTATGTGTGTGAGACTTGAGTATGATGTGTGCATGTGTGTGTGTGTGTGTGTGTGTGTGTGTGTGTGAGAATGTGTGCATAAATGTAAGCGTGTGTGCAAGTGTGTGAGTGTGGGGGCACTGTCTGTGTGGACGCTCACCCCGTGAGTCCTCAGGAGTGGGGTCTGTGCCATTTCTGTAAGGGGTGGGGTCCAGGTCAGGTCCCGAGTCCTCCCTGCGGTGACACTGGCCTGCCAGTTGCACCCCAGACTCCCCCAATTGAAAGGCTGGGTCGAATATGAACCCCCAGAAGGGGAATGGGGCATCCAGGCCAGCACCACAGAGGGGGTCCCCGGAAATCCTGTCCCCAAGCCCTCCAGAGACACATCTTTGGATAAGCTGCGGCCCCAGGTGCCCAGCCAGAAGCTCTCAAGAGCGGCTGTCACATGGCCCTGTGGACAGATGTGGGCAAATGTGACTCCACCCAGAGAGGCTCTGGCCCGGAGGTCAGGTGGCAGAGGGCAGTGTGGGCTGCTGCGCCTCGTTGCCCCACTGTGCCCTGGAGGCCTGGGGCCGTGCCAGCTGGGACAGAGAGGCCCCAGCCCTTGCCAGTCCCTACTGCTTCCCAGTGTCCATCCCTCCCCGGATTTTCTCCCTCGGGCACCTCCTCCAGAAGTCACCTTGGTCCACGCCCAGCCAGAGCCCTTTCCCCTGGTTTGAACAACAGAAAGTCCCTCAGCCCCTCAGGTGGCTCGGCTGGGAAGTGCTTGCCCTGCAGGGGTGAGGCAGGGGGTGGGTCCCCAGCACCAAAAAATGGAAGAAAAAAACTCAGTAGGGGCAGGAGGGATAGTGTGCAGTGGGGAGGGATTTGTTTGCCTTGAAAGCGGTGATCTGGGTTCGATCCCTGGCATCCCACAGGGTCTCCTGAACCCACCAGGAGTGATTTCTTTTTTTTTTTTTTTTTTTTGGTTTTTGGGCCACACCCGTTTGACGCTCAGGGGTTGCTCCTGGCTATGTGCTCAGAAATCGCCCCTGCCTTGGGGGGACCATATGGGACGCCGAGGGATCGAGCGGTCCGTTCCTTGGTAGCGCTTACAAGGCAGACACCTTATCTCTAGCGCCACCTTCCCGGCCCCACCAGGAGTGATTTCTTTTTTTTTTTTTTTTTTTTTTGTGGTTTTTGGGTCACACCCGGCAGTGCTCAGGGATTATTCCTGGCTCCAGGCTCAGAAATTGTTCCTGGCAGGCACGGGGGACCATATGGGACGCCGGGATTCGAACCGATGACCTCCTGCATGAAAGGCAAACGCCTTACCTCCATGCTATCTCTCCGGCCCCACCAGGAGTGATTTCTAAGCACAGAGCCAGGAGTAACCCTGAGAGACGCTGGGTATGACCCCAAAACCTAAAAAAAAAAAAAAAAAAAAAAAAAAAAAAAGCTCCCAGAGACTCTTCCAGGGGCCAAACAATCCTGGCCCAGCCCTCTGCCTGGACACTCCCCTGCATGCTCCGCACCCGCCTCTGCAGCCAGAAGTCCCACCCTGGGGTCCTGTTTCCTGGCAACCTCCACCGAGAACAGGCTTTGAGTTCCAGTGGCTCAGACCTGCACATCTATGCAGAGGGCCAGCTGCTCAGGGGGGCCTTCCCTAGGTGGGGGTGGCAGCCGAATCCCTCCGGTCCATTAGGGAGTCATCTGGATGGACTGCTGCACTCAGCCGGCTGAATCTTGACAAGAGCCTTAATCAACTTAATATCTCTCTCTCTCTCTCTCTCTCTCTCTCTCTCTTCTCTCTCTCTTCTCTCTCCTCTTCTTCTCCTCCTCCTTTTCTTTCTCCTTCCCTTCTTCCTTCTCCTTCTCTCCTCTTCTCCTCCATCTCTCCTCTTCCTCGTCTTCTCCTCGTCTTCCTCCTCCTTTTCCTCTCCTCCCCTTCCTTTTCTCCTCCTACACATCCTCCTCCTCCTCCTCTTCCTCTGCCTCCCTCTCTCTCCCTCCCCAATCCTCCAGCCTGACCCACCAGGTGGCGCTCCGCTCTGCACTTGGCCCTCCCATGAGCTAAGCCAAGGTGGCCACCTCACTTGCTGATAGCAGATGCCAGAAACAGAGGGCAAAGCGTCACCGGGAATGGGACGCCAGGCCCCTCCAATGTTTCAGCCGCTCTGTGGGGCACTCTCCGGTGAGATGTGAGACTTAACTCGCACCCACGACCTCAGTGCCTGAAGCCGATCCAGGGGAAACGGAGTCTGCTCTCTCCTCCTGGCTCTTCTCATGGGAAACCACGCCACCGGCCATGTCCTGCCCACACAGGATCTTAGACAGTGGCACCAGTTGTTTGGTCTGACCCAGGAGCACCCACACAGATGCTCCTTCTTAGGCCCCGGCCACGGTGTTTGGAGGTGCCTGGGATGAGGGTTTTGCACCCTCAAAAGCCAGACCTGCCCCCTGGTCATTTTGCAAATCCACCAAGAGCCATCTCCACAGTCAGCATAAGCTATTTCCTGCATCTGAAACCAGGACGTCCAAAGCAGCATGTCTGCACTCTGCCACGGTTTGCAGCTCTGGGGCCCTTCTCGTCACGGTCAGCAGGAGGCAGAGATGTCCTCGCCTTGGCCAGGCCTTCATGCCACATAGATGAGCAAACAAAACAGCTTCCTCTTGCAAAATGCTCCCAAGCCTCTGAGGACAGGTCCTGCCCTCAGGACTCGCTGCTCAGCTGAGCCAAAACCAGACAGAAGGGGGGAGAGAAGACTGACATCGCGGGTGTAGGAGCCTTGGGTCTTCCTGGCTCAAATCATGTCCCCATGGCTGCTGCCAGGCTCCTTAAGTGCTCCAGGAGCTAATCGGTTGCTTAATCAGGTACTTTTGCCCCTAGAGGCTTCCTCCTGCCCCCAGCCTGATCACTCCACTCCACCTCACACCCGTGGCAAGGTTCTGGCCATGTGCAGGCCTGCTGGACTTCACCCCTGTCTCTGACCTGCTGGCAGCTGCTCAGCGTGCTTTAGAGAAAAGAGATCAAGAAATAGAGAAATGATGGGGCCTGAGCGATAGCACAGCAGTAGGGCATTTGACTTGCATGCGGATGAGCTAGGATGAACCTGGGTTCTATCCCTGGCATCCCAGTTGGTCCCCCGAGCCAGCCAGGAGCATCTGAGTGCAGAGTCAGGAATAAATCATGAGCACCAAAAATTAAAGGAAGGAAGGAAGGAAGGAAGGAAGGAAGGAAGGAAGGAAGGAAGGAAGGAAGGAAGGAAGGAAGGAAGGAGAGAGAAAGAATGAGAGAGAGAGAAAGAAAGGAAGGAAGAAGGAAGGAAAGAAGGAAGAGAAGAAAAAAGACAGAAAGAATGATAGAAAAATAGAGAAATGAGGCTAGAGTGTTGGCAAGGCAAGGAGGGCTTTTTCCTTGTACAAGGCTGATCCTGGTTCGATCTCCAGCATCCCATAGGGTTCCCTGAGCACCACCAGGAGTGATTCCAGACTGATGAACCGGGAGGAATCCTGAGCACTGCCAGGTGTGGCCCCATAAAAAGAAATAGGGAAGTGACTGAGGACTAGTCCTGCAGGGCATGCGATTGCCTTGCACTGGACATGAGTTGAATACCTACATGATTTCTCCCCTGACAAGAGTGATCCCTGAGGGGCTGAAGCGGTGGCACAAGTGGTAGGGCATTTGCCTTGCACACGCTAGCCTAGGAAGGACTGCTGTTCCATCCCCCGGCGTCCCCTATGGTCCCCCATTCCAGGAGCGATTTCTGAGGGCATAGCCAATAGTAACTCCCGAGTGTCACAGGGTGTGAGCCCAAAACAAAACAAAACAAAAAAGGAGTGATCTCTGAGAGTGAGGTGTCACCCCTGAGCACCCCTGGGTGTGGCCCCCAAAAGAAAAAACGAACAAAAGAGAAGAACGTGAACAAGATCAGAATGTTTATATCAGAGTTTTGGGTGCCTGAAATTGGCCAAGTGTGGGTGATGGGCAGGATGGGACCCAGAGGGAGGAAGACAGTGGGGTAACCCCTTGAGGGTCAGTTCCTTTCGACTGAAGGAGCATGCTGCACCCAGGAATCCAATGTGGAAGACTTATGCCACTCTCAGGGGGGCGGCAGGTGGATCCCCCCGTGGAGATCTGATCTGCGCTGAAGGACTGGACCCTCCCAGAGAATGCAGGTCTGTGGCGAAAAGAAAGGCCGGACCCAGCTGCACAGAGAAGGCAGGCGGAGGGCTGAGGCCTGCATTCACTCCATCTGGACGCCCCTTTGTCAGCAAATGGGGTAGTCACGGGGGTGGGGGTCCCAGCTGCCTGATACCAACCACCTGTTCGGACTTCCGCTCCTCATAATTAACACTGTGATCTTTCTTCTTGGTCGTGCAATAAAAAAAGAAACCTCGGGGCTAGAGTGATGGCGCAGAGATAGAGCCTTTGCCTGACATGCGGCTGACCCAGGACTGACCAAGGTTTGATCCCCTAGCGTCCCATATGGTCCCCCAAGCCAGGAGCGATTTCTGAGTGCAGAGCCAAGAGTAACCCATGAGCGTCACCAGGTGTGACCTATAAATCAAAAACCAAAAAGAAAGAAAGAAAGAAACCTCACAGGCCAGAGTGAGTCAGACATGGCTGACCCAGGTTCAAGTGCCAGCATCCAACAGGAACCCTGACCTCTGCCAGGAGTGACCCCTGAGCACAGAGTCAGGAATAACCCCTGAGTGCTGCCGGATGAAGCCCAAAAGCCAAAAACGAAAACAACAACAAAAAGAAAATATCCATTCATTTTCTTCCCATCTGGTTCCTAGCACTGAACTCTCAGAAAGATCTAAAGTGTGGGTGGCTTTTCAAGTTAGGGAGGTGGTAGATGGTCCCCCAGAATGCTTCATGGTGGAGCCCGCACCCCAGATCTGAGGGGTCGAATGTGCAGGCCCACCTTTGACCTCCCCAGGCTGAGCTGAGATCAATGCCCAGATTTAATCTACAGGAAGAGGATGAAAGTGCCCTGAAGATGGGCCTAAGAGGACCTTGGGGCAGGCTCTAGAAGGTTCCAGGAGGGATGGACATGCCCGGCTACTCTCCTCACCTGTCCAGGCCTCTCTCCTACTGTAAGGACCAAGATTCTCCTCCTAGTCCATGATAAACCTCTTGAGACTAAGACAAGCCTAAACCTGAGTAAAGTGTCCTTTTTCACTCCTGGCTGAAGGCAGAGAAAGAGTTAACTCAGAAATAAAACCAGTCCGTGCCCTCTTTGAATAAGGAACTAGGGGACCATGCCTCCAACCCCAATGTGGTCTGGGAGTAAAAGATAGGAATGGGCACCTAAGCCTCAAGGCTCTCGCACACACTTTCGGCCACTTAAAGTCACAGGTCAGGCTGCCCTGTACCAGCTTCCCTCGGATCTAGCCAGAGTCAGCCCAAGGGCAAGATCTGATCACCCATGGAGGACCCATGTATGTCCCTTCATTTGTCTGAGAGTATGTGTGTGCAGAGTCAAGGAAGTCTAGTTGTCTAGGAAGCTCGGGGCCAGGAAGGGCAGCAGATCTGGGATCTGATTGCCTGCACCAGCCCAGATCCCAACACCACCACCAGGATTGTCTGTGTCCAACAGGAGAGAGTGAGCCCCACCCTAGCAAGGGGGCTCACTGAGGTCTGTGTTCAGAGCTGCCAGTCTTGGAGCCCCACCCTGTCTCAGGATGCCTGGGGCTCCAGCTCTGTGGCTGGGTGGAGTGGGGTCCATTTGGCCAGTTGGCCAGTAAGCCTCAACCCTGGCCCCAGGGCTGGCGGTTAGGAGGGGATGCTGCTGGCCTTGTGGCCCTGAGCACAGCTGCCCTCTCTGCAGGGCTAATCTCAGGCAGCAAACTCAGGTCCTCGACTGCTTCTTTTTCTCCCCACACCCATCAGTCCCCCTTTTCACTTAGTGCGAAATTTGGAAAAGGAACTCGGGCCAACTGGCCATCCAGGACTCCTTGAAAGCCAGTTTAAGTTCCAAGGAAAACACGGTGTCTGAGCCAACGCTTGGAGAAAGGCAGCTGTCTGGGTCCCTCTGACGGTGGGATGGATGATAAGGCAGGGGGAAAAAAAGAAAAGAAGCCTGGAGCCTTGGAGCCTTGGAGACACCCTCTCCAGGCGCCCAGCGCCTAGACACGGGGTGGGCTGGCTCCTGGCCATTTGCATGGTCCGAGGAGGCGGGGTGCTGGCCGATGTCACGCCCAGGGGTAGCCTGGCCCGAAGGGGAGCCGCTCAGGCACCAGAGCGCACCCAGAGGCCAGCGCACCCGGGGAAAGCGCTCTGCGCGGACCTTGGCGCGGACCTTCCACTTGCACGCGGGGCTCCCAGGGACGCACGGGCCTCCGGGCACCCCTGAACCCCACCGCCGCCGCTATGTTCGACTCGGAGCGCGGCTGGAATCTGTCCTTCTCGGGGTGCGGCTTCCTGGGCATCTACCACGTGGGGGTGACCCGCTGTCTGAGCGAGCGCGCCCCGCATCTTCTCCATGGTGCGCGCAAGCTGTTCGGCTGCTCGGGGGGCGCGCTGCACTGCGTCACGTTCCTGGCGGGGATGCCGCTTGGTGAGTCTCGGGGTTCAGGCACCGGAGGGCACCCACACACCCCCCAGCGTGCTGTGATGAGCTCAGGGCTCAGGGCTTGGAGCGGGGCGCATGGGGCGCCGCTGATGGATGGCACCGGATACCTCGCCTCGTTTCACCCATTGGGTTGGGCGCGCCTGCATCGTGGAGCCTTCTCCCTTGCTCCCAAGCCTTCCTCTGGCTGTTTTCCTTTTGCTTCTGTTTTCTTTTGGAGGTTGCTCCTGGCTCTGTGCTCGCCTGTGTTTCTCTGTGGCTGTGGAGCCCAGCGAGGCTTTGCAAGAATCACCCCAGAGTAGGCGCTAGGGGTCTGGACATAGAATACCGGAGGGAGATGGAAGTGTATGGGAGGGGGGTGTGTACCTGGGACCCCCTTCATCTGTCCAGCTTAACAGTCCACTCACCCCCTCAGCCTCTGATCAGGCCTGGAGCAGGAGAGGGGCTCTGACTTGTAATTTCCCACTAGGTATAAAGACTTGGGAGGTGGAAATAAAAAAAGACTTTGGTGGGGGGCTGGAGAGATAGCATAGAGGTAGGGCGTTTGCCTTGCATGCAGAAGGATGGTTGCTCGAATCCCGGCATCCCATATGATCCCTCGTGCCTGCCAGGAGCGATTTCTGAGCATAGAGCCAGGAGTAACCCCTGAGCACTGCCGAATGTGACCCAAAAACAATACAAAACAAACAAACAAAAAAAGACTTGAGGGGCCAGAGAGATAGATAGCATGGAGGTAAGGCATTTGCCTTGCATGCAGAAGGATGATGGTTCGAATGCCAGCATCCCATATGGTCCCCCGTGCCTGCCTGGAGCGATTTCTGAGTGTGGAGCCAGGAGTAACCCCTGAGCGCTGCTGGGTTTAACCCCCCAAAAAAGACTTGAGGGCCCGGAGAGATAGCACAGCGGTGTTTGCCTTGCAAGCAGTCGATCCAAGACCAAATGTGGTTGGTTCGAATCCCAGTGTCCCATATGATCCTCCATGCCTGCCAGGAGCTATTTCTGAGCAGACAGCCAGAAGTAACCCCTGAGCATCGCTGGGTGTGGCCCAAAAACCAAAAAAAAAAAAAAAAAAGACTAGAGGGGACCCTCCTAACACCCCCAAAACCCCCTGATCTGTTTGGATCATCTCTCAGGGAGAATGTGACAGAAGAAGGGAGTTCTTCCCTCCTCTTTCCTGCCTTTGATCCAGGTCCTGAAGGGAGGTGGGACACCCCCAGCCCCCTACAGCTGCATGGGCCCACGTGCCTTTGGGTCTTGTCCCATGGAGCAAGACATCCACATATGTCTGTGGATGCTGTACCCAGCTGTGGCCTTCCTGACCCCCAAGTTCTTGCCACCAGAAAGGCCCGACTGGGACTGAAAGCTCCCCTGAAGATAAGGCCCGCAGTCCAGGGGGCAGGAGCCATAGCACAGTATGGAGGAGCTTGCCTTGCATATGGCCGACCTAGATTCCATCCCAGCACCCCATAGGATCCCCAGAGCCTGCCAGAAGAGAGTCCTCAGGGCAGAGCCAGGAGGAACCACTGAGCACCTCCGGGTGTGGCCTCCCCCAATATAGATAAACCCATTGTCACTGCTTTATCTGGGTTTCCCTGAGAAAGTGCTCAATGTCTATCCAGGAAGGTGTTTGTTGGAGCTGGGAATGACTTTGATCCCGGTGGCCTGTTCCCCTACCCCTGCCCCCTGAAGGCTGCCATTGGGCGTCCGCAGTGGGAAGACCTGGGCTGACGGGGCCACCTGGGGACAGCCAGCCAGAATGTGTCTCCCGGGAGCGGCTGGAGCAAAGGGCAGAAGCAGCAGGACGCTCTGAAAGCCGCAGTGCAGAGTGGATGGTTGCTCGGAATGGACAGACAGACGCACACCCACTGGCCACAGGGAGGCAGGGTTGTGTGTGTGTGTGTGGGGGGGGGGGGGGGGTGGCCCAGGCCTAGCAAGTTCATGGAAGTGGGTTTGAAGCTTTTGGGCTGGAGGGAGTAGTTCCCCCAATTCCAGGAGCCCCAGGCTCCCCCTTTGGCCACTGAAGAGCATTTTCCTGGGGCCCACTCAACACTGGGCTAGCAGAAGCAGCTGGCAGAGCAGAGGGGCTGGCCAGGACACTGGCCAGTTGGCACAGGTCTGGATGTGCCCACCACTTGCACCACCCAGCCTGGTCCTGGAAGAGGCTGAAGCCGAGTCTGCTCACAGATTGTCCATGGCCCGAGTCTCTTGGGCTGGTGCCTCGCTGGCCGAGTGAGGCAGCTCCCTGCAGTCCCCCCAGTCTCTGGGGGACAGACAGGAAGCCCCGAGGCCTCAACAGTCTCCTCAGCCTCTGCCACCTGCAGTGTTCTGTCAAAAAGGACCCCAAACACACAGGAAGGACTCCCCAGGAGAAATGCCCAAATGCCATTCGGGGTGGGGGCAGTTGGGGTCCACACCTGGCAGTGCTCGGGGCTCACTCCTGGCTCTGTGCTCACAAATCACCCCTGGCTTTGCGCTCAGGGTTCATACATGACTGTGTTTGGAGTTTACTCCTGGCTCTGTGCTCGGGGCTCACTCTTGGCTCGGGGTTCAGAAACCACTTCTGCTGGTTCTTAAGAACCAGAGACTAGTGGCCGGAGAGATAGCACAGAGGTAGGGCATTTGCCTTGCATGCAGCCAACCTAGAACGGATGGTGGTTCGAATCCCGGCATCCCATATGGTCCCCGTGCCTGCCAGGAGCTATTTCTGAGCAGATAGCCAAGAGGTACCCCTGAGCGCCACCAGGTGTGATTCCCCCCCCCAAAAAAAAGAACCAGAGACTATGGGCCAGAGAGATAGCACAGTGGTAGGGCATTTGCCTTCCACACAACCGACCTAGAACAGATGGTGGTTCGAATCCCAACATCCCATATGGGCCCCCGAGCCTGCCAGGAGTGACTTCTGAGCACAGAGCCAGGAGTCACCCTTGAGCACTGCCAAGTGTAACCAAAACCAAAACAAAAACAAACAAATCAAGAGCCAGAGACTGAATCAGAGCCTATGCCGAGTGCCCTAGCCTGCTGTGTTCTCTGCCCCCCACCCTTCTCTCCTTTTCGCTTTTTCTTTTGTCGCACCTGCCTGTGCTTAGGGCCAATTCTTGGCTCTTGCTCGGTTTAGTGGACCTTATGTGGAGCCGGGGATTAAATCTGGGTTTAGAGAGTGCCACGCAAGTGTCCTACCTACTGCTAGACTGTACCTTTCTTCTCTCTCCTTCCTTCCCTCCCTCCTTCCTTTCTTTCTCCCTTCCCATTAGCCACACGCCAGTTTGGTGCCAGATCTGCCGCACCATTTCTGTGACCCAAACACACATTTTATTCCTGAGACATCTTTGCTCCTTCTCAGGGTGCAGCCTTGAAGGCCCAGTGTCCTCTCCTGCCTCTGGTTGGAATGTGCTCCCCCCCCCCCCCGTCCTCCCTTCCGGGGCATTGGGGTCTGCATAGGCCTGGAGATGGTCTGCTCAGGCCTGGCAGTGCCACACCACCCGCCTCAGCCCTGCCCGTCTCCCTCCACAGACCGTGTGATTCACATGATCATGAAACTGGCGCGCGTGGCTCGCAGCCGGCAGCTGGGCATCCTGCACCCCGCCTTCCACATGAGCCGCTATCTCCGGACCGAGCTGCACAAGGACCTCCCGGACAATGTCCACCAGCTGGTGTCGGGCCGGCTCGGCATCTCGCTCACCAGGGTGGCTGACGGCAAGAACGTGCTGGTGTCCCATTTCCGCACCAAGAATGATGTCGTGGATGTGAGTGGGGGCGCCGGGCCAGAGAAAGGCTCCCTGCCTCCCAGACCCACCCCGAACCCCCGTGCCCGCAGGGCCAGTCGGCCTCAGCATCCAGGCCTGCTCAAGCTCCCCCATGCTCAGCCCCTGCCCTCACCGTCCCCCACCCCACCTCTTCCCTGGGCTGGCCCCGGATCACCCGAGAGGTAAAACCCTTTGCATGTACCTGATGTTGACAATGGCCTCTGGACTGTGCATCCCTGAACACACACACATGCACACATATGCTTCCACACTCATGCACACATATGCTTCCACACTCATGCACACATATACTTCCACACACATGCACACATATACTTCCACACTCATGCACACATATACTTCCACACACATGCACACATATACTTCCACACTCATGCACACATATACTTCCACACACATGCACACATATACTTCCACACTCATGCACACATATACTTCCACACTCATGCACACATATACTTCCACACTCATGCACACATATACTTCCACACACATGCACACATATACTTCCACACACATGCACACATATACTTCCACACTCATGCACACATATACTTCCACACACATGCACACATATACTTCCACACTCATGCACACATATACTTCCACACTCATGCACACATATACTTCCACACACATGCACACATATACTTCCACACACATGCACACATATGCTTCCACACTCATGCACACATATACTTCCACACACATGCACACATATGCTTCCACACTCATGCACACATATACTTCCACACACATGCACACATATGCTTCCACACTCATGCACACATATACTTCCACACTCAGCACACATATGCTTCCACACACATGCACACATATGCTTCCACACACATGCACACATATACTTCCACACACATGCACACATATACTTCCACACTCATGCACACATATACTTCCACACTCATGCACACATATGCTTCCACACTCATGCACACATATACTTCCACACACATGCACACATATACTTCCACACTCATGCACACATATGCTTCCACACACATGCACACATATACTTCCACACACATGCACACATATACTTCCACACTCATGCACACATATACTTCCACACACATGCACACATATGCTTCCACACACATGCACACATATACTTCCACACACATGCACACATATACTTCCACACTCATGCACACATATACTTCCACACTCATGCACACATATACTTCCACACTCATGCACACATATACTTCCACACTCATGCACACATATACTTCCACACTCATGCACACATATACTTCCACACTCATGCACACATATACTTCCACACACATGCACACATATACTTCCACACTCGCACATACCCAGCAGCCCGGCACGCACTGTTGATTGTGTCTCAGTGGCCACAGACACTGGCTGTGTCCACTTCTTTCCAGAATCTTCTGCCCCAGCCACTCACGCCAGCTCTGTTGTCTACTCCGAGGGGGTCCTGGCCCCCACTGCCGCTGCTGCTCTCAGAGCCCCAAGAACCCCCTTGGCGGCAGAGACTAGACTCTTTGGGCTACTGTAGACCCTGCAGGGAGGACCATCAGTCTGTTTAGGGCAATTCTGCACACAGCGGTCCTGGGGCCTCCTGGTCTCACCCCTTACTGCCCAGAGAGCCCACGGCGCATCAGCAAGCGCAGCTCTCGGGGACCCTGGGTCAGACCGTGGCAGTGGCTGAGTGGAGGCGCTGCCGTGTCTGAGGTGCGGAACCAGGGGTAGGGGGGACAGGGGACAGGGGGCGGCTCTCCCCACACATAACCTCTCCTGAAAACTCCCCCTCTGAGCCCAGAGTAGCTGAGTCTGGGGTGGTGCTCCCAGGAGCTGTGGGGCGCATGGCCCCAGATTAAGCCCTTCCCCCACTGGTACCCCCACAGGCCCTGGTCTGCTCCTGCTTCATCCCCTTCTACAGTGGCCTCTTCCCTCCTTCCTTCCAAGGCGAGGTAAGTTGCCCCAGCCCAGACTTTTGTTTTGTTTTTTTTTTTGTTTGTTTGTTTGTTTGTTTTTGGGTCACACCTGGCAGTGCTCAGGGGTTATTCCTGGCTCCAGGCTCAGAAATTGCTCCTGGCAGGCACAGGGGACCATATGGGGCACCGGGATTCGAACCGATGACCTCCTGCATGAAAGGCAAACGCCTTACCTCCATGCTATCTCTCCGGCCCCACTTTTGTTTTTTTGGATACCAGACTCCGGGGCCACACAAGGCTGTGCTGCAGCCTCAGCCCATAACAGCGGGTTTCATTGGGTGTAGTCTTCCAGCCCCCACTGGGCCCCACACCTCCCAGGGTCTCCCTGTGCTATGCCCACGAGGCTGGCACTGCTGTGGTTTGGTTCTTTGGCACGTATGTGTTTAAGGCTGAAGTCCGCACCCTTCAATACCCTGCAGTGGAAAGTGGGGTATCTGGCCTTGCATGTGGTTGACCCGGGTTCCCTCCCCAGCATCCCAGAGCACTGCAAGGAGTGATTCCTGAGAGCAGAGCCAGGAGTAAGACCTAAGCACTGCCGGGTATGGCCCAAGAACATAAACAAACCAGCAAAATACCCCAAATCGCTTGCACTTTTGTAAAATCACCAAGCCCAGGTAGAATCAGGGTCATGTGTGAAATAATCCAAACCAGGCTGAAACACATCTAGTCTGGCAGTCTTCTACCACGTATCTCCCCCCAGCTGCCTGCCAGAACTGCCGTTTTTATTGAGTCCAGAGATCATCCCCAGGGTAAGGGCAGATAGTTCAGGCTATCCTGAGCCTGTCCAGCCCAGGTTTACATGTAAGACTATCTCTGTTGGGGTGGGTAAATCCAAGTTGTAAACAAACATGTGAAGGAACCAGGGATGACTTTTGTTTTGGGTAAAAAGGTGTAACCAGGCCGGAGAGATAACATGGAGGTATGACAGTTGCCTTGCATGCAGAAGGCCAGTGATTTGAATCCCGGCATCCCATAGGGTCCCCTGAGCCTGGCAGGAGTGATTTCTGAGCGTAGAGCCAGGAGTAACCCCTGAGTGTTGCTGTGTGACCCAAAAAACAACAATAAAAAGGCGTAACGTAGCCCACTCCCTCTTCTTCCACCCCACAAGCGCTACATGGACGGCGGTGCAAGCGACAACGTGCCCTTCGCGGACTCCACCACCACCATCACGGTGTCGCCTTTCTACGGAGAGATGGACATCTGCCCCAAGGACAGGTCCACCAACTTCCTGTTCGTGGACTTCACCAAGCTCAGCATGCGGCTATGCACGCAGAACGCCTACCTCCTCAGCAAGGCGCTCTTCCCGCCCGACCTCAAGGTGAGGGGTTTGTGCAAATATGTGTATGTGTGTGCGTGAAGAAGTGGGGGTTCGGCTCCTGCCTGCCAGAAGACCCATTTTGTTCTCCACAAGAAGCAGACGGGGCTGCCAGAAGTGGTCTCTGAGTGCAGAGCCAAGAGTAACCCCTGAGCATCAGTGGGTGTGGGTCCCTCCAAAAAAGGAAGGAAGGAAGAAGGGAAGGCGGGAGGGAAGGAAGGATAGAAAGCAGGAAGGAAGGAAGGAAGGAAGGAAGGAAGGAAGGAAGGAAGGAAGGAAGGAAGGAAGGAAGGGAGGGAGGGAGGGAGGGAGGAAGGAAGGAAGGAAGGAAGGAAGGAAGGAAGGAAGGAAGGAAGGAAGGAAGGAAGGAAGGAAGGAAGGAAGGAAGGACGGATGGACAAAGTGAAACAAAGAAACAGACAGAAGAAGGGGGCAGACCCACAGAGGCCCACACCGGCCTCTCATCCCAAAGACTGGCTCCTGACCAGCTCCTGCCCCGATGCATGGGGACATGGGACCCGGATACTTCCGTAGGGGTGGGGGTACGGATACTTCAGTTGTTGGCGGTTAGCCTGGGTGCCAGGATTTGGTTTCAGGATTCTCATTGGCAGCTGCATCCACCCCCATCCCACCCCTGCATTTAAATATGTTTAGTCTTTTATTTTTTTTGAGGGGTCCACACCCAGTGGTGCTCAGGGGTTCCTCCTTGCTCTGCATTCAGAAATCACTCCTGACATGCTCAGGACCACATGGATGCTGAGGATGGAAACTGGGTCCGTCCTGGGTTGGCCTAGAGCAAGGCAAACAACCTACCAGTATGCTATCTATCGCTCTGGCCCATATTCTTTTCAGACCATTTTTGTTCGTTTTTAATTGATTTGGGGCCTCACAATGGTGCTCAAGGCTTACTTCTGTGCTCAGGGAGCACTCCTGGCAGTGCTCAGGGGAGTCCTGGGATTGAAGCTGGGACGGGCCGACACAAGGTAAACACTTTAGCCCTTGTAATGTCTTTCCAGTCCCTGGACCATTTTTCCTTCATTTACGTTTCCAAGCCCCCTCTGAGTGCCCATCCTTACCCCCTACTTCTGCCTTTGCCCCTTCCAACCAGTGCTAAGGTCAGATGCCAGCTTGAATCTGAGGCATGCCTGAACTCTGTTCTCATTTGACCTGCTTGGGGAGAAACTCAGAGGCCAAGGGTCTTGCCCATGGTTTCCTAAGCAGCCAGGAGGGTCTGGAATCGAACCTGGGACACTTTGTGTCCTTTAGTCCCCCTTGGACTCATCGCCCTTGGGTGCCAGTTGTAAAGGTGCCTGCCCCAGAGGTGGTCAGTCGAGCAGGGGCAGACTCCAACCTCTGCCCCTGCCAGGAAGCCCTTGGCCAGGGCACACACTGTCCCCAGCACAGAGCAACTCCGGGTGCTATGAACTCGTGTTCTGGTGCTTGGAACAAGCCTCCCCTCACTTGAACATTTGTAGACTGTGAGGGAGACAACCGGGCAGCTTGGGGTGCCAGTCCCTAGAGACAGGGAGGTGGACAGGCAGAGAATGTCTGCTGCAGAGACAATAGTGAACGGACAATGAGGAGGAGGAGAAGGAAGAGCTGCTGTGGCCAGCACAGCACACATGCACCCCAGTTTGTCAGGGCAGAGACAGCTCTGAGAAAGCAGTGGCCGGCAGGAACGGGGTGTAAAATCACCCCACATATTGTCATATCGACAAGCCCAGGTGAATGAGTCTGAATCAGGGTCGCACGTGAAATAATCCAAACCAGGCTGAAAGTGAAACACGTATATTCTGGCCATCTTCTGTCTTGTATAGAGACTAAGCTGCCTACCAGAACTATCTTTTGGGGAGGGGGGTGGGGTTTGGGTCACATCCAGTAGCACTCAGGGGTTCCTCCTGGCTCTACGCTCAGAAACCGCTCCTGGCAGACTTGGGGGGACCCTATGGGATGCCGGGATTTGAACCACCATCCTTCTGATGCAAGGCAAATGCCCTACCTCCATGCTATCTCTCCGGCCCCCTAGAACTATCATTTTTCTTGAGTCCAGAGACCAACCCCATGTGGGGAGTAAGAACAGAGTAAGGGCAGATAGCCCAGGCTATCCTGAGCCTGTCCAGCCCGGATTTACATGTAAGACTATCTCTGTTGGAGGCTAAATTCTGAGCCTGTCCTGCCCAGGTTTCCATACGAGACAATCTTTGTTTTGGATGACACCAAGTTGTAAACAAACATACAAAGGAACCAGGGATGACCTTTGTTTTAGGTACAATAAGGTGGAACCTAACAACAGAGAGGCCTGTCCCCCTCCTGGGGTGCCGCTGACCCCCACTCTGTTCTTTCAGGTGCTGGCAGAAATATGCCTTCGAGGCTACCTGGATGCTTTGAGGTTCCTGGAGGAGAATGGTATGAGGGCGGAGTGTACAAATCCATTGAACCTGGATTTGGGGAGCCGGCCTGGGACCTGGGAGGAGGCAGCAGCCGCCTCACTTCCTGTCTTGCTCGGCTGCGAGTTTACCTTTGCCCTGTTTTTACAGCCAGGGCGGGAGGGGCCTGAGCTGGGTGAGGCGAGGTCAGCCTGGCACCTTCTGCCTCCATTGCATTTTTGGCCTCTTGGGGATTTGAAGTTTAAGGAGGGGGGAGGGCAAATAGTTTTGAGGCCCTTCCTCCTCCCCAAAGCACCGAAGTCCCCCTGAGCCATCTACTAGGGCCACTGTGGATACCTCCAGCCTGAGGTGTCTCATCTGGGTCAAGCCGGGGCCTTTGGGTGAACCGGTTCATCCGGGTACCAGCACTGTCCTTGTTGTGCAAGTAGGTTTGGAGCCAGCTTTCTTGTTTCTCTTCTTTTGATTTTTGGGTCACACTCAGGGATGCTCCGCAGGGGGTGCTCCCGGGTACCATCCTGCACCTGTGCTCCCGGGATTGTTCTGAGCCTCTGAGGCTCCTCTTTCCTTTGGGTCTATTTCCAAATCTCAGCCCCACCCTCACCTCTCTGAGTGTCCCTGCAGCATCCCAAGAGACCAACCTGGCAGGGGCCCAGCTGAGCCCTGTGAATCGCACCCAGCAAATCTGAACGCTGCAAGTGTCAGCCCACACCAGGCTCGAGAACAAAGAGGTCCCGGGACATCAGGCCCTGCCCTAGGCCTCAGGACCAGAACCAATCCTTGGTCTGGGTCTCAGGGAAAGGCTGATCGATCCAGCCTCCCTGCACGAACCAGTTTGGTCTGAAAGGAAAGGCAGTTCGAGTTGGCGCCATAGCACAGTGAGGAGGGTGCTGGCCTTGCACAAGGCCAACCTGGGATCCATTCCCTAGGCAGTGATGGCTAACCTTTTTGAGCCCGAGTGCCCAAACTGCCGCACAAAACCAAAGAATTTCCTCAAAGTGCCAGCACGTCAATTAAACCTTAATGACGAGATTTTAGTATCTAAAAACTATCTGCTTCCCGCGTGCCAGCTGCAAGGCCTTCGCGTGCCACAGCTGGCACGTGTGCCATAGCTTCGTTATTGTGGCCCTAGGGTCTCCCAGCCCCACCAGGAGTGATCCCTGATGTCCAGGGGAGCACCCTCTGCTGGTTTGGGGGACTCACCCTGCAGTGCTCAGGGGCTAATCGTGGCTCAGAACTCAGGAGTGACCTGGCAGTGATGAGGAAGGGGGATGTACACAGTGCTGGAGGTTGGAACTTGGGTCCCCAGGGTGCAAGGCTGCACCTCCCTTCTGTTTTCTGGTTCCGGCCCCACCACTGCCATTTGTAGCCCAAATGGGCCTCTGCCATGGTCAGGGATCCCTGAGGCTTGAATTCCCCAACTCCTGCAGCTTCTTCCCTCCCTCCCTTTCTCCCTCCCTCCCACCTTCCTCCCTCCCTCCATTCCTCCCTCCCTTCCCTCCCTCCCTTCCTTCCTTCCTTCCTTCCCTCCCTCCCTTCCCTCCCTCCCTTCCTTCCTTCCTTCCTTCCTTCCTTCCTTCCCTCCCTCCCTCCCTCCCTTCCTTCCTTCCCTCCCTCCCTCCTTCCTTCCTTCCTTCCTTCCCTCCCTCCCTCCCTCCCTCCTTCCTTCCTTCCTTCCTTCCTTCCTTCCTTCCTTCCTTCCTTCCTTCCTTCCTTCCTTCCTTCCTTCCTTCCTCCTTCCCTCCCTCCTTTCCTTCCTTCCTTCCTTCCTTCCTTCCTTCCTTCCTTCCTTCCTTCCTTCCTTCCTTCCTTCCTTCCTTCCTTCCTTCCTTCCTTGTATTGGGTCACATCCAGCAGGCAGCAGTTGGGGTTCCTCCTGGCTTTCAGCTCAGAAATCGCTCCTGGCAGGCTCGGGGAACCATATGGGATGCCAGGATTCGAACCACCGTCCTTGTACATGCAAGGCAAACCCCCTACCTCCATGCTATCTCTTCGGCCCCACTCCTGCAGCTTTTAGGCCACGGGTGGCCGCACCCTCCCTAGCCTTGGTTCGGATCCCGCTCACTCTGCCCCCTCTGTGTGGCTGTGTGGCTGTTCATGGGTCTCTCACCCTCTCTGTTCTTCTTCTTCCTCTAAGAGACCCAGAGCCTGGGAAGCCTCTGGGCCGAACGATCAGTGAGTGGCCTGGAGCCTGTGCCCCCCAACTCTGGTTTGACCAATTAGTGAACAGCCTGGAGCCTGTAACTCTCCCTTCCCCTCTGGGCTGACCAATCAGTGAACAGCCTAGTGCTTAGGAACCCTCTGGGATGACCGATCAGTGAACGGCACAGGGCTCAAGAGCCCCAGGGTGATGCTTGCAGCATCCCTAGGGTACCAAATCCCCAGCCTGCCTCTTTGCAGAGTGGCACGGTTGTTGTCCCTTGGCCGGCTGGGCCCCTAATGGGTCTCCACCTGCTGCTGTTCACAGGCATCTGTCACAGCCCCCAGCCTGACCTGAGCTTGTCCCCAGCCCCTGGGGGCCCCGAGAGCCTGGAGAGCCCAGAGAGCCTGGAGAGCCCTGAGCCTGCTGCCCCAGAGGCTGAGCCTGAGCCGGACGAGCTTCTGGATCACCTGCGGGCCAACCTGCTGCCCTGGGACGAGCAAGTCCTGGAGACACTGTCACCCAAACTCACACAGGGTGAGTGCGGGTCGCCTGGGTCAGGTTTGGCCCAGATGTTGACTCTGGAACAGCCTGGGTGGGAGTCACGAGGGCTTTTCCCGAGTGATGGGTAGGAGAGGGCTGAGCTGCTGGTACTGTGAGTGGTGTTGGGGGCCAGGTGGGCTGCCCTGCCGCTTAGGCCTCTCCCACTGGGGTCCTGCCAGAGCAAAACAGCCCCGCTGTGCCTGTGAGGCACCTCCAAACCTTTCTCGGAGGGGAGGTGGCTTCGTTCACATCCCTTCTCCTGAATTCTGGCCCAGCAGATGGGTCACATCACTCTTGGGTGGGGGGCATGGGTGCTGGAAAAATTCACAGACGAGTAAGACTTTGACCTGGGACTTGCACCCTGACTCTGGCAACTTCTGAGTTCTTAACCAGCAGCTGCCCCATTTAAAGGGATTCTAGGAACCTTGAAATCATTCCTGGGGAAGGGGGAGCACGGGAGCCTGGGGGTGCAGACAGTAGGTGCTGGAGTTCAGCTGAAGCCCAAGAAGCTCTCTGAGCCTGTGGGAGGCTGGGAAGTTGGGGTGCGCTCTCTCTGAAAGGTGTAGCTCTGTGGAACCCCTGGACTGGGTGGGTGTTTCAAGCTGCCAAAAGCAGCTGCGGGGTACAGCCTTTCTCACCTGGCTGGGAAAGGGGGCGGCCTGAATCCACACCGCCCCTTTCCCCACCGGGTCCTGAGCAGCAGTGGCTAGCTAAGGTGTCGCTGGTGGAGGCATCACTTTGACCGGGGTCTTCCACCGTATTTTCAGCCTTGCGCGAAGCCATGAAGGAGCCAAGCGGGTACCTGAGCAAGATACGCAGCTTCCTGCCCGTGAAGGTCTTGTCCTACATAGTGCTGCCCTGCACGCTGCCGGTGGAGTCGGTCATCGGGTTGGCCCAGCGGTGAGTGTTGTGCACGTGTGTTCTTGCGTGTATATCTATGCATGTTTATGCATTTTCATGCATGTGTCTCGGTTTCCTCCTGCAGGCTGGTGACGTGGCTTCCAGATTTCTCGAATGACATCAAGTGGCTGAACTGGGCTGTCTCTCATGTCTGCTCTCAGGTGCTCAAGCATCTGGTTCCAGCAACCAGGTAGATGTTGGGCCTGTGTTTGGGTTGTTGGGGCAGCCAGTGTGAGTCTGGAGTGGGAGCTGAAGGTCACATGGTTGAGGGGGAGCTAGACGGGGCAGGGCAGGCTGGTGCAGCAGTGGGGGACAGTGCCCAGGCTGTGGGTCCTCCCTGGTCTCAGCCCAGAGCTCTCACTGACTGGGCCTGGCAGCGGCTCCTTCCTGAGTTCTGTGGATGGCACCCGGGACTGTCACATTCTGGCCTCATCCCTTCACCTTCCTGTCTCCCCTTGTCCTAACACTCGAGGCAAATCTTCCTTCCCTCATTCCTGCTCTTGCTCTCTGCTCGCTCTTTATTTTTGTTTGTTTGCTTTTTTGGGCTACACCCGGCAGCATTCAGGAGTTACTTACTCCTAGATGTGTGCTCAGAAATCACCCCTGGCAGGCTTGGGGGATCATACAAAGTGCCGGGGATTGAACCCTGGTCTGTCCTGGGTCAGCTGTGTACAGGGCCTCTGATAATGACGGCTGTTGGGGTGAAATGTGGAGCAGAAGATTCTGGTTTGGGGAGGATTGAGTACAAGGACAGTGTCCGACTGCATCTCGGGGTCCCCCCCACCCGACAGTGTCCTCAAGCAGGAAATAAGCGGGGTGGGGCTCCAGGGTAGGATGAGGCAGTGCCAGCTGCTCTGGGGTGCCCTGGTGGATCTGGAGGAGCTTCAGGGATCCCAGGATGGTAGCCCCTACCTAGCAGCTGCTGGTGTCTCCCTAGCCCCTCGACTCAGTGGCTGAGCCCCGCTTGCCTTTATTCCAGGTCCCAAGTGCCAGCCGATGGCCAACAGCCTTCCCAGCACCGACTGGATCCTGACCCTGTGGGGCACTGGCGCCCTCTCTGCCCTCCAACAGACCCTGATGCCCACCCTGAGGACTGTCCAGTGGGCTCCAAGGCTGAGGCTGCCCAATGTGCCATGCTCCGGGCCAGCCTGACCCTGCTGAGTGGCAGTGTGCCTGTGGGAACCAGGGGAGACTCCTGCAGCCCCCTGTGTCCTATGGAGACTTTTTGAGGCCTCGGGTGGCTGACGCACTTTCTCGATGAGGGCCTGGGCCCCTCCTTGCGAGGCCATTGTGGCCATGACGTGCTTGCAGTGGCCCAGCCGAATGGGCAATTTTTCTGTGATCAAAGCACCAGCTGCTGGAGGAAATGAAAGATCGAATTTCTGGGTCTCGGCACAACTGGTCTGAGAGAGGCTCTAAGATCTCCAGCCCAGCATCCACTGGCCGGGGCTCTTCCTAACCCTTAGCCCCCCTGTGACTTTGAGGCTCCCAATATGGGGATACTAGTCCAATCTAGGGGGCTGGAAGAAGTGGGGTCCCCTTTGGAGGCTGAGCTGGGTGGGCAGTCAATATGGGACAGGTGGGACAGACCAGTGCCTTTGGTCTTGTCCTGATATTTGATAGTTTTGTATGAAATCTGAGATTCTCCTGAGGATTTTGCACAGGATGTGAGGTTGTATTTCCGTGAGAGCTTCTTGGAACAGCCTTAAAAACAAAAACGCAGTGCACCAGATGCTTTCTTTTTGTCTCTGTCTCTCTTTCTTTCTCTCATAAACACACACACACACACACACACACACACACACACACACACACACACACACACACACACACGCAGTGCACCAGATGCTTTCTTTTTGTCTCTGTCTCTCTTCCTCTCTCTCATAAACACACACACACACACACACACACACACACACACACACACACAGTGTGACTGTTGCCTCCCAGTGCTATTGGTCTTTACTCCCTCCACCCCACTTTGTACCCCACATACACGGCCCTTCTAACCTATTTTTGGTTTTGAGCCACACCCAGTGGTGCTCAGAGCTTATGCCTGGCTCTGCATTAAGAATCACTCTTGGGCCCGGAGAGATAGCACAGCGGTGTTTGCCTTGCAAGCAGCCCATCCAGGACCAAAGGTAGTTGGTTCGAATCCCGGTGTCCCATATGGTCCCCCGTGCCTGCCAGGAGCTATTTCTGAGCAGACAGCCAGGAGTAACTCCTGAGCACAGCCGGGTGTGACCCAAAAACCAAAAAAAAAAAAAAAAAAAAAAAAAAAAAGAATCACTCTTGGTGCTACTTGGGGACCATATGGGATGCTGGGGATGGAACCCAGGTCAGACATGTGCCAGGCACATGCCTTCCCTGCTGGTTTAACAGTCTGCCTTGACTCCTCCAGCCTTCATGGAGACAGGCCAGGCACTGGCTTCTTTTGGCCGATTGGTTGGTTTCTATTCCAGAGCCACATGGGACAGTGTTCAGTTGGCAGCACCCGGGCCTCCTACATGCAGACCCTGTGCTCCTGCTGCTGCCCTGTGCGTTGTTGGCAAGCACAGGGCCTGGGAACTGAGGGTGAAATGTGTGTGTGCCTGGGAAGAGACAGATCCCCCCAGGTACAAGTAAACATGAGTGACTCCTCAATAAAGAGCTTGTAATAAACTGAGAAACCAAAACACATGAGTTTGTTTCCATTTCTTTGGGGGGGCATGCTCAGTGGTGCTCAGGGCTTACCCTTAGTTTTGAAATCAGGGAATCCCTCCTGGTGGTGCTGAGGGACCCGATTGGGATACAGGGGATTGAATCCAGGTCGACCTTGTGCAAGGCAAACTCCCTACCCGTTGTACTATGCTTTTGGACTCCCAAAATAGGGTTTCTTTTTTTTTTGTTTTGTTTTTGGGCCACACCCGGCGGTGCTCAGGGGTTACTCCTGGCTGTCTGCTCAGAAATAGCTCCTGGCAGTCACGGGGGACCATATGGGACGCCGGGATTCGAACCAACCACCTTTGGTCCTGGATCGGCTGCTTGCAAGGCAAACGCCGCTGTGCTATCTCTCCGGGTCCAAAATAGGGTTTCTTAAATCCAGCAGGCAAAAGAATCACTGGACACACTTCAAAATTTCAGTTTCTCAAGCTCTATTGCCCACAGGGCAAAGGTACTGGATGTGATTCTACTAACTGACTCCCGGGGGTGTCCGGGAGAAAACTCACGAGGTGGTAACACAGGTTATTCGGGTTGGAGACAGCTGAGCTAGGAAGGCTGCGTAGGCACCCTCAAGCAGAGGAGCTAGCAAGGGCGCCCCTGGCAGGTCAAGATTTGCAAAATCCCGGGGCTGGAGAAGCAAAGAGGCCGGTGCAAAGGCCCCACATCTGCTTTGGGGGCCCAAGTAGGCCATCCGGGTGGAAAACATCTATCCATGTTTCATCCACCATTTCAGTCCATGCACAGACTCAGGCTCCATAACCCCAAGCTAGCCTGGGGGACAGGGCTCCTCAAGATGGGCCGTCCTGCAGGTGGTGGTTAGAAGTCCAGCCAGGGAAATACACAGGGCGATGGGGAAGGAGAGAGGCTAGGGGAGTTTTTGTTTGTTTGTTTGTTTGTTTGTTTTGGGCCACACCCGGTGACGCTCAGGGGTTACTCCTGGCTTTGCACTCAGAAATATTGCTCCTGGCTTGGGGGACCATATGGGACACCGGGGGATGGAACCGTGGTCCTTCCTTGGCTAGCGCTTACAAGGGAGACACCTTACCTCTAGCGTCACCTCGCCGGCCCCTACCTCCATACTATCTTGAAAGGGACAAGAAAAATTTTGCTTTTTATAAGTATAAGTGTATGTATAAGTATAGTTTAAGTCTTTTTAAATTATAGTTTAAATTTGAGTTTTCTTAAGTTTTCAAGCCCCCTCTATTAGGCTGTCAGAAGGCCTCCTGCTTCCTGGCCTTCAAAGCCACAGGCCAGTACTGGCCGAAAGAGATAAGGACCTGGCCCTGCTCAAGGGAGGGTGGTGTACTCCCAATTTGCTCATGCTCTGATTTTCTTTTTCTTTTATCTCAGCTTGCAAAAGTTTCAGTAATATTTTTCTGTAGGATCAGAATGTAACCCTAAGATTTAATGATTGCCTGTTAAGTTTCAATGATTGTTTCTTCTTTTTGATGAATGTAAGACTGTAACCAACAGAATGCACAGCTACCTCTGTGAGATAAGAAGCGAGGATGCTGTTCCTTTGAAAACTGCTCTATAAAAACCCTGCTAAACAGTGCTCTGGGTTCTTTGCTCTTAGTTTCATCTATTGGCATTGACCCTGGCGCCAGAATAAAAGTCACCTTTGCGACTTGCATGATCTTTGCCTCTCCTTGGGGATCTCGAGAAGACGCCAGGGAGAAGGGGATTTATCCCCGACCCCAACAATCTCTCAGGCCTCTGGATGGGTTTTTATATAGGACCTTGAAATAGTGACTGCAAAGCCCTTCTTTGGGTATATTTTTGCATTTGTTTATTTTTAATTTTATATCATAATTACAAAGCTGAGTTTATTTTTTGTTTGTTTTAGTTTTGGGGCCACACCCGGTGATGCTCAGGGGTTACTCCCGCCTCTGTGCTCAGAAATCGCTCCTGGCTTGGGGGGACCCTATGGGACACCGGGGGATTGAACTGCTTTCTGTCCATGGCTAGAGCGTGCAAGGTAGACACCTTACTGCTTGCACCACCACTCTGGTCTCTTGGATGAATGTTTATTTATGTATTTATTTTTTGTTTTTGGGTTACACCTGGCAGCACTCTGGGGTTCTTCCTGGCTCTATGCTCAGAAATGGCTCCTGGCAGGCTCAGGGGACCACATGGGATGCCGGGATTCGAACCACCAACCTTCTGCATGCAAGCACCTTACCTCCATGCTATTTCTCCAGCCTCTGGATGGGTTTTATATAGGACCTTGCCATAGTGACTGCAAAGCCCTTCTTTGGGCATCTTTTTTCATTTGTTTATTTTTAATTTTCCATCATAATTGGAAAGCTGGGCTTATGTTTTGTTTGTTTTAGTTTTGGGGCCATACCCAGTGACGCTCAGGGGTTACTCCCTCTCCTGGCTTTGGGGACCACTGGGGGATTGAACTGCTTTCTGTCCAAGGTAGAGGGTGCAAGGCAGACACCTTACTGCTTGCACCACCGCTCTGGTCTCTTGGATGACTTTTTATTTATGTATTTATTTTTGGTTTTTGGGTCATACCTGGCAGCACTCAGGGGTTCCTCCTGGCTCTATGCTCAGAAATGGCTCCTGGCAGGCTCAAGGGACCATATGAGATGCCGGGATTCAAACTACCAACCTCTGCATGCAAGCACCTCACCTCCACGCTATTTCTCCAGCCTCTGGATGGGTTTTATATAGGACCTTGCAACAGTGACTGCAAAGCCCTTCTTTGGGTATCTTTTTGCATTTGTTTATTTTTAATTTTATATCATAATGAGAAAGCTGGGCTTATGTTTTGTTTGTTTTAGTTTGGGGGCCACACCTGGTGACGCTCAGGAGTTACTCCTGGCTTGGGGGACCCTATGGGACGCCGGGGGTGGGGGGAATCGAACTGCGGTCCATCCAGGGATGGCGCTTCCAAGGCAGATGCCCAACCACTGGCGCCACCGCTCAGGCTCCAAGGGGGGCGTTAAGGTTTTCGAGCGAGGGGGCCCTTGCGGGGTGCCAGGAAGGACGAGCTCAACCTTCCCCAGGAGAGCAACGCCGATCGCTTCTCGCAAACCCCCCTCGGGCGTCCCTACTAAGGTCCTCGCGGCGGGCGGTCGTCTGGGGCACGCTCTGACTGCGCGTGCGCGGTCTCCCGGCCCTAGTTCTTCCCACCAGCCCCCTGAACATCCGGGTCACGGGCTCTGCGAGCCAATGAGCAGCGGCGTCTCGGGTCAGGGGGCGGGCCCAGACTGGGGCAAAATGGCCGCGCCCAGTGCGCCGCGTCCAGGGGCCCGGTGGGGGACGCCCTAGCGGCCTGGTCGCCTCCGCGCGGGATCCGCCTCCATCCTCGTCCGCCGGACTCGGCCGTCTCGGGAGCTGCGCGCGGCGGGGTCGACGAGAGCCATGGGCACGGTCCACGCGCGGGTGAGCGTGGCCGTGACCTCTGGCGGAGGCCGGGCGGGGCTGGCTGGGCTGGGCCGGGCTGGGGCGGCGGAGGCACCGTTGGGCATCGCGGGCGGGGGTCCGCCAGGCGGGCTCTTGGGGTCCCCACGGCGCCCCCGGGTCTCGGGCTCCTGCTCTGCTGTCTCTTTAAAATAACGATTTGATAAGTGACATCAACTGACATTAAGCGATCATTAAATGTCAAATTCTGCTCATTGACCATTCCCTTTCGAAATGCACTGGGAGGAAACAGGTCGCATCGTGGACTCAGTGGATCACACACGTTTGCTCCAGGAAGAACAAAACAAAGTTATTCAAAAAGTAGGAAAACTAGGAGATGAAAGAGAAGGAAAGCTTCAGTAGCAATCTATTTTTGAAAATTGATCATCGCATTACCAGTTCACTCTTGCAGGCCTAGCAGAAGGTTTTAATCAGCTTTTCTTCTTCTCCCCTTCAGAGTTATAGACCTACAGTGAAAACTCTTCGAGTGGCAACAGTTTGCATAGGCACAGCAAACTGGGGGCCATGGAAAGGAAAAGCCTTGGTCCGGCTTGCAAGGAGACCTTGCCCCTGAAGTTTTCTGGCATAAGACCAATTCGAGGCTCCAGGCATACTAGGTTGCCCAATAATCATTTTTATTTTGACCAAATCTGTTGTCTTAATATAAATTAATGAGTCCTAGAGTTTGTACGGGGATGGTGAGGCCCCCTCTCACCTAGGCCCGGCTCCCACTGCCCCTCTGGTCTGGCAGGTCTGAGGGTTGCAGGGTGAGGGCAGGGCGGAGAGATTCCCAAAGCAGTCGGATGAAGTGCCAGGAGTCAGCCAGCTTGAGGTCAAGGTCCCTACTGCCATGCACACGCCTCACATGGCCTCTATGCTAAGTCTTTTCCTAGCAGCTACTTCTCTACTCCCACGGGCTCTCTGGCCTCGTCTCCCTTTCAACTGCCTTTTCCAGGCTTCCTCACTGGCTTCCAAGGTGACGGATTCCCTTTGCTGATGCTACTGCTGCTGCTTCTTTGATGATGCGCAAGTGATAATGCTGAATCTGAGGCTGAATCTCTGATGAGGATGATAGCTCTCATCCACTTCTCTCTCTAAATCTCCTTATCCCCTCTTCTCCCTACTGCAGACCTCTCCCCGCCCATTCCAGGTGTGGGCAGTTCTGATCCTTCAGGTGGGATAAAGAAGGAAGGAAGAAAGGAAGAAGGTTGCAGGAGTTGGGGAATTCAAGCCTCAGGGATCCCTGACCACAGCAGAGGCCCATTTGGGTTACAAATGGCAGTGGTGGGGCCAGAACCAGAAAACAGAAGGGAGGTGCAGCCTTGCACCCTGGGGACCCAAGTTCCAGCCTCCAGCACTGTGTACATCCCCCTTGCTTGTGTACATCCCCCTTGCTCATCACTGCCAGGTGACTCCTGAGTTCTGAGCCAGGACTAGCCCCTGAGAACTGCAGGGTGAGTCCCCCAAACCAGCAGAGGGTGCTCCCCTGGACATCAGGGATCACTCCTGGTGGGGCTGGGAGACCCTAGGGCTGCAATAGCGAAGCTATGGCACACGTGCCAGCTGTGGCACGCGGGAAGGTCCGCAATTAAGATATGCAGTGCGTGCCGCATAGTTTTTAGATACTAAAATCTCGTCAGTAAGGTTTAATTGACGTGCTGGCACTTTGAGGAAATTCTTTGGTTTTGTGAGGCAGTTTGGGCACTTGGGCTCAAAAAGGTTAGCCATCACTGCCTAGGGAATGGATCCCAGGTTGGCCTTGTGCAAGGCCAGCACCCTCCTCATTGTGTTATGGCGCCAACTCGAACTGCCTTTCCTTCAGACCAAACTGGTTCGTGCAGGGAGGCTGGATCAATCAGCCTTTCCCTGAGACCCAGACCAAGGATTGGTTCTGGTCCTGAGGCCTAGGACAGGGCCTGATGTCCCGGGACCTCTCTGTTCTCGAGCCTGGTGTGGGCTGACACTTGCAGTGTTCAGATTTGCTGGGTGCGATTCACAGGGCTCAGCTGGGTCCCTGCCAGGTTGGTCTCTTGGGATGCTGCAGGGACACTCAGAGAGGTGAGGGTGGGGCTGAGGTTTGGAAACAGACCAAAGGGCAAGAGGAGCCTCTGAGGCTCAGAACAATCCCCATTCTTCTGCATGCAAGGCAAATGCCCTACCTCTAGGCTATCTCTCAGGCCCATCAAGTCTTTTTTTATTTGCTTGTTTTGTTTTGTTTTGTTTTATTTTTGGGTTACATTCAGCAGCACTCAGGGGTTATTCCTGGCTCTACTCTCAGAAATCGCTCGTGGCAGGCACAGGGGACCAAATGGGATGCCGGGATTCGAACCACCATACTTCTGCATGCAGGGCAAATGCCCTACCTCCATGCTATCTCTCCTCCCACCCCAAAGTCTTCTTTTTTCTTTTCACCTCCCCAAGTCTTTTATAAATAGTGGGAAGTTACAAGTCAGAGCACCTCTCTTGCTCCCAGACTGATCAAGAGGCTGAGGGGGATAGTGGGCTGTTGCATGGGGCAGATGGAGGGGGTCCCAGGTACACACCCACCTCCCATACACCTCCGTCTCCCTCAAGTATTCTATGTCCAACCGCCTAGCGCCCACTCTGGGGGGATTCTTGCAAAGCCCAGCTCGGCTCCACAGCCACAGAGAAACACAGGAGAGCACAGAGCCAGGAGCAACCTCCAAGAGAAAACAGAAGCAAAAGGAAAACAGCCAGAGGAAGGCTTGGGAGCAAAGGAGAAAGCTCCAAGATGCAGGCACGCCCACCCCAATCAGTGAAAGGAGGCGAGGTATCCATCCATCAGCGGCGCCCCATGAGCCCGCTCCAAGCCCTAAGCCCTGTGCTCATCACACCAGGCTGGGGTGTGTGTGTGTGGGTGCCCTCCGGTGCTTGAACCCCGAGACTCATACAGCAGGATTCCCACCAGGAACGTGACGCAGTGCAGCGCGCCCCCCGAGCAGCCGAACAGCTTGCGCGCACCATGGAGAAGATGCGGGGCGCGCTCGCTCGGACAGCGGGTCACCCCCACGTGGTAGATGCCCAGGAAGCCGCACCCCGAGAAGGACAGATTCCAGCCGCGCTCCGAGTCGAACATAGCGGCGCTGGTGGGGTTCAGGGGTGCCCGGAGGCCCGCGCGTCCCTGGGAGCAAGTGGAAGGTCCGCGCCAAGGTCCGCGCAGAGCGCTTTACCCGGGTGCGCTGGCCTCTGGGTTGCGCTCTGGTGCCTGAGCGGCTCCCCTTCGGGTCAGGCTATCCCTGGGCGTGACATCGGCCAGCACCCCGCCTCCTCGGACCATGCAAATGGCCAGGGGCCAGCCCACCCCTTGTCTAGGCGCTGGGCGCCTGGAAAGAGTGTCCCCAAGGCTCCAGGCTTCTTCTTTTCTTTTTTCCCCCTGCCTTATCATCCATCCCATCATCAGAGGGACCCAGTCAGCTGTCTTTCTTCAAGCGTTGGCTCAGACACCGTGTTTTCCTTGGAACTTAAACTGGCTTTCAAGGAGTCCTGGATGGCCAGTTGGCCCGAGTTCCTTTTCCAAATTTCGAACAAAGTGAAAAGGGGGACTGATGGGTGTGGGGAGAAAAAGAAGCAGTCGAGGACCTGAGTTTGCTGCCTGAGAATAGCCCTGCAGAGAGGGCAGCTGTGCTCAGGCCCACAAGGCCAGCAGCATCCCCTCCTAACCGCCAGCCCTGGGGCCAGGGTTGAGGCTTACTGGCCAACTGGCCAAATGGACCCCACTCCACCCAGCCACAGAGCTGGAGCCCCAGGCATCCTGAGACAGGGTGGGGCTCCAAGACTGGCAGCTCTGAACACAGACCCCAGTGAGCCCCCTTGCTAGGGTGGGGCTCACTCTCTGCTGTTGGACACAGACAATCCTGGTGGTGGTGTTGGGATCTGGGCTGGTGCAGGCAATCAGATCCCAGACCTGCTGCCCTCCTGGCCCCGAGCTTCCTAGACTCTGCTCTGCACCCACTTTCTCTCTGGCCAATGAAGGGACATGGGTCCTCCATGGGTGATCAGGTCTTGCCCATGGGCTGACTCTGGCTAGATCCGAGGGAAGCTGGTACAGGGCAGCCTGACCTGTGACTTTAAGTGGCCCAAAGTGTGTGCAAGAGCCTTGAGGCTTAGGTGCCCATTCCTATCTCTGACTCCCAGACCACATTGGGGTTGGGGGGGACGATTCATGCCTACCTCGCTGCCCTTCCTCTCTCCAACCAGCTGCCTAAAACATCTAGGACCTATGTCTACCCTCTTTGGGGGTGGTTCCTCTGAGTGGCTGAAATGACTCTGAGGGTCAGGAACCAGCCACCTTTGTGATTTATATGTTGTATGTGTGTTATTGTGTGCATGCCTGTCTATGTGTAACTGTGTGTTTATGTGTGTGTGGGTGTGAGAATGCATGTGTCAGGGTCCCTAGCAGTAGCATGGTGGGGAGGGCCTTTGCCTTGTATACAGCTAACCCAGAGTCATTTCTGAGCTCCGAGCCAGGAGTAACCCCTGAGGGCCACTGGGGGTGACCCCAGAACAAACCACAGAAACAACAACAGAAAAGAATGTGTGTGTCTGTTGTCTTGAGCCTTGCTGACGCACAGAGTGAGTCCGTCCAATGTTGCTTGGTGGCCTGTGTGGATTTAATTCAGTTCCACGCTAATCCAGCTGTCTGCCTTTCCTGGTCACGGGGCTCTAGAGGCCTGGTCTCCTCAGGCAGCCTGACACAGGGGAGGGTGGGGAAGGGCCTGTGAGATCTTCTGCCTGCAGACATCCATTCAAAACAGCTCTGAAAAATCGTCTTTCACCTGTGGAAGCACAGGCAGTGCTAGGGTTCGAGTTGACACCGGCGCTGAGAGTTCAAGACCACCTCCTATAATGCAAGGTGCAAAAGGGAGTTTCTCTTGTGAATGAGGTCTGAGCTTCATTCCATTAGGGGAGTTTTGGCAAGGACCCCGAATCCAATCTTCAAGTCGCTTATATAGAAATTACAAAACATTAACAGAACAGTCGTTTCATTGTATAGTTATCTGAATTAATCCCTGATTTTTTCTGGTTCAACCTTGGTTGTCTAGGCACACTATGATTTGAACCCTGGTTGTCAGGGGGTCACCGATACAGAACTTGGTTGTTGGGGGGGATCATTCAAACCTTGGTCGTCAAGGAATATTCCTGGTTGTGGGGGATGCTCTGATTCAAACTTTGGGTTCTCAAGGGAGCTTTTTTCCAAGCTCACTCAACCCTAGTTCCTTATTCATGGAGGGCACCAACTGGTTTTATTTCTGAGTTAACTCTTTCTCTGCCTTCAGCCAGGAGTGGAAAAGGACACTTTACTCGGGTTTGGGCTTGTCTTAGTCTCAGCGGTTTTTCATGGACTTAGTCGGAGAATCTTGGTCCTTACAGTAGGAGAGAGGCCTGCACAGGTGAGGAGAGTAGCCGGGCATGTCCATCCCTCCTGGAACCTTCCAGAGCCTGCCCCAAGGTCCTCTTGGGCCCATCTTCAGGGCACTTTCATCCTCTTCCTATAGATTGAATCTGGGCATTGATCTCAGCTCAGCCTGGGGAGGTCAAAGGTGGGCCTGCACATTTTTTTTTTATTAGTACATACTTTTATATTTTTAGTGTGATAGCATTGGCATGGGCCTGCACATTCGACCCCTCAGATCTGGGGTGCGGGCTCCACCATGAAGCATTCTGGGGGACCATCTACCACCTCCCTAACTTGAAAAGCCACCCACACTTTAGATCTTTCTGAGAGTTCAGTGCTAGGAACCAGATGGGAAGAAAACGAATGGATATTTTCTTTTTGTTGTTTTCGTTTTTGGCTTTTGGGCCTCATCGGGCAGCACTCAGGAGTTATTCCTGACTCTGTGCTCAGGGGTCACTCCTGGCAGAGGTCAGGGTTCCTGTCGGATGCTGGCACTTGAACCTGGGTCAGCCATGTCTGACTCACTCTGGCCTGTGAGCTTTCTTCCTTCCTTCCTTCCTTCCTTCCTTCCTTCCTTCCTTCCTTCCTTCCTTCCTTCCTTCCTTCCTTCCTTCCTTCCTTCCTTCCTTCCTTCCTTCCTTCCTTCCTTCCTTCCTTCCTTCCTTCCTTTCTTTCTTCTCTCTCTCTCTTTCTTTTTTTGGTTTTTGGTGTATGGGTCACACCTGGTGACGCTCATGGGTAACTTTTGGCTCTGCACTCAGAAATCGCTTCTGGCTTGGGGGACCATATGAGACGCTAGGGGATCAAACCTTGGTCAGTCCTGGGTCAGCCGCATACAAGGCAAAGGCCCTACCTCTGTGCCAACACTCCAGCCCCGAGGTTTCTTTTTTTATTGCACGACCAAGGAGAAAGATCACAGTGTTAATTATGAGGAGTGGAAGTCCGAGTGGGACTCGCACCCCCGTGACTACCCCATTTGCTGACAGAGGGGCGTCCAGATGGAGTGAGTGCAGGCCTCAGCCCTCCGCCTGCCTTCTCTGCAGCTGGGTCCGTCCTTTCTTTTCCCCACAGAACTGGGAGGGTCCAGTCCTTGGGCGCAGATCAGATCCACACGGGAGGATCCACCTGCCGCCCCCCTGAGAGTGGCATAAGGCTTCCACATTGGATTCCTGGGTGCAGCAAGCTCCTTCAGTTCGAAAGGAACTG
This sequence comes from Suncus etruscus, assembly GCF_024139225.1. NCBI lineage: Eukaryota > Metazoa > Chordata > Mammalia > Eulipotyphla > Soricidae > Suncus > Suncus etruscus. The sequence continues at coordinate 2,415,908 of NC_064851.1, forward strand.
ACCCTCAAGGGGTTACCCCACTGTCCTCCCTCTGGGTCCCATCCTGCCCATCACCCACACTTGGCCAATTTCAGGGACCCAAACACTCTGATATAAACATTCTGATCTTGTTCACGTTCTTCTCTTTCATTCGTTTTTTCTTTTGGGGGCCACGCCCGGGTGCTCAGGGGTGACACCTCACTCTCTCAGAGATCACTCCTTTTTTGTTTTGTTTTGTTTTGGGCTCACACCCTGTGACACTCGGGAGTTACTATTGGCTGTACCCTCAGAAATTGCTCCTGGCTTGGGGGACCATAGGGGACGCCGGGGGATGGAACAGCAGTCCTTCCTACGCTAGCATGTGCAAGGCAAATGCTCTACCACTTGTGCCACCACTTCGGCCCCTCAGGGATTACTCTTGGCAGGGGAGAAATCATGTAGGTATTAAAACTCAGGTCCGTTGCAAGGCAATTGCCCACCCTGCAGGACTAGTCCTCGGTCACTTCCCTGTTTCTTTTTTTGGGGCCACACCTGGCAGTGCTCAGGATTCCTCCCGGTTCATCAGTCTGGAATCACTCCTGGTGGTGCTCAGGGAACCCTATGGGATGCTGGAGAACGAACCAGGATCAGCCTGTACAAGGAAAATGCCCTCCTTGCCTTGCCATCACTCTGGTCTCATTTCTCTATTTTTCTTTCATTCTTTCTTTTTTCTTTCTCTTCCTTTCCTTCTTTCTCTCTTTCATGTTTCTTTCTCCTTCCTTCCTTCCTTCCTTCCTTCCTTCCTTCCTTCCTTCCTTCCTTCCTTCCTTCCTTCCTTCCTTCCTTCCTTCCTTCCTTCCTTCTTTCCTTCCTTTTTTTTTGGTGCTCATGATTTACTCCTGACTCTGCACTCAGATGCTCCTGGCTGGCTCGGGGGACCAAATGGGATGCCAGGGATAGAACCCGGGTTTGTCCTGGGTCCTCCGCATGCAAGTCAAATGCCCTACTGCTGTGCTATCGCTCAGGCCCCATCATTTCTCTATTTCTTGATCTCTTTTCTCTAAAGCACGCTGAGCAGCTGCCAGCAGGTCAGAGACAGGGGTGAAGTCCAGCAGGCCTGCACATGGCCAGAACCTTGCCACGGGTGTGAGGTGGAGTGGAGTGATCAGGCTGGGGGCAGGAGGAAGCCTCTAGGGGAAAAGCACCTTATTAAGCAACCTATTAGCTCCTGGAGCACTTAAGGAGCCTGGCAGCAGCCATGGGGACATGATTTGAGCCAGGAAGACCCAAGGCTCCTACACCCGCGATGTCAGTCCTCTCTCCCCCCTTCTGTCTGGTTTTGGCTCAGCTGAGCAGCGAGTCCTGAGGGCAGGACCTGTCCTCAGAGACTTGGGAGCATTTTGCAAGAGGAAGCTGTTTTGTTTGCTCATCTATGTGGCATGAAGGCCTGGCCAAGGCGAGGACATCTCTGCTCCTGCTGACCGTGACGAGAAGGGCCCCAGAGCTGCAAACCGTGGCAGAGTGCAGACATGCTGCTTTGGACGTCCTGGTTTCAGATGCAGGAAATAGCTTATGCTGACTGTGGAGATGGCTCTTGGTGGATTTGCAAAATGACCAGGGGGCAGGTCTGGCTTTTGAGGGTGCAAAACCCTCATCCCAGGCACCTCCAAACACCGTGGCCGGGGCCTAAGAAGGAGCATCAGTGTGGGCGCTCCTGGGTCAGACCAAACAAGTGGTGCCACCGTCTGAGATCCTGTGTGGGCAGGACATAGCCGGTGGCGTGGTTTCCCACGAGAAGAGCCAGGAGGAGAGAGCAGACTCCGTTTCCCCTGGATCGGCTGCAGGCACTGAGGTCGTGGGTGCGAGTAAAGTCTCACATCTCACCGGAGAGTGCCCCACAGAGCGGCTGAAACATTGGAGGGGCCTGGCGTCCCATTCCCGGTGACGCTTTGCCCTCTGTTTCTGGCATCTGCTATCAGCAAGTGAGGTGGCCACCTTGGCTTAGCTCATGGGAGGGCCAAGTGCAGAGCGGAGCGCCACCTGGTGGGTCAGGCTGGAGGAATGGGGAGGGAGAGAGAGGGAGGCAGAGGAAGAGGAGGAGGAGGATGTGTAGGAGGAGAAAAGGAAGGAAGAGGAGAGGAAAAGCAGGAGGAAGACGAGGAAGAGAAGAGATGGAGGAGAATAAGAGGAGAGGAGAAGGAAGAAGAGAAGGAGAAGCAGAAGAGGGGGGAGGGAGAGAGCGAGCGCGTGATATTAAGGTGATTAAGGCTGTTGTCAAGATTCAGCCCGCTGAGTGCAGCAGTCCATCCTAACAGAATGGAGGGGTTAGGCTGCCACCACCACCACCACCACCACGCCCCAGCTTCAGAAGGCCCCTCCGAGCAGCTGGCCCTCTGCATAGATGTGCAGGTCTGAGCCACTGGACGCCAAAGCCTGTGCTCAGTGGAGGTTGCCAGGAAACAGGACCCCAGGGTGGGACTTCTGGCTGCAGAGGCGGGTGCGGAGCATGCAGGGGAGTGTCCAGGCAGAGGCTGAGGCCGGGATTGTTTGGCCCCTGGAAGAGTCCCTGGGAGCCTTTTTTTTTTTTTTTTTTTTTTTGGTTTTTGGGCCACATCCGTTTGACTCTCAGGGGTTACTCCTGGCTATGTGCTCAGAAATCGCCCCTGGCTTGGGGGGACCATATGGGACGCCGGGGGATCGAACCGTGGTCGGTCCGTTCCTTGGCGAGCTTGTAAGGCAGACACCTTACCTCTAGTGCCACCTTCCCGGCCCCAAGCCTTTTTTTTTTTTTTTTAGTTTCGAGGTCACACCCAGGGTTACTCCCGGCTCTTGTGCTCAGAAATCTCTCCTGGTGGGTTCAGGGGACCCTGTGGGATGCCAGGGATCGAACCCAGGTCGCTGCTTTCAAGGCAAACAAATCCCTCCCCACTGCACACTATCCCTCCTGCCACTACTGAGTATTTTTCTTCCATTTTTTGGTGCTGGGCATCCACCCCCTGCCTCACCCCTGCAGGGCAGGCACTTCCCAGCCGAGCCACCTGAGGGGCTGAGGGACTTTCTGTTGTTCAAACCAGGGGAAAGGGCTCTGGCTGGGCGTGGACCAAGGTGACTTCTGGAGGAGGTGCCCGAGGGAGAAAATCCGGGGAGGGATGGACACTGGGAAGCAGTAGGGACTGGCGAGGACTCGGGCTTCTCTGTCCCAGCTGGCAGGGCCCCAGGCCTCCAGGGCACAGTGGGGCAACGAGGCGCAGCAGCCCACACTGCCCTCTGCCACCTGACCTCCGGGCCAGAGCCTCTCTGGGCGGTGTCACATTTGCCCACATCTGTCCACAGGGCCATGTGACAGCCGCGCACGCGAGCTTCTGGCTGGGCACCTGGGGCCGCAGCTTATCCAAAGATGTGTCTCTGGAGGGCTTGGGGACAGGATTTCCGGGGACCCCCTCTGTGGTGCTGGCCTGGATGCCCCATTCCCCTTCTGGGGGTTCATCCCCGACCCAGCCTTTCAATTGGGGGATTCTGGGGTGCAACTGGCAGGCCAGTGTCACCGCAGGGAGGACTCGGGACCTGACCTAGACACCCCCCCTTACAAAGACGGCACAGACCCCACTCCTGAGGACTCACGGGGTGAGCGTCTGTAGTGTTAAATAATTAATGGGGATGCTGGATGGAGATGGATAGGGGGATCTTTCTCTGCCATCCCAGGCCACGTGGCTCTGCAACCCCCTTTAGCCGGCGGGTCTGGAGGTTCATGAGAGAGGCGGGTAGAAATCTCACAGGCAGGCTTCAGGCAGCATCGGTTTTATTCATACCCTATAAACCACGTGTGTGGCCTATATTATAACCAATGAAGCATTCAGCCATTCTTGGCTAGTCCTGCATCTTACCTCCTTTCAGCCATCTTGCCTTTGACCTCCATGCTGGCCAAAGACCCAAAAGGGCCAAAAGCCCTAATCCTCTCTGGTCAAAACCCTTCCAAGACCCTCCCAGGAAATGGGCTGGGTCTTGCAGGTATGGTTAACATAATATCTGGTTTCCAAGACCCCGCCCAGAAATAGTTGGGCCTCAGGTAGATACACCTAAATCCAGGGTGGAGTCACAGGCGTCCACACAGACAGTGCCCCCACACTCACACACACACTTGCGCACACGCGGCACTGCCCTAGCCTTGAAAATCAGGCCTTGTCTTCTAGGTCTCGAGGAGCCTCTGCCCCCAGCTCAGGCTCTTCGGGTGTCTGTGGCCTTCACAGTCCACAGGAGGAGACCCCAGTCCTTCGGGGAGGCACAGTGTCACCCTCAAGAGACTGGCCGGTGCTCGAGTCTGCTCCCTTAGACAAGCCCCCTCCAGGGCCCAGCAAGCACACAGAGGACCCCTGCAAGGGTGGGTGAGGGCCCAGATTTGGGGCTCCAGGGAACCCTGAGAGTCTTGTCTTGGGAGAGTTGAATTTGGGGAAACAAACACCAGGCAAATATTTGCAGGGTTGCTGGGAAGTCTGAGCAGGGCTGGGGGCAGAGAGGGGCAGGGCTTGGGGGAGGGAAGAGGTGATTGTGGGGGGCCCAGGGGCAGTTTAGGGCCCCCAACTGGGTATTACCAAACACAACTCTGGCCCTGGCCCTCTGGTCTGATGCCACCTCAGTCCCCATGAGGGCTGCATAACTGACTCGAGTCGCGAAGACTCTATCACGGTTTATGGAGGCCAGAGCACAGCAGGGAGGGCGCTTGCCTTGCACGCAGCCACCAGGGTTAGATCCCTGTCCTCCCATAGGGTCCCCCAAGCACTGCCAGGAATGATCTCTGAGCACAGAGCCGAGAGTAACTCCTGAGCACTTCGGGTGCGTTCCCAAATCAAAGCAAACGGGTCCAGAGAGAGAGAGCATAGTGGTAGGTCATTTGCCTTGTATGTGGACAACCCAGGATGGACCTGGGTTCCATTCCCGCCATCTCATATGGTCTCCAGAGCCCACCAGGAGTGATTTCTGAGTGCAGAGTCATGAGTAACAATGAATTCCGCCAAGTGTGGCCCAAAACCAAAAAACAGAAATACCAAAATAAAGAGGGAAAAAAGCAAATGTTTTGTTTTGGTTTTGGGCCACACCCGACGTTGCTCAGGAGTTACTCCTGGCTGTCTGCTCAGAAATAGCTCCTGGCAGGCACAGGGGACCCTATGGAACACCGGGATTCGAACCAACCACCTTGGGTCCTGGATCGGCTGCTTGCAAGGCAGATGCCGCTGTGCTATCTCTCTGGGCCTGGAAAAAAGCAAATGAACAAGAACATTTCACTGGAAAACATCCTGCTCTTGACTCCTTGCTGTGGGTGTTGCATGCTTGGCTGGATACCGAGGGGCTGTGGTTTCTCGGCAGTGATGACCACAACTTCTACATGTACCCCAGAGGCACGTGTGTGTATGGGGGTGGAATTCAAGTACCCTCATCCCCTAAGGCTTAGGGTCTGTTGTGACTGGGATCAGAGGGGCATGCAATGCCCAGAATCTATGAAAGTTTCCATGCCAGGAGGCGCAACCTGACTCCCAGATGGGGCTGAGGGGCTGAGCAGCCCAGAGCTGGAGGTGTGAGCTGTGGGTTGGTACAGCGAGTTATGCCAAGCTGACTTCTCTACCCGTGGGTGTAGGATGCCGAGGCACCATTATCTGTTCCCTCTCTGCCCGGGCCCACTCCAGTCCCCTCCTGCTTTCTCTTCCTCCCTCCCTCCCTCCCACCTTCCCTCCCTCTCTCTCACCCTCTCTCTTTTTTCATTTTTTATTGTCTTTTTTCCCTCCCTCCCTCCCCATCCCTCCCTCCCTCTCTCCCTTCCTTCCTTCCTTCCTTCCTTCCTTCCTTCCTTCCTTCCTTCCTTCCTTCCTTCCTTCCTTCCTTCCTTCCTTCTTCCCTCCCTCCCTCCCTCCCTCCCTCCCTCCCTCCCTCCCTCCCTCCCTTCCTTCCTCCCTTCCTTCCTTCCTTCTTTCCTTCTTTTTCTTATTTTTGGTCACACCCAACAGCGTTCAGGGTTTACCTCCGGAGGAACTTGAAAACCATCTATGATGTCAAGATTCGAGTGGTGGGCCCGGAGAGATAGCACAGTGGTGTTTGCCTTGCAAGCAGCTGATCCAGGACCAAAGGTGGTTGGTTGGAATTCCGCTGTCCCATATGGTTCCCCATGCCTGCCAGGAGCTATTTCTGAGCAGACAGCCAGGAGTAACCCCTGAGCACCTCCGGGTGTGGCCCAAAAACCAAAAACCAAAAAAAAAAAAAAAAAAAAGATTCGAGTGGTGTCAGCCACAGGCTAAGTCAGCCTGTCTATCTTCTGGCCCTACTCGCCTGATTTGAAAACACTCCACTTAGTCACACCCACATGACCCTTTATCCTTGTTACCTCTTTTTGTATGCCCAAAGCCTGCAGCCCCTCTTAGCTCAGCAGCCCAGAGGCAGGTGAGCCCCATGGCCTGATTCCACCTCCAGCAACTTCTGCATGCAAAAACCTCTTGTGAAACCTTCCTCCGCCACTCATATGTAGGGGAGAAGTTCTTCTCAGCCAGTTTTGTTTTTGTTTTTGTTTTTGTTTTTGTTTTGGATGCACCCTGCGGCGCTCAGGGGTTACTCCTGGCTCATCTACTCAGAAATCGCTGCTGGCAGGCACTTGGGACTATATGGGATGCTGGGATTCGAACCACCATTGATTCAGGGCCAGCTGTTTGCAAGGCAAACACCCTCCTGCAGTGCTATCTCTCTGGCCCCTTTTGTGTTTTTTTTTTTTTCTTTTGGTTTTTGGGCCACACCCGGTGGTGCTCAGGGGCTGCTCTGTGCTCAGAGTTACTCCTGGTAGGGTCAGAGGACCTTATGGGATGCCGGGGATCCAACCTGGTCAGCCTTGTGCAAGGCAAATGCCTTCCCTGCTGTGCTATCACTCTGGCTCCTAGTACTTTGTAAGTCACATTTCCACAGTGCTCTGGAGCCACCCCCAGCTTAGAGCTTGGAGGCCTCTCAGATGGAGATTAGAGGTCACTCAGTGCTTCATATGTGTAGGACACGTGACCCTTCACCTTGCCCCTTCTACCACTGGGGTCCTTTCTCAAGTATCCCCACTTCTTTCTTTTTCTTCCTTGTACCTTTGTGCCACCAGCATTGATGCCATTAAGGAGATTCCTCCAGAGATTCATTGTTTAGGGTGGGGTGGGGTTGGTACAGCCTGTTGTGTTTACTCCTGGCTCTGTGCTCAGGGCCTGGGGGGACCATAGGGGCTACCAGGGCTTGATTCTGGGTCATCTGTCTGCAAGGAAGACTCTCTACTCCCAGAGCTATAACATTTTGTTTTTGAAGTTTCAAGCTTCTCAGATTCAAAATGGTGCACTGGTTGCTGGAAATATTAGACAAGCCCCATTTCTCCCCACTCCTCAGTTTAAGACTTCCCAACTTTCTGGCCTGAGAAAATGAACCGTGGTGGGTTGGGAGAGCAGTGGCAGAAGTGGTAGGGCATTTGACTTGCATTCGCTAACCTAAGATGGACTGCCTTTTGATGCCCCCAGCATCTCATTGGTCCCCCAAGCCTGGAGCGATTTCTGAGTGCATAGCCAGAAGTAACCCCTGAGCGGCACTGGGTGTTGCCCAAATGTTGTGTATGTACATATTTTTGGGATTATTATGTTACTGACCCTACCCTGATCCAGTGATTGTGCCCTATCCGAGGGTGTGACCTGGCATTCTGCCCCCACCCTAGGGTGGTACCTGATTCTGCTTCTACCATTGGGTGGTATCTGATCCCACCATTGGGTTGGTACCTGATTCTGGGGGATAAAAACAAGGGTCTGTGGAAGGCGAGGGGTGGTTGGCTGGAACTGAGGCCGAGACCTTGGACTTCAGTTTTGCCCACCGAATAAAGCTAATTATTTCCACAAGCCTGACTGCGAGCTGTTTACCTGCCGTTGGCTGGACAGGGTAGCAGATGTGTGCTCCGAGCTGGAGGGGAAAGACCTCATCCTCCATCTCTCCATCAGTCAACCTCTTCAAGGGGCTGACTTGCAACACCCAAAAAACAAAAACCGAAAAAAAAAAAAAAAAAAGAAAAGAAAAGATGAACCGGAACCGGACATGGAGTTCATGGGTTGAGCATTTATTTGGCAAGTGTGAGGTCCTGGCTTCGAACCTTGGCACAGGAAAGCCCAAAGCCAACAGCTGGGCGGGACACAGCATCTGGATTCAGTGAGGCTCTGCCCCCACTTCTTGCCCCATGATCTCCCCCAACAGGGCCTCAGGGAGGAGCAACACCCCTCGCCCACTCTGCCAGCTGCTGGCACTTTCTCAGTTTCCTCATCTGTAGTCTGGGCGGGCACCACATTGCAGAAATGGCCACTGGTTGGCAGGGGACCAGCCTCTGAAGGCCCTTCCCGGACCCCTCATCGGGCCTCTTCTGAGCTCCCCAGCTTTGCCCTCCACAGAAAGAGCCTCCAGGCTGAAGTGAAGTGGGGGAGTGTCCGAGGAAAGGCACAGTTGCGGGGCTCACGGGGGTCCCTGCTTCTCCTAGCTGGGTGCTTCCTCCCTCCTTCCTGGCTTACCAGCCCCAGCCTCCCCTTCTGCTGTCCAGGAGGCCTTCCATTCCCTGAGGGTCCTGTGGGTGCCCACCAACCTGCAGGCAGGAAAGAGGAATCCCCAAAAAACCCAAAGCAGCCCTCAGGCTTGCTTAGAACGGTCATTGCAGGGTACCCCGCTTCCATCCTCAGCTCCCCAGCACCCTGTGGGGATGGCCCCACGCGTCCACCCTCCCCTGCTCTCTGGCCAATGACGCAAGGTGGTTATCCTTACCCTGCACATGTGGGGCGTCCAAGATGGGGAGTTCGGTCCACTCTCAGTCTGGGAGGAACTACACAGCACCCCAGTCCCTAACCCTCCCACGGACAGGGGTGGAACGCATAGTGAGGAAACTTCTCCATTACCCATACCCTGGCCTCAGGGGGTGGCCCGAGCAGGCCAGAGCAGCCTGTCACAATCCAGCAGGGCCTCAAATCCCCTCCCCTGGAAAATTGGGGCAGCAGTGGCTGTTTGAGCCTTTCCAGAACTGGGCTGGGCAGCCCTAGTGCCTTCCAGTCGCGCACATCTGGAATTGCGCACAGCGGGAACCTGATTGGCGGGTCCTGCCCCGGGGCGGGCCGGGGCGGAGGGGTACCCCAAGGCCCAGGTGGCCCGGGCCAGAGGCTCACCCCGGCACCAGGTCCTCGCCATGCGCCTCTCGAAGCAGGACAGCCCCGGACCCGCCGCGCGCGCCATGGAACCGGATGGCCCCAGGCCCACTCCGCGCGCCTTCGAGCAGGAGGGCAGCTGGAACATATCGTTCGGGGGCTCGGGCTTCTTGGGGCTCTACTACGTGGGGGTGCACCAGTGCCTGAGGGAGCGCGCCCCGCAGCTGCTTAAGGGAGTCAACCGCATCTACGGCGCGTCCTCAGGGTCACTCGCAGCCATAGCGGTCGTCTTAGACATGTCCGCCGGTGCGTCTGGGGCTGCGGAGCCAGGCGAACCCCCCAATTTCACAGGAGTCGGGTCTGGTGCCACCTAGTCCTCCTGAACCCCACGGGGACCCCCGAAAGACTGCGGGACCCCCGAGACCCTCCCCAGCCCCCGTCTTGAGCTGGGAGGATGTCACCCAGATCATCCTGGAGGGACTGGAGGAGGCGCACAGGGCCGAGGACTCCCCTGGACACCCCACCCCACTCTCCCCTGCAGAGTTTTGCTGCTGGAAGGTCATGGAAGGTTTTAAGGAGTTGGAGGAGACAGTCCTGAACCTCTTCCATCCCTCCTACTGGTCTTTGGATTACATCCAGGAACGGTTGGAGGAGTGCCTGCCCCCCGACGTGCATGTGGTAGCGTCGAAGCACCTGGGGATCTGTATCACCCACATGCCCGATGGCCAGAACTGCGTCATCACCGACTTTGCCTCCAAAGAGGAAGTCATACAGGTGAGGGGGGCTGGCAAAGTGGGGGATTGGGGCCCCCAGGTGGGTTCCAGAATAAGGTGACTGTGCCAGTGGGGGACATGGAAAGAGCCCCCCAAGGATGCTCTTTCAACCAGGTTGCCTACCTAGTTCCCCAGGTGCTCTAGTCACTGTTGTTATTTTGTTTTTTCTTTGGGGGGGGGTCACCTCTGGCGGTGCACAGGGGCTGCTCCTGGTTCTGTGTTCAGGAGGGACCCCTGGCGATGCTCAGGGGATCCAACTGGGGGTCAAACAGGGATTGGCTGAATGAAAGGCAAGTAAGTGCCTTCATCCCTGTCCTCTCCATCCACCCTCCTTTGCAAAATAGAATTCAGGGTCCTCCCCTGTGCTCCTCGGGTTCTGTTTGGTGTTGGCCCAGTATGTTAGGTATTCAGGTGCCCTGAAACCAAACAAAGAGCAGCACAGGTGGACACCCTTGCCTTCTAAATGCTTCCATGCCAGGGGACTGGAGTGCAGATAATGGCCACAAAGTCCAAGTGAGCTGGATTCAGTCCAGCTGGGATTAGCTGGTATCCAGCAAAGAGGGATCCAGGGACTGTAAGATGACACCCAGCTATTAACCCAAAGCAAAGGCAGCCCCCCCACCCCATCTTCCTCTTTCCCTTCAACCTCTTCCTTTGATTTGGAAAAGCCCACCTGGATTTTATGCCACCCTGCTCCACCCTAGTGCATTTGGCTCTGGAAGAAGAAAGAAGGAGCATTATTTTCAAGAGACTGGACTGTGCGGGGGGGTGGGGGGTGGGGGGGGGTGGGGGTGGGGGTGGGGGTGGGACTGAGTGTGGGCTGGGTCCCTCCCTGGGGGAGCTCAGTCTGGAGTTTTGGGCTCCCTTGTCCTCATAGAGTGCTGGGGCTCCCACCCAGGGCAATTTACCCCTGTTCCTGCAGGGGATGCCATTCTCGAACCCAGAGCACCTCACCTTGTTCCTGCACTGGACTCTGAGCCTCCCACCGAGGCACCGATCTTTCCCCCCAGGCTGAGGCCTGCGTCTTAGACAGCCAGTGCGGGGCCTTGCGGCATCTGCCTGGTTGAGTTCTGAGTGTGCACAGGCCAGCCGGTCCCCTGGCTCTTGCAAGGACACACAGTGGGACCACTGGGCTTCGTGTCCCCCTCCTCATCCCTTTCCCTGAGAGGGATCTGGGACTGCTCCCTGGGGCCTCGGGGGCCCCGGGGCCCAGAGCCAGGCTTGCTGAATGTGGTGGAGACCTGGCATGGTGGTGGCATTGTGTCTTGTCATACCTCCGTGCAAACTTTGATTTGCAAACTTTGGTTCTTGGTGGCTGCATCATGTGGGGGGGCGAAGGGGGGGAGACCCGGCTTACTTGTGCCTCTTCAGGGTGTGGACAGCGCCCCCTGTGGGCAGAGAAGAGAAAGCCCACTGGCTGGGGTGGGGGTGTGTGGCACCGGCAACCCTGCAAGCTTCAGGAAGCTACATAGCTTCTTAGCTAGGAAGTTTAATGGGGGCGAAGGAGAAGGTCTAGGAGCATCTGTCTGTCTGCCCAGGCAACATTCCTTCTGTTCCCTAGATGGCAGGTCCTCAGACAGAAGAAAGGCCGGAGTTCTCATTCCTTCTTGCTTTTGAGACCTAGGCAGGCACTCCCACTTCCGCCACAGAGGCAGCCCTGACTCCGAGACTTGGCTGGCAGGGAGGCAGGCAGGCAGGCCTGGGGTCCCCCAGAAACCCCACGAAGATTCTGAGCATGATGGCCTGTCCTCTGCCCTGTCTCCAGGCCTTGATCTGTAGCATGTTCCTTCCCTTCTACTGTGGGGTGATTCCCCCTAAATTCAGGGGGCAGGTAAGTGCATGTGGGGGCCCTCCAACACTCAGAGGGATGCAAGGGGACCCCTGCCCAGTACGCTACGTCCCCTGCTCCTGTGGTGGGGGGTTCTGGGCTGTGGGGCTTCCCAGGGGGCTGGTGAGCCGTGGGGGCAGAGGCACTGAGACAGGCTCCCCCATCTCCCTGTCGCAGTACTATATCGATGGAGCCTTAACCGTCAGCCTGCCCTTTGCGGAGTGCCCCCACACCATCACCGTGACCCCCTTCCATGGGACCGCGGACATTTGCCCAAAGAGCCCCTCACCCAACTTCCATGAGATCTTCAGCTGCAAAACCTCCTTCCAGTTCTCCACCTACAATGTGTACTATGGCATCCGCTCCCTCCTGCCCCCCCCAATTGAGGTGGGGCTCCCGGACAGGGAAAGAGGAAGGGGGAGGTTGCACTGCACCCTGGGGGGGGTTTCCCTTCCCAGGACTTCCCATGTGCTCCTGTGTTGGCAGATGGTGGCAAACAACGCCAGGCAGGGCTACCTGGATGCCCTCCGGTTCCTGGAGAGACGGGGTACGTGCCTCTTCAGGGAGGGTCTGAGGGTGCAGTGTCTCTCAGATGTTCTGTCACTCACTCTTGCCTCCACATGGGCTCTGTGCCTGGCCCTGAGAGCCAGGGAAGAGACATGTGGTTCTCCAATTGGAGGGGTTGTTGCTGGGGGCTGCGGGAGTCCCACAGGATCGGACCCAGCTTAGGAAGGCCAGGCCAGGCCAGGAGGGCTTCCTGGCAGGGGAGATAGATATAGAGGATTTCACCAATTCATGGACTCTGAAATGGTACTCAGGAAGAGGGTAAGGCCAGGCCTGTATGTGTGTGGGTGTGTGTGTGAGGGGGAAAGTGTGAGTTGAGAAAGGACTTTGCAGGACCAGGCATCAGCTCTTCTGCTGAGTGTGCCACTCCGTGCAGACAAGTTTGCCCAGGCGCCAAACTTGAAGGCCCACTCAGCGCTGCCCCGTGCGTGCTGGTCCATACCGGAGTCAGCTGGAGCCACGGTGCCAGCCGCCAGCCCAGCCTCCCAGCCACCCCCAATCCAGCCCTGCCTCTCCCCACAGTGCTGCAGAGGGCAGCACTCGGGCCCTCCTGGGCACTCTTCACCACCTGCCTCACCCAATCTTCAGAAAACCCCTTGCGGTGTGTGTGGGGGAGTCTGAACCTCGCTCCTACAGAGAGGGAAATGGAAGCTGGGCTGTGGGCTCCCTAGTGAGCAGGTGGAGACCCCAGGATGGAGGACTTGGGGTCTGGAGGTGATGTGGGAGAGTGCAAGATGTGGTCGGCGCCAGGAACCCACCCCATGAGGTCCAACTCTGCCGCCTGTGTTCACCCCATCCCAGGACTCATCAAGGAGCCAGTGCTGCGGACCCTGGTGAGCGGGGCTCCCCCTGCTGCAGCCAAGGGGCACCCGGCTGCCAGAGACACCCGAGACTCGAAGAGCGGCCTGAACTTGAACTGGGAGGTGCCCTTCGTGCGGGCAGAGGACATTCCTGATTTTGGGGCTGTGTCCCCAGAGCTGGAGGCCGGTACAGTCCCCCCCCCGCGCTGCTGTCCATGGGAGGGGAAACCCTGAAGGATGCCCGAAGTTACCCGGGCCTCACCAGACCTATCCACTTCCCTGAGGGGAGAATCAAGGGGTTTGGGGGGCTCAGAGCCTGCAGAAGGTCGTTGAGCCCACTTCCATGCCCACAGAGCCGAAAGGGCCTTTGGGCTTCGCCATGCTCCCCCCTCCCCTTGAGGCTGAACCCCGGGCAGAGGGGGGCACAGTGGCTGGAACGAACCTGCCTGGGGACCCACAACACAAGTGGTGTCCTAGTGGTGGCACCAGAACAGGGGCCTGGGGGCCGGGGAGGGGAGGAGACCGCCACGGGGCGTGGGGCTCACAGAAACTACTGGGGCCTGTATTGAGCCCCCAGTAGAGGGTTGAACTTGGGACCCCCTTGGGGTCTCTCCAGTGCCGCGGTGGGGGGCAGGGAGCCGCCTCTAGGGCTTCCCACGCTGAATCCTATGGGATCCCCGAGTCTCCCTTACCTGCCGGCCCCCACTTTCCAGAGCAGTTAACTGTGTTCTTCCTGCCTGGAATCTTCCAGCACTGGCCTCTGTGGTGGTGGCCCTTGGGGACTCCAGCTCTGCCCCAGACCTCCAGGTCGCTCCCCTCCCATACCAGTCTGTTTGGGGCTCAGAAAACCATACAGAGGTTTGGGCAGAAGGATATATGGAGCAGCCCTGACCTCATACGAAGGGCCTCCCCTTGGCTCTCCGGAGGCATGCGAGAGACAGGTCTCCCTTAGAGCTTCAGCCCCTTTTCCATGAAGGGGCCTCATGCCTGGTGGGACTCCCTCGTGAGAGCAAAATCTGGAGGTGTGGGTGTGTCTGTGTGAGGCCACGGGGACCCCTGGAGAGTCTGGCGTTGTGTGTCCCCCTTAGCCCTGCAGAAAAACCTCCTGAGAGACCCCCGGCCCTTGGCCCGCTTCCGCCGCTCCTTGCCGGGTCGCACCCTGATGTGTCTGTTGCTGCCCTACACGGTTCCCTTACAGACCTTCTACTACCGAGGGAAAAGGTGAGGCGGGCAGGGGGATCCTGCCAGGGGTGGCAGCTGCCCAGGCCTAGCACAAGAAGGGTCGCTGCAGAGTGAACCAAGTCTGGCAGCTGGGCAGTGGTGATGCAGAACCCAGAGGCATCCTCTAGGGGTCCCAGCTGGGCTGAATGTTGGGGACATGCTCAGGGAGGGACTGGGGTTTGGATCAGTGGGAAGGTGTTGGTAGAGTTTGAAGTCCTTATTGATAGTTTCTGAGTCCACAAATAGCTCCCAGAAAGATAAATTAAATCCCATTCTTCCATCCCCCTCTTTTGGGAGAGACCTTGGAAATAATATTCGGAGTAAATAATAAACACAGACAAAAGATTAGGGGACCAAAGAGAGTCTTTTGTCAGTCTGTAGCCAGCTCCAAAAAGCAAACCGAACCAGCCGTCAGCTCTGGCAAAACAGCCCCTCAAGCCTCCCCAGCAAGCTATTTTATTCTTTCTGTAATCGCCCCCACCTGGAAGATTCAGGTGGGACGACAGGCAAAATCAATATTACAAAAAAATACACAATAGGAAGATATTGTAGGATCTGCATGTTTGAGAGCTGTCTTCGATCCCTGGCACCACAAAAAAATAAAATTTAAGTAATTGCGGGCCAGAACAATAGCTCAGTGGGAAGGGCGTTTCCTTCCACGAGGATGGCTGTTTGATCCCTGGCATCCCATATGGTTCCCTGAGCACCACCAGGAGTGATTACTGAGCACAGAGTGAGGAGTAACCCCTGAGCGCCGTTGGCTGTGGCCCAAAAAGAAAAAATGGAAAAAGACAAAAACTGCATGGGCGAGGAGGAGGAGGAGCTGGGAAGCACCCCAGACCAGCCGGACCCCAAGGCCTGTTCTCTCCCTGCCTGGGTCCCGCTACTGGGTCTTAGGGCAGCCCTACCCTGCTCCAGTTTGGTTCAGTGGGCATGCTGGCCCGCGGGTGGGTTCCCCAAGGTGCTGTCTCTCCCACAGGCTGATACAGTGGCTGCCAGATCTCCCTGCCGACCTTTACTGGATGCAGGGCCAGGCCTGGAGTGCGGCCACCCAGCTCTATGCCCGGACAAAGGAGCAGCTGCTGAGGCCAGCCAGGTGAGGCGGGGGAGGGGGTGAGGTGGGCATGAGGCAGTCAGGGGCGGTGAGGGTTGGGGGTCAGCAGCGGGTATTCCCATATCCGTGTAGATGCCCCGTCCACCACCAGTGTTGTCCCCATGGGACAGAGCAGAGGACTCTAGGCCAGGCCAGGAGCCCGGCAACTCTCTATACCATGTCCGGGACCCCAATTCTCCAGCAGGGCCCCTGGTGGCCCCATGCCCTGTGCAGGGTCCCAGGCTTCTCATCAAGGAAGTCACAAGGTCAGAGCAAGAGCACAGAGGGGAGGGCTCTACCCCTTCATATTGCCAACCACCTGGGTGTGATCCCAGCATCCTGTAGGGTCCCCCGCCCCTGCCAGAAGCGATTCCTGAGCACAGTCGGGAGTAACCTCTGAGCACCTCCGGGTGTGACCCCAAAACCAAAAACAAAAAATAAATCCAGAATTGTGCTCCTGGAAGGTACCCCAGATCTCCTGTCTCTCCCAAGTGAGGCCCTCAAAATCTTAGGGACAGAGTGACCGGACATCACCTGTCAAAGCTCGTATGGTATCTGCTTCCTCCCCAGTCTGCCAGGCACCAGCCCCCTCCTGCTGCCTGGGCCAGCGCCCCCTGGGGACCTGGTCCAGGAGCTGACAGCTGGCCCTCATGTCCCCTACAGCACAGCTCCAGCCCAGTGACGGCCTCACCGGCTCCCTGTCAGGCCCACTTGGCCCAATACCTCGGACAACGCCTCCCCCTCTCCATGGTGCACTGAACCTGTGGCAGGTGACCCCTCAGGGTGTCCCCAGCTGGAGGCTTCTCTCTCAGAAGCGGATCGACCCATGCGATTGATCACGGTTACTGTGCCTGTCTGAGGAGCAAACCACTCAGCGCCCCTCAGGGAACACAAGATGATGGGGTGGGAACTCCCCTCAGATTTTCCTGGGTTCTTCACTAGCTCTCAGGGACATTGTCACCCAGTCTCCCGTCTCCTCTTGGGTTAGGCCAGAGTGACAACCTGTTGATGAGGGTAGCTGTGGGAGAAGAGAAGGTTTGGAAGCTCAGAACCCCAACAGCCTGTGCTTCTGTTGGGGTGCCCAAGTGCCCCCAAGTGACACCTACAGCCCCATCCCTCTGAGCCTCACCATCCACAGATCCAGAGGGGGCTGCTGGGGAGGTGCTGAAATTTCTGTTCTTAAAACCCCAGAGGACCCTTGGGATACCCTTAACCAAGACAGGGTTGAGGCAGGGGTGGTGATGAGGTGGGAAAGCTGGGAGGGTGCCCCGGAGACAAAGGGGTCCTGAAAATAAATGCGTGAGCCAGTGGCACCGCGAGTCCTGCATTTATTCACTTCGTCTGCTGGTCACCGTGAGTGATGAAACTCCTGGGGTGGAGGTGTTTGTGGTGCCCACCCCATGGGCAGTGTTGCGGGTCTCTGCCTCTGCCGTGTAGAATGTTGTGGGTGCTCTCATACTCAGTGCTCCTGGCCCAAGATCTGCCTCATGATGCCTGACTGATGTTTGTCTCATTTCTGGCATGCTGTCCCAGCCACTCACACATGTGAGCACCTTAGGGCAAGCATCCTTTCCCTTAGACTGCCTCAAAGACAGCAGGGTGGCACCTCTGCTCAGCTGCCGGATCTCAGGGACTCCCCGAAGCTCCCTACAGACCTCACAGCACCTGCTGAACCTGGCCTCCCTAATTCAAATATGGTTCTACAAAACATCCCTGTAGTTTTCATAAGTTTTTTTTTGTTTGTTTGTTTGGATTTTGGGCCACACCTGGCAGTGCTCAGAGCTTACTCCAGGCTCAGTGCTCAGAAATCACACCTGGTGGTCTTGGAGGACCCTATGAGATTCCAAGAATTGAACCCGAGTTGGCCTCTTGCAAGGCAAATGCCGTGCTGCTGTGCTATCGCTCTGCCCCCCATTCTGATGTTTTTAATTCAATATTTCCCATCAGACATTGACCAGTGATTTCTGACCAACTCCAGGATCAAATCAATATCTCAGTGGAATGAATGTGCTAGAAATCTGTCTTCAAGGAGTTTTTTTTAAAAATAATTAATTTATTTATTGTTGGTGTACGTAGATGAGACCCTGAATTTGGGTGTAGATACCTAAGACCCACCCATTTCTGGGAGGGGTCTTGGGAACCGGATATTAGGTGTAACCTTACCTGCAAGACCCGGCCCATTCCTGGGAGGGGTCTTGGAAAAGTTAGATAAGCTCTGGACTGAGGGGATTCAGGGCTTTCAGCCCTGCTGAACTCGCTGGCTTTGGGGTCTTTGTTTCTGGCCTTGGACCAGGATGGAGGCCAAAGGAAAGATGGCTGAAAGGGTTAAGAGGCAGGTCTAGCCTAGAATGGCTGAATGCTTGAAAGGTTATGAGATAGGCCACACACATGTGGTGAATAGGGAATGAATAAAGCTGATGCTTCCTGAAGCCTGCCTGTGAGTGAGTCTTTATTACACCGTTCACCTGGGCCTGGGACACGCCGGCTAGATGGGGTTGTGGAGCCACGTGGCCTGGGATGGCAGAAAGAAATCCATCGCCATCCACCCTCATCCAGCCCCATCATTATTTATTTGATTCTACAACTGGCCTACACCCAAATTCAGGGTCTCAGCTACGTAGACCAACAATTTATATGGCCACAACTTGTGGCACTCAGGGATCACTGCCAGCTCTGCATTCAGAAATCGCTCCTGGCATGACTCAGGAGTTAGGCAACCTGGTATGCCTGGAGCCCAGAGTAAGACTTATGCTCAAAAACCTCAGGGGTGAGATCTCTTTGTAATTAGGTCAAGGCTTTTTTTTTCCCATTTTCTCCATGTTTTACTGGGCCTATCCACAGAAGGCGATTGCCACTCTCACGCCATTACTATTATATATTTTTTTTTTTTTTTTTTTTTTTTTTTTTGGCTTTTTTTGGGCCACACCCAGTAACGCTCAGGGGTTACTCCTGGCTATGCGCTCAGAAGTTGCTCCTGGCTTGGGGGACCATATGGGACACCGGGGGATCGAACCGCGGTCCGTCCAAAGCTAGCGCAGGCAAGGCAGGCACCTTACCTTTAGCGCCACCGCCCGGCCCCTAAAAATAATCTTTTTTTTTTTTTTTTTTTTTTTTGGTTTTTGGGCCACACCCGTTTGACGCTCAGGAGTTACTCCTGGCTAAGCGCTCAGAAATCGCCCCTGGCTTGGGGGGACCATATGGGACGCCGGGGGATCGAACCGCGGTCCTTCCTTGGCTAGCGCTTGCAAGGCAGACACCTTACCTCCAGCGCCACCTACCCGGCCCCTATTATATATTTTTTAACACTTATCCTTAAAGAAAGAAAGAAACAGGTTACTAAACTTAAAAAAAAGTAACGATAGAAAAATGCTTGTGTCAAATACAGGCAGGGGATGGGAAGGAGGGAGGGGGCATTGGTGGTGAAGTGGGGTGTTCTGTTAATAACCGAAATCCAACTACAATTATATTAGTAATATGATACTTAAATACAAATTTATATTAAAAAAAAAGAAAAGAAATCAGTCCTGACAGGCTCATGGGACTATATGGGATGCTGGGGATTGAACGCAGGTCTTTCCCTAGTCAGACGCTTGCAAGGCAAACACCCAGCTGCTGTACGATTGCTCTAATTAAAACAGGAGGAGGTTTTTTGAGTTTTGGGCCAAACTCAGCGGCACTCAGGAGTTATTCCTGGGTCTCTGCTCAGAAATTGCTCCTGGGGGCCGGGCGGTGGCGCTCGAGGTAAGGTGCCTGCCTTACCTGTGCTAGCCTAGGAGACGGACCGCGGTTCGATCCCCCGGCGTCCCATATGGTCCCCCAAGCCAGGAGCGACTTCTGAGCGCATAGCCAGGAGTAACCCCTGAGCGTCACCGGGTGTGGCCCAAAAACCAAAAAAAAAGAAATTGCTCCTGGCAGGCTCAGGGGACTATTTATGGGATGCTAGGAATCAAATCTAGATCCGTCCTGGGTTGCGGCAGGCAATGCAAACACCCTACCAATGTGCTATCTCTTTGGCCCCGAAACAGGAGTTTTTAACGTTAGAGTGGTACATACTGAATGATTGATGAAGGAAATGATATAATGTGTGAGATTCACTGCAGATAATGCAGGTGGGGAAGGAGGGAGGGACGGGTGAAAGGGGAATTGATAGCGCAGTGATGAAGGCCTAGAACGTTTACTGCACTTTTCTTCTTTAATTTTGTTGTTTTTTGTTTGTTTGTTTTGGAGTTGATCACATTTGGTGGTGCTCAGGAATTACTATTGGCAGGTTTGGGAAACCCTTTGGGATGCTAGAGATCGAATCCTGATCAGCCGTGTGGAAGGCAAACACCTTCCCAACTGTGCTCTCACTCCAGGCCCTTCTCCTTGTTTTTGTATAGGTTTAGTATTTCCTTAATAGAAGTTATAAATTATTATAGAGTGTTATAAAACACACACATAAGGAAACTGCTCATCAGGACAGGACATATGAAGGAGGAGCTGGGATCCCTTGTCTCTGGATGCCAGATGCGTTTCAGCACCATGGACAGCGACAAGCTTCCCTTCCCCTCCTTCCTCTTCCTTCTGATTTAGCTCTGGCGCGGCTCAGGACCAGGGAAGCTTCCAGATGTCTTTCTTTTCTCCTTAGTAGAAGAGCTCTCCAGCTTTGACACCCCTCTAGAAAAGGGGTTCCCCTTGTTTTACTTTGGGGTCACAACTGGTGATATTCAGGGAATTAATCAATTCCTGCTTTGCATTTAGGAATCATTTCTGGTGAGCTCACGGGACCATAGAGGGCATCAGGGATTGAACCTCGGTCATCTGTGTACAGCAGCCCCCCCCCTTGCAATACCAATTTCTCTGTTCCCTTAGTGATCTTTGTCAAAGCCATCACACAGCAGGAGGGGTGTTTGCCTTGCATGTGACTGACCCAGGACAGACAATGTAAAGCTTTGAGGTTTCGAAACCTTGAGGTTTTTCTAGGTGTTATTAGGTACCATTGTCCTAAACTATTATGCTTCTGCCAATTCCGCAGTCCTATTTGTGTGTTTTGGGCCCACACCAGGCAATGCTCAGGAGTCACTCCTGGCTCTGCACTCAGGGATCACTCCTGACATGCTCAGGGGCCCTTATGGGGTTCCAAGATGGAACCTGGGCTGGCCACTTGCAAGGCAAGAGTCCTTCCTGCTGTGCTATCTAATCACACTGTCAATGCTTAGATTTATAGTTTTATCTTTTTATTTTTTTCTGTTTTGGGGTCACATCTGGCAGCACTCAGGGGTTATTTCTGGCTCTGCGCTCAGAAGTCACTCCTGGCAGGCTCACAGGACCATATGTGATGCTAGAGATGAAACCCAGGTCTGTCCCTGGTCAGCTTTGTGCAAGGCAAATGCTCTACCTCTGTGCTACCACTCCGTCCCCCTATCTTATTTTTTATGTATAGTTTTAAGGCGAGTAGCTTTAAAACTTTGTAGTACTTCTGGAAACAAGATAGCAGATCTGGGACCGGAGAAATAGCATGGAGGTAGGGCGTTTGCTTTACATGCAGAAGAACGGTGGTTCGAATTCTGGCATCCCAATATGATCCCTCAAGCCTGCCAGGAGTGATTTTTGAGTGTAGAGCCAGGAGTAACCCCTGAGCACTGCCAGGTGTGACACAAAAACCAAAAGCCAAAAATCAACAAACAATCAAACTAACAAACAAAAAACATAGCACAACCTTTCAATTTTGCTATTTTTTTCCAAAAAAATTTTTTTCTCAGACATGACAGTGCTCAAGCTTATTCATGGCAGGGCTTGCAGAACCATATGGGGTGCCACGGATTGAACCCTGATTGCTTGTGTGCAAAGGCGAGCACCCTCCCTGCTATCCTATCTCTCCAGCCCAGATCTTTTTTTTTTTATTGTTTTGGGATTTTCTAAAAGTGAGCTTTTTTTAAAAGTTGTTTTTCAGAAGGAAAAAAGAACAACAGACAACTTACAGCTATACAGTTATAAAAGGCAGAATAATCTCTTCTCTCTGTCTCTCTGTCTCTCTCTCTGTCTCTCTCTGTCTCTCTCTGTCTCTCTCTCTCTCTCTCTCTCTCTCTCTCTCAAAAAGCCCTTTTCTAGCTCCTAGGATATGGAAAACTGAAGTGAAAATAAACAATGCAACTTGCAACCACACCCCATGAGCATCAGTGCTTAGGGATGAATCCAAGAAAAGTTCACGCAAGGCTTGAAGACTAAGAGCCACAAAACATTCATGTTGGGTGGCACAAGGGGCTCCAGGTTCCTGATCAGGCAGCTTAAAAAGAGACTTCGCTGGGTTATGGGTAGGATCAGTATGAAATTAATCACAAGACCCTAAAAAGCAGAAATCAGATCAGGGTTCTAGTGACACAGCACAGCAGGAACGGGTTTGCTTTGCAGGCAGCTGACCCCGGGGTCAACCCCCAGGACCCCACAGCGTCTCTAGTATGGCCAGGAGTGATCCCTGAGCACAGAGCCAGGAGTAAATGCTGAGCACTACTGAGAGTGGCTCAAAAAGCAAACTAAAGAGGGCTCTAGAATAGTTGCTGCGTTTACCCACAGGGCTGGGAAGACGCACCTGAGCCGGGGCAGCCAGGCACATTCAAGAGAAGAGCAGCGTGGGGGGGGGTCCACCCTGGGCTGGCCACTTGCAAGGCAAATGCCCTCCCTGCTGTACTATTGCTTGGACCCCAATTTTTGGGGGGTCATACCCAGTGACGCTTAGGGGTTATTCCTGGCTATGCACTCAGAAATCGCTCCTAGCTTGGGGGACCATATGGGACGCCGGGAGATTGAACCGTGGTCCGTCCTAGGTTAGTGCATGCAAGGCAGATGCCCTACCACTTGCGCCATCACTTCAGCCCCACCCAAGTTTTATTTTATTTTTTAAAACCCCTTTGGCTGCCTTGCACGCAGTCTACCTGGGATGGACCCGGGTTTGATCCCCAGCGTCCCACAGGCCTCCCCGACCCTGCCAGATCGATATCTGAATGCAGAGCCAGGATAACCCCCAAGTGCCGCCAGATGTGGCCCAAAATCAAAATAAATAAATAGATAGATAAAAGAAAAACTCCTCTTGTCCTTTCTTGGCCTCACCCTGGAGTCGGTCCCTTTTTCCAATCCCGCCCCCTTTCATTCCTTTGAGCGGGAAAGGGTGAAGAATCGGAGATCTGGACACTGGCAGTGCTTGGGGGATTTTGTGGGGTGGCGGGGTGCAACCTGGTGGGTCACTTTCCAGGAGGCCAAACTTCCCCCCACTTCTTGCCACTCTGCGCCCTGAAATCCTGGTTAAATGCGGATGTTCTGCGGGAGGCTGTTATCTTCAGGTCTGGGATGGGGAGGGTTCCCCGAAATCTGCCATCTATCCACCCGCCCTTTACTTTTCCCTTCCCAAGGATGCTCGGACGCACACTTGGCGTTTGCGTGTGTGTGTGTGTGTGCGTGTGTGTGTGTGTGTGTGTGTGTGTGTGTGCGTGTGTGTGTGTGTGTGTGCGTGTGTGTGTGTGTGTGTGTGTGTGTGTGTGTGTGTGCATGCTCCCATCATGCATGCCCCGAAACGGTCCTTAGCCACCGCCAGCTCCCCAGGGCCCGCTTGCGCGGGTGCCGAGCGGGTTTTGGGCGCGTGCAGGGGCCCCCCAAGTGCGTCGATCGGGAATGAAGGGGGGATCCTTAGGGTGCGGAGTCGCAGGGCCCCGGGAATGGAGTTCGGGTTGAAGGCGCGGGGAGGTGGGACCCGGGGCAGGAGCGATGGAGCCGGGAGGGATGCGGGGGTGGAGGTGCGGGTCTCGGGTGCAGGCGGCGGCCAGGGAAGCGGGGTGTCCCGGCTTGGAGCCCCATGACGCCACGCCGGCCGGGCGGTGCCATGACGTCAGGGCCGTGCGGGCGGAGCCGTGCCGTCACGCGCGGGCGGACTGGGCCGGGGCCGGGGCCAGGGCCGGGGCCGGGGCCGGAGGGCGCGTGGCGGCGGCGGGATGGCGGAGAGCGAGGCCGAGACCCCCAGCACGCCCGGCGAGTTCGAGAGCAAGTACTTCGAGTTCCAGGGCGTGCGGCTGCCGCCCTTCTGCCGCGGGAAGATGGAGGAGATCGCCGACTTCCCCGTGCGGCCCAGCGACGTGTGGATCGTCACCTACCCCAAGTCCGGTGAGCCCGGCCCGGCCAGGTGGCCCCCGCGCCCCGGGCCCGGAGAGCCAACCCGCCCGCGATGGGAGAGGCCTCTGGGCTCCCTGGCCACGGCAGCCAGCGCCCCGCCCGCCCCATCCCCTCCCAGACCCCGACTTCGCCCCGTCCCACCCCTTCCACCCCACCCAGGCCGGGCTGTGTGACCTTGGACGCGCGCTCGGCCTCTCTGGCCCCTGGTGTCCACACCCCGCCCCGGCCCAGTGCGCGCAGGAAGGCTGCAGGGAGCACCGCGCCTTGCCTTGCCTTGCCTTCCCGCGCCCCTGATGGCCCGCATGGGCCCCGCTGGGGGACGGGGTGCCTAGCCAGGCTGGGTTTCCCCCCATGCCCGCCCCCCACTCCCCAAGTCGCGGGCAGGGCCGAGGGGGCAGATGGAGGCGGGATCCCCGGCAAGGTCACAGCAGCTGCCTGCCTTCCCGGGGCGGGCGAGGTGGCGGCCAGGGCCCTGCGGTGGCTTTGAGGGCCGTTTGGAGGGAGGAAGAGACAAACACACACACCCCGAATCCCCAATCCCCGGGCAGCCGCCCCACTGAGGGACTGGCCCAGGGAGGGCGAGTGAGCTGAGCTCGGGTCCGAAGACGATGGGCTGAGCTGGTGGCCAGGGTCTGATCCTGGTCCTGCGAGTAGGCCTGGGCCCCCACCATCCCCCATGCTGGTCTGGTAAGGGGAGTGCCTGGAGCAGAGCAGGCATCTGGGGTGTCTGGGGAGATGGTGAGAAAGAGCAGGTGGCACCCCACAGCCCAGTGGGGTGGAGAGTAGAGACCAGGAGGGACCTTCCAGAGAGACTCTGGATCCCCCCACTGGTTTGTCCCCAGTTGGGAAGAAAACCAATGTGTTCCATGCGCATGCCCGGTTCTACGGTGCTCCCAGGCCTGGGTGTCTGCATGGCAGGCAGTAGGGTGGAAAGCGGGGTTGTGTTCAGGGTGTGTACCAGGCCTCGTGGCTTTCTGGACCCCTGGCCAAGGCAGAAGGGGTCCCAGGAGGGTCCCAGCTCAACACGTGTTGAGATTGGTTTGGCCATCCCGCTGTCCCCAGCACCCCCTGACTTCCCCTGTGTGTCCCAAAGGCCCCAGAGCCCAGTCAGAGGTGTGTGTGTGGGCCACCACAGCGGCTGTTTCTCCCGCAGCAGCCCTCCCACGGGCTCCGGGCCTGAGCCTTGCTGTTTCTGGGTACACGGCTGTCATCAGGGGGAGGAGGCACCCGTGTGGTGGGGCCCAGGATCAGGGACCCTAAGCGGAGCCACCCTAGCTCACCCCAATTGCTCCCTCCACAGGGCCCTGCTCAGTCTTGCAGACTCAGGGCCCAGGAAGACGTTTGCCTCGTTGAGCTCAGGCACCAGGCCCCTTCCCCCTGCCACTGTGGGATTGTCCTCAGGGCAAGGATAACGGTGGGACCCTTGTGGGCACTCGTTGTTGCCCCACTACACAGCTAGCCCCGAGGTCCCCAAAGCCACCAGCTAAAAGGGCAGAAGTGCGTCTGTGGGTGCTCGGGAAGGGGCGTGTGTGAGGGTGTTGGAGATGTGAGGTTGTGTATAGTATGAATCTATGGTTGTATGTGGGAGGGGTGTGAAGTGTGTGCATGGTATGTGAGGTGTGTATTTAGAGTGAGGTGTATATGGAGTGTGAGGTGTGTGAGTCGTGGTGTGTGTGTGAGTGTGTGTGCGTGGCGTGTGTTGTGTGGTGCGACATGCGTTCCCACCCGTCCAGGCACCAGCCTGCTGCAGGAGGTCGTGTACCTGGTGAGCCAGGGCGCCGACCCGGACGAGATCGGCCTCATGAACATTGACGAGCAGCTGCCCGTCCTGGAGTACCCGCAGCCGGGCCTGGACATCCTCAAGGTGGCGGGGCCAGGGGACATGGGGTCGGGGGCTTGGGATTTGTAAATCTTAGGCCTGGTGGGCTATGGAGGGCGGGGGTAGGCCAGGAGCTCATGAGGGAGGGTTGGGGGTCCCAGGGTGCTGGGGGGCTAGTGCGGGGTGTCCCTGACCTCGCCCTCGCCCGCAGGAGTTGACATCCCCTCGCCTCATCAAGAGCCACCTCCCCTACCGCTTCCTGCCCTCTGACCTCCATGATGGGGACTCCAAGGTGAGCTCCCCTCTCTGAGCGGTGCCCCTGCCCGTCTTGGGTTGGGCGTCACTGGCACGGAGTGGAGCCGGGTGGGTCGGGTGAGGCTCACGAGCGTCCCCGCAGGTCATCTACATGGCCCGGAACCCCAAGGACCTGGTGGTGTCCTACTACCAGTTCCACCGCTCGCTGCGCACCATGAGCTACCGCGGCACCTTCCAGGAGTTCTGCCGGAGATTCATGAATGATAAGCGTGAGTGACAGCAGGGGTGCTGGGTTGAGCGGGGGCGGGATGTGGGTGTTGTGGGGGGTGCTGGAATATGGTTTTTGGGCCACACCCGGCAGCAATTAGGGATAACTCCTGGCTCTACACTCAAAAGTTGCTCCTGGCAGGCTCGGGAGACCATATGGGATGCTAGGAATTGAACCCGGGTCTGTCCCAGTTTGGCCGCATGCAAGGCAACTGCCTTACAGCTGTGCTATCACTCTGGCCCCTGGGGTGTGTGTTTTGAGGTGTGGTATATGGGGATGTGCTGGGGTGTGTGTTTTGGGACGTTGGGTATGATTTGGGGTGTGTGGGGTGTTTTTGGGGGGTGTTATGGGGGTATGTGGGATGTACTGGGCTATGGGGTCCTATGCGGCCTCTGCACCCTTCAGGGTGGCTGCAGGCTCTGTCCATGGTGCTGACTCCGGTGTCCCTAACTCAGCCAGGACAGGCACTCCAGAGATAGAGCCATGTGGGAGATGCTATGGGCCCAAGTGGTCACTGCCCTCTCGTACCTCATGCCCTCTGGGATCTGGGGATGAGGGGGCTGAATTATGGGATGCTGGTGGTTTCCTCCCCAGGACCCACACACTTTGAGGCCCCTGCTGTTCAGACACTGACTTACACATATCCCTCATGCACATACAAACAAATATACACTCACCCAGGCACACAAATGCTTATGTGTCTGTGGAAACCAGGCTCAGTGGTCACAGCCAGCACCCCTGTGACCCCTTGCTCTACCCAGTGAGGGTCCTGGCTCTCCCCTCCCCTCAGTGAGCTGCTGACAGACCCGTTAGTGTGCAGTGCCTGGGGTGGGATGGGGTGAGCACACAGCGGGGGACATGGCCTAGCTGACCCTGGGAGGTGTTGTGGGGGGTCAGCTATGCTACTGGCCCATGTCTCACTGTCCCATGGCCCTTCCCCCACTGTCCCCTGCCCCTGCAGTGGGTTACGGCTCCTGGTTCGAGCACGTACAGGAGTTCTGGGAGCACCGTACTGATTCCAATGTGTTGTTTCTCAAGTATGAAGACATGCACCGGGTGAGTCTGGAACTTTCTCTGGCACTGAGGGGCTTGACCTGCTCCCAAGGCCTCCCTGGCACTCCCAGAGGGTACATGCCCCCCCATGTACACGCCCCTGTGCAAACCCCCATATATACAAACACCCCATATACAACCCTTTGGGAATATGGCACCTATCAGCTTCCAGGGAGCGTCTTTGTCCTTGTCCCAGCCAGGTCAGCATCTCCTGCTGATGATGTCAGCAATGGGGGTTTCCTAGGGACCCCCAGGGTTTACTTGATGCCAGCAGGAGGGACCCCCAGACCCCCTGACCCAGCTCAGCACCTTCCAGGCTCCACTGGCCCTCAGGCAATAATGCTGCCCAGGCCGGTCATGTTGCCCACACCCCTGCTAGCAGGTCCCATCCCGGATAACCCCATTCTGCTCTCGCCCCCCAGGACCTGGTCACTCTGGTGGAACAGCTCGCCCGGTTCCTGGGGGTGGCGTGTGACAAGGCGCAGCTGGAGTCGCTGATAGAGCACTGCCACCAGCTGGTGGACCAGTGCTGCAACGCCGAGGCCCTCCCCGTGGGCCGGGGTACGTGGGGCCCCTGTAGTGACCCTCAGTGTCCTCCGCTGGCCTGGGCAAGAGTCATGGCTTCTTAGGAGCCCAGCCAGGACCGGTAGCCTTGTTCTGTCCAAGAGGGCCTTGAAGGGGCCAGTTAGGGGAGCGCCAGGGCTAGAATGCTGGGATCGAGCGTGCCCAGCCAGCCTCTCTCTGGACACCACCCTGGGTGCTCACATGGCCCTCATGGTTCGGTTCCCAGATTGAGGCTGTCTGGCACGGAGCCTGGGCCAGTGTCCCTGGAGTTTGAGCCCTGAAGTTGCTCCTTGGACCAAGGTTGGGTTTGAAGATTCCTCTGGTGGGGAGGGTGACTTGAGGGGCAAGTTTGCCCCTTTGCAGGGCAAGGCAGGGCCTCGGGGACCCCAAGTCAAGACTGACTCCTCACCTCCAGCCTCTCACCTACATTTCCACCACTCCCGCCCCTAGATGCCTCATTAACGTTGTTTTGTTCTTTTTCAGTTTTGCTTTGCTGTGTTTTGTTCGCCATGGCTGTGCCTCCTCCCCCACCCCCGTGTGCGGGACCCGGGGTGCCCGCATGTACCCAGCCTTGCCCGCTGCCTCCCCATCCTCTGCCCACCATGCCCCCTCAGTCCGCCTTTATTTCCGTTCTCCGGTTTTGTTTTCTTTTAGCACGTTGCCTCTTTGCTTGGAAGACCCGCCTGCTTGCGTGGGGTGTGGGTGGCGGCCGCGGGGCTTAGCTTTGCTCCCTGGCACAACCTCGGTCACCTGTCCTCTTCCCCCCGCCCCCAGGTGGGTACCCCCGCCAGCTCTTGGCCCCCCGGTGAGCCAGATAGTCACGGAGCCCGGTTGAGGGGCTGGGCAGTCTGGAGTGGGGAGTGGGGGGGGGGAGTCACAGGGTCTGGGCAGGAGCCCCGTGAGAGTGCCCAGTGGCAGGGACAGGAAAGGCGCCCCTGGCCCTGTTCTGTTAGCCCTTGGGGGCCACCCCAACGGTGCTGCTAGGAACTGAGCGATCCCCAGGTGGCGGGGAGATGTATTTTCCGGGCATATTGGGAACATCTTCACGGCTGCTCTGACCCTTACCCAAACCCACTGACTTGGGCAGGAGTGGAGGCCCCTCAGCTCACCTGGGTAGGGTGCCCCCGCTTGATGAGTGGGGGTCCTTGCTGTAGCTCGTTTTAGAGGCAAGCGGACCCCGACTCAGACTCTCCTTCAGTTCTCCCCGAGGGCTGAGGGGAGTCCTAGCTTCTCCCCAAAGGCTCTGCCAAGGATGTGGTGGGGAGACACTGAGGCAAGGTCCTCTGGGGACCCCACCTTGAACCCTGGAGCTCCCTGCTCTTGCGTGTGCTGGTCCCCAGTGGACAGGCCAGGGATACC
Organism: Suncus etruscus; assembly: GCF_024139225.1. NCBI lineage: Eukaryota > Metazoa > Chordata > Mammalia > Eulipotyphla > Soricidae > Suncus > Suncus etruscus. Next base: position 2,444,769 of record NC_064851.1, read on the forward strand.
ACACCAGGCTATGGGGGCACATCTCGGGGATCCCCTCGTTTCTGGTTCTGTGTCCAGGGGCTGGGCTCAGAGGGGATGGGGCCATGTGGACTTGTGGGTGGAGTTTTCCCCCTAGGGGTGGGGCTACAACGGGTGGGCGGGGCTACACCCTTGCTGGGCGGGGCTTCACCCTTCGGGGTTGTGTTGCTGGGCGTGGCTTCACCCTGGGGCGGGGTTTGTGTCAGTGGGTAGAGCCTTGCTTAGGGGGCAGGCTTTGTACGGTGGGCGTGGCCTTTCCCTGGGGGCGTGGCTTTGCGGTAATGGGTGGAGCCTTCACCAGGGTCTGTGTTAGTGGGTGGAGCTTTCCTATGGGGCGGGGCTGGGAATGGGCGTGGCTTTTCCCCAGGGCGTGACTGCCAGTGGGTGGAGGCTTGCTTATGGGACAGGCTCTGTAAATTGGGCGTGGCCCTTCTGTGGGGACGTGGTTGCTAGTGGGTGGGGCCTCCGGGGCGGGGCTTTGTGGGATGGGCGTGGCTTTCTAAGGGCTGGATTTGTGTCCGTGGGCAGGGCTTATGGTGGGCATGGCCTTTCCCTGGGGCGTGGTCTGTGTCAGTAGATGGAGCCTTGTGAATGGGGCGGGCTTTGCGAGGCGGGCGTGGCCTCTTGTGGGGCGTGGCCAGGTGACAGTAGGTGGAGCTTTCACGGGGCGGGGCCTGCGAGGTGGACAGAGCTTTGCTGGTCCGGCCTTGTCCACCACGGGTCCTCCCGGGGTCCTCCGGGCTCAGGCCAGGCTGGGTCGGTCCGTTGCAGGCCGCGTGGGGCTGTGGAAGGACATCTTCACCGTGTCCATGAACGAGAAGTTCGACCTGGTGTACAAGCAGAAGATGGGCAAGTGCGACGTGGCCTTCGACTTCTGCTTGTAGGCCTGCATGCCCCGTCTGTCCGTCCGTGCCCCGCTGCCCACGTCCCTGGACATGCCATGCCATGCCACGCCACGCCGGCCGCTGCCCCCGCACCCGGGTCGCGGGAGGGCTCGAGTGGGGCGGCCGCCCGGGTCTGCTCTGCTCCCTGGCCCACGGGGCCTCAGCGCTTTGCACCAGAACCCAAATGAATAAATAAATGTCTGTGAACCAAACTGGGCGCGTCCATTTTCTGGGGACCCTGCTCCCCTAGGCAGCCTGTGTGTTGCAGGCCGGGCCTGGTCTGGCGGTGCTGGGGTGTCGGCAAGAAGACGGGGCAGGTGTTGATGTCCATTGGTGGGTGAGGACCCTGCCAAGGCCGCACGCAGCCACTTAACACTAGAATAACAAGTTAATTACTGAGTCCTGGATGGAGGTGGAAGGTGGTGAGATGGAAGGAGGGTGAGGCCTCTCTCTGCCGGCCCAAGCCACAGGTCTGCAACCCCCTTCAGCCGGCCGGTCTGAGGGTTCAGGGTGGCCGTGAGGAAAAGACTCACAGGCAGTCAGGTTTCAGGAGACATCAGCTTTATTCAAGGCTCTAGCCAACAGGTGTGGCTTCTGTCATAACCTTTTACACTGGTTCCACAATCAGCCCTGACATCTCACCCTCTTTCTGCCATCTCTCCTCCTGCCGCTTCTTCCATCTCCCACTGAATCTCTCTCTCTGCCCTTCAGGCGATCCTTTTGATACCTACCAAAGACCCCTTCCAGAAATGGGCAGGTCTTATCATCAGGTAAGGTTATGCAGGAAGATAGGGGTGGGGTGACAAACACCCTGTTTCTAACACTTTGGGGTGACCATCTGCCCAGCCCAGCTGACTCAGTGTGTGCTAGGCCCCTCTTGGCACCAGCACCTACAACCCCGATTGGCAGAGCAGCTGTGGGAAGCTGTGGGATGGGGGTCTGGAGCCCCCAGAGGGACCTGTCCTGGTGGCTGATATGTCTGTCTGGCAGATGGGTGCCCCCTTTGTGCTCTGGGAAGGGACACATAGCTTTGCCTGGTGGCGTGGAAACTCCTTACCCACCATCAATACCCCAGTGTTCTTATCTATTTTTCTACCTTCCTGCCATGAGATCATGAGCACCCCGCCTTCCCTGTGCTTGCAGCTGGAGTAAAGACTCTTCAGGCCAGAGCTGCAGTGCTGATGAGATGAGGGGAGACCCCCACAGCGCCGTCATTCTCCAGAGCCTTGCAGGGAAGTGGTGAGGTGCAGGTGGCCACATCCACGTGCCATCCAGGAGGCCCCTGGGCACCAGCTCCAAGTCCTCCCAGCCTGAGGTTGTCTGAGGAGGATCTTTTTGTCCTTGGTGGGCTGTTTCTGGGGTTCTTGGTTATGTCCAGGCTTGCCTTGGAATCGGAAGTTTCCCCCAGAGCCTGGCTGGCTAAGGCTGCAATAATACCCCAATGGTTGGGACCCCCAAAGTCAGCCCTTCAGGAAAAGCAGAATCAAAGGGGCCTGGGAAGTGTCTACCCAAAAGGCACTTCCTGGGTGCTCTGGTCACTTGGATATTGGTCTTCTGACCACAGCCCGGACTCCTACAGTTTGGGGCACCAGAGGGGGGAGTGGGTGGGATGGTGAGTTGGGGACACCAGTCAGGGTGCTCAGGCCTCGTGAGACATGGAGGACTTTTGGGTGGGGTGGTCCTTGGGACATCTCAGGTACTCCCTGCTGTGGGAATGTTTCTCCCGGGGCACACGGGACGAGTTCCCTGCAGTGGCCTCCCCCATGCTGAAATGAAGATTTCTCAGTTCACCCAGTATTCTTTGGGGGGGGGCATTGGGTCATACTCGGAGGCGCTCAGACATTAATTCTGGCTCTGCACTCAGAAATCATTCCTGGCAGGCTCCAGGGACCATATGGAATGCAGGGGATCAAACCAGGGTCCTGGGCCCGGAGAGATAGCACAGCGCCGTTTGCCTTGCAAGCAGCCGATCCAGGACCAAAGGTGGTTGGTTTGAATCCCGGTGTCCCATATGGTCCCCCGTGCCTGCCAGGAGCTATTTCTGAGCAGAGAGCCAGGAGTAATCCCTGAGTGCAGCTGGGTGTGCCCCGCAAAAAAAACAAACAAACAAACAAAAAACAAAACCAGGGTCCTTCTGGAGTTGGCCACTTGCAAGGCAAACACCCTACCGCTGTGCTATCGCTCTGGCTCACCCATACAGGGATCATGAGGGGCTGAGCAGATGGGCAATCTCAGGTCCAGCCCCACCCTCTGATAGCTGGTCCTGTGCATGTGTCTGACTGTCCTGGTGGGCCCCCCTTGTCATCCCCCACTCCAAAAATAGGGCTTGGCTTCTCAGCAGGTACCTCAAAGAAGGGTCCTTCTGGTCTGGTGCATCTCTGAGTCTATGCTTTGGGAATTTATTTGTCCCTGGTACCCTCTCTGTGGGGTCCCAAAGTCACATCACATTATGGGAGGCGCCAACCTGCTCTTCTGGGGTCACCTGTGCTGGCATGGCGGTGGCCACCCCCTAATGACAAGGTACACATACAAGCAGCTTTTGGAATCCCAGGCAGGCATTTTTAGGGGGGCTTGAGTGATACATGTAGGTACCCCTGTGGGAGTAAGGTGGGGTGCCTTTGAGCAAAAAGACTGCTGTCGGTGATGTCGGCCAGGGATGTCCCTCGGGGACTGGCCCCTTCTCCTTTGGTCACATCTCAATGATAAAGTCGGGAATTCTACACGCACCCCTTTAATGACTCCAAGAGGCAGAGATCATGCAAAAGCTAGGGGTTTTATACAAGCATGCAGGGCTCTCAATCATGACCAGAGGCCAGAGGGTGAGGGCCCTGAGCAAAGGTTTTTCACTTCTTTTATAGTACTCTGGCTGCAGTGGGGACTTACAGAATATCTTGTGACAGCCATATTCCAGGAAGTACATAAACCATTACCCACAAAGCATGACAGTTGCATCTCAATGAATGCGCAAACCATTAACCATAAAGCAACTTACGCAAAGCATACCATGACACCATGACAGTTACATTTGCCTGCAAACTTTTTTTTTTGGGGGGGCCACATCCGGCGTTGCTCAGGGGTCACTCCTGGCTGTCTGCTCAGAAATAGCTTCTGGCAGGCACGAGGAACCATATGGGACACCAGGATTTGAACCAACCACCTTTGGTCCTGGATCGGCTGCTTGCAAGGCAAACGGCGCTGTGCTATCTCTCCGGGCCCTGCCTGCAAACTTTAGATAATAGTTAGTCTCAAGGTCAGCAGTGGTTGGAGTGTATTTATTTATTTATTTATTTATTTATTTATTTATTTATTTATTTATTTATTTATTTATTTATTTATTTATTTATTTTGGTTTTTGGGTCACACCTGGCAGTGCTCAGGGGTTACTCCTGGCTCTTAGGCTCAGAAATTGCCCCTGGCAGGCTCAGGGGACTATATGGGATGCCAGGATTCGAACCACTGTTCGAATAAGGAAAACGCCTTATCTCCATGCTATTTCTCTGGCCCCAGGTTGGAGTGTATTTCATGGTCAAAGGTGGGGGCTTAAAGAAGCTGTAAAGAAAAACTTATTTCTTTTCATCAGAAGCAACTTTTTATTTTTTCATTCCACTTATCTCTTTTTTCTTTTCTTTTCTTTTCTTTTTTTTTTTTTTCCGGTTTTTGGGCCACACCTGGAACTGCTCAGGGGTTACTCCTAGCTCTGAGCTCAGAACTAGCTCCTGGCAGGCCTTGGCTCCCTCTGGGATGCCGGGGATGGAACCTAGGTTCATCCTGGGTCAGCCGCATGCAAGGCAAACGCCCTACTGCTGTGCTATCGCTCTGGCCCCCACTTACCTATTTTTTTTTGTTTGTTTTTGGGCCACACCCGGTGACGCTTAGGGGTTACTCTTGGCTGTGTGCTCAGAAGTCGCTCCTAGCTTGGGGGACCATATGGGACACCGGGGGATCGAACCGCGGTCCATCCAAGGCTAGCGCAGGCAAGGCAGGCACCTTACCTCTAGCGCCACCACCTGGCCCCCCACTTACCTATTTTTAAACATAAATTCTTTAATTAAATCACCGGGAGATACAGTTTACAAGTTGTTCATGATTGAGTTTCAGTCATGCGATGTCCAACACCCTCACCAGGACCTATTTCCCACTGCTAATGTCCCTTTTTCCTTTTCACTCCGCTCCCCTCCCTCCTTCCTCTGTGAAAGACATTTTTCTTCTCTCTTTCTCTTTCTTCCTTTTTCCTTCCAGACACTGTGGTTTGTAATACTGTTGCTGAAGGGGCATCATTCGTATCACGTTCCCTCCTGCAGCACCAGTTCTTACCCCGAGTGATGATTTCCGATCCTAATCGTCCTAATGCTCTCAGAGCGTCCCCTGCCCTATGGCAAACTTCCTACCATGGGCCAGTCCTCCTGGCCTGCATCCCTATTGGAAATATTACCATATAATATATTTTTTAAAAAGTCCCACCAATGAGTGTGACCATTCTTTTTTTTTGGGGGGGGGGAGGACACACTCAGCGCACTCAGGGATTACCCCTGGATCTGTGCTCAGAAATTGCTCCTGGCAGGGTTGGAGGACTATATGGGATGCCAGGAGTTGAACCCAGATTCATCCTGAGTTGGCCGCCGCATGCAAGGCAAACACCCTACTGCCAAACTATTGCTCTGGCCCCAATGTCTATCCCTCTTCCTCTAACTCGTTTTGCTTAGCACAATAATCTCCATCTTCCCATTTCTACCAGGCTACTTTTTCAGAGCTGGGATGGACCCTGGGACCTACCTCACTGTCCCACTGAGCCCCACCCTGCGTCTCTGAACATCCTTTCCTTTACTGCCACCAGCAGGGCTGGTCCTTCGTAAAGACCCAGCCTGCCCTGTGCATCCCTGCTGGCTGTTTTCAGACCAGTCCTGGATGGGCCATCTCACCCAGCTCCCTGGACACATGCACCCCTCCTTCCTCCTCTTCCCTTGATCATCCAGCAGTGCCCTGAACACAAGTGTCCCACAAACACTTGGGGGGAACCCGTCCCCCAGCCATTGTCCTTTATTGTTCATTTTTGTTCCTTTGTCCCCATTGCTTATCCCTGGGGAACACCGCAGGGGACAAATTCTGCAGGTAAATCCATGCCGTCAGGGTCTCCTGTCCTGGCTCTGTGAGAGAGTGGGGTGATGGAGACTCCTCTCCCCCACCTGGCTTTCTGCAGCTGTCAAGTGAGTGTTGGCAGCCCCTGGGTTCCCTCTGCTGGTGGCCGGGCCCAGATGCTCATGTGTGCCAGGAGGGAGGTGGACATTCAGCTGCCAATGCACCAGGCTGAGCCAAGTCTGGACTTCTGGGTGCAGAGTGGGTAGGAGATGAGGAGAGAGCAGGAGGGAAGAGGGGCCACACGCCAGGCCCTGCCACCCTCAACGAGTGCCAGGACGCACCGCCGGTCTCTGCTTCCTAGGCAGCTCGGCATTCTCGTGACTCAGCCGAGGCAGGGACAAGGGAGGGATGTGTGGGTGTCTCCTGAGGCCTTTGTCATGGGAAGGTGCCCGCCGCACAGCTGGCTCGCCCACTCAGTCCCCATCCGTGCCAAAGCGCTGCATCCAACACCCATCGCCGCTCTCTCCTGTGCCCGGAGCTGCCTGGCACCAGATGTCTGAGTTTGTCCCCTTCCATGATACGCAGAAGCTGCTCTTTCAAAGGGGCCTTGGCAAGCTCAGAAGGTGAGAGGCGTTAAAAAAAATAGCCAAAAAACAGCTCCAAGATGCACTTTCTTCTCATCTGAGTTGGCACCTGATGCGCCTTCGTGCCGTGGGCACCAGCCGGGGATGGAAATCTCAAAATACCCCACACTAGTCTACAATGGAAGGCCTTGCACCCACTCCTCTGAGTCCCCAGGAAATGGGAGCCGGTAGGGGGAGTCTCCCCACTACTTCTCCCCTCTCCCTATTATAATAAAATGTGCGAGTTCAGCTCCCAGTGAGCTGAAGCCAGAGTCACCGTGTCTGAGGAAAGTATAGGAGGAAACATCTGCTTTTGTGACAATAACCACTGCGGCTTTTTTTTACCACCCACCCCACTCCCTGTTCTGCATGGTCTGGGGACGAAGCCTTTTCTAGCCACCACCAGGCCCCCAGAGAACCCGCAGATGCTGCCCAGGGGATCCTGAATCTTGCTTGCCTCTAGCTGCAATTCTGTGTGCGAGCCACATGGCTGTACCCCTTCCTTACTAACTGAGCAGAACCAGCGCTCTGTCTCAGGGGTTCACCAGGGCTGCTGTTTATCCCCCCCCCAATTCCTCTGATAATCCTGTTATTGATCAGTGTGACCTCATTCTCAGGGTCCTTCTGGGGATTGAACTGGCTTCTGGGAAGTCTCCTGGGCTCTACCTTTCCCGATCTGCCTCCCACAGGGGCTGAGCAGTATTTTGAGTTGTCTCTGCAGCCTAGAACCGTTTCTCCAACAGGAACCGGGCCTGATTCCCACAGCCAAAGCCCTGCATTGCTAGGGTGGTGTTGGGGGTCACTGCTGGGGGGTGCAGGTGGGATGTAAAATCTGGTTGATGCTGTGGGAAAGGACTTGGGGGCCCTTCCAAGGGTTAAAGTTAGAATGACCACAGGACCGGGCAATTCTGCCCTACCTGCACCCCAAAACAATGGACGGGATCTTCCATTCAAACCCCACGACAGGATCAATGTGGAAACATCACAGTGCCATAAACCCAGAGAGGACCCCACCAGGGTCACTGGATATTCTGCCCCTCCTCTGGATCTGGCATCTGGGGGGGGGGCACCTCCCAATGTACTACAGTGGCTGCCCTGGCTATCAGGACCCAATCCCCAAACGTAGAGAGCATAGGATGGTCTGTCTGTACTTCCTGCTCCCTGGGGGTCAAGCGGGACCCTAAGAGATGGAGTGAGAGCCCGAGGATGTGCTGCAGGGAGGGATTTGAGGGGCCAGTGGGAAACAGGGACTCCCAGTCTGCCCCAGCCTTGAACTGAAGGTGCGGAGAAGGTCAGGACCATGGACAGCAGAGTTCTGAGCACCTCAGTTCTGTAGCCTGGGAGAGCAGGCAACAGACGGCTGGCGGCTCAGTGTTGGGGAACCTAATGACCAGGGCGTGCACAGAGGGATGCTTGTTTGTGGGTGTGGTTCAGCCCCAGGCGAGGGTTCCCGCTCCAAAGAGGGAGGGCAGAGGGGGCCAGTGGTAGGGAAGGGTTGGGAGCTGCACCCAGCTCCTCAGGGAGCTGCTCCAGATGGGATGGGAGCAGGAGCCAGGGGGGTGTGGGCATTTGGGCTCCATGCAGGGAGGTGGGCAGAGCGGGCGTTTCTCTTTCCAGAGGGAAATGCCAGAATATGTTGAGCGGAAGGAAGGGAAGAGAGCGAGGAGGGGAGGAGGAGGAAGGGGAAGAGGAGGAGGAAGAAGAGGAGGGGCGGGACGAACCATGAGAGGAACACCAGGGGTTGGTGGTGTTGATTTCCGTGGTCCTGAGAGGCGCTATCGATAAACCACTGCAGAATTCTGGTGGTTTGGGCCTCGGGAGCCATTTACATCAGAAATAGGAGAACAAAGACGCCTGTGGAGTACCCCAGAGATACCTGGTTTCTGGGTCGCACCAGCAATTGTTACCACATATGAAAGGGAAATTGCAGAGGTTTCTAATCCGTCCAGGGACTCAGGAATTCAAGCCAATGCCAGTGCACAAACTGTGACCTCTGGTAAATGCTCCGACACTGCCCCAGAAGTCAGTACCTGTGCACAGGCCTGTGCTGGGGTCTCTGGTGACCCAAGCCAGTGGTGGTATCATGTCTCCAGGCTGCACCCAGAAGGGAAATGGAAAGGACCAGGCATTGAGTATCAGGGTGACAAGGGTTCAACCACACAAACTGCCTGCAGGGGCCTCAGGATCCCTTATGGGACCCCCAACCCCCCTTGTAGGACGTTGGCCTCAGCAGAGGGACCCTAGCGCAGAGGACTGGACAAGGGGCTGGCCCGGGTCCTGCTCTTCAGAACAGGTGTCAGGGAGAGAAGTTTCCAGATAGTGTCAGCTCCCTGCTTATGCCTCAGTTCTCAGTTTCCTCAGGCAGCTGGTGGGCGGGGGGATGTGGGTGTGGGAGGGGAGACAGATCTGAAATCTCTCCAGGGGCATTAGCAATGCAGTCCCCCACCCATCGTGCCAGCTGTCCATCCCTGAGCAGCAGCCAGAAAGCACCCCATGGGTATTAGGTACCCACTCCCTGTGGCATGAGCTCTGGGGCTCCCTCAACAAAGCCTTAGTTCATTGCCACCTGGAGGGTTGGCACAAGCTGGGGTCCCACCTGGGTTCCACTTCTGGCTCTGCCTAGGACAGAGTGTGTGAGTCCTGGGCCCAACCACAGTCCCTCCTGAGGGACAAGAGCTATCTGGGACTCCCATGACTATCAGTGAAGGGGGGGTTAGGTCCTGTAGGGACAGGCACCCTCACTGCCACCTGCTCTTGGATTGTTCAGGGCAGGCTGCCCCACAAAGGGCTGGGTGGGCCCCTCAATTATTCAGAAAACGGAAGTTAGATAGTAGCTCTAGCTGTCTTTGTCTTTTTATGGGGATGGTTTCTGGGTGAAAAGTGGGGTCCCTAGGTTCTGAATAGGGAGACTACATTTTGGTTTTTCGGGCCACACTCGTTTGATGCTCAGGGGTTACTCCTGGCTAAGTGCTCAGAAATTGCCCCTGGCTTGGGGGACCATATGGGATGCCGGGGGATTGAACCATGGTCCTTCCTTGGCTAGCGCTTGCAAGGCAGACACCTTACCTCTAGCGCCACCTCGCTGGCCCCGGGAGACTACATTTTGTAAGGGGCCACACGTCTTAGGCTCCTCCTTCTCAAGCCTAAGTTTCCATTAACACTGCATTAAGCAACCTGGCCATACCAGGTAGCCTACCTGGAAAGGACAAGAGAAAGCAGTAGGAAGGGACCATTTATTTATTTATTTACTTATTTATTTATTTTGGTTTTTGGGTTTTTGAGTCACACCCGGCAGCGTTCAGGGATTACCCCTGGTTCTATGCTCAGAAATCGCCCCTGGCATGCTCGGGGGACCATATGGGATACCGAGATTCGAACCAGTGACCTTCTGCATGAAAGGCAAATGCCTTACCTCCATGCTATCTCTCCGGCCCCAGGAAGGGACCTTGACAACAGCCAAAGTCTTAAAAATCATCAGAAGCTAGAACCTTCTCATCCTCTCCCTACTGAAATTGGCTTGTGACCTTGGGGGGGGGGGTCACCTCCTTTGGGAGGTGGTGGCCCTGGCAGGCCAGTTTGGCTGATGGAATAGTCTTGCTTTGCTTTATTTCAACTGTGAAGTCTTGTCCTTCGACTCTAACAAAAAGGACTCTTCTGGTGATGTGAGGGGGCAGAATTCTCACTGGGGTCACAGGTGAGGAGGGATCCTCGCCAGCAACACAGGGAGTGGTCACACCAACAGCCACTTCTTTGCCCCAAGCCCATCACTCCATGACCTTTGTTCTAAAGTGTCTCCGTGGTAACTCCAACACTTGAGCCGGGCAGTACAGCATTGCCTGGCACTAGTTTGAAATCATCCCACATAGGGTGGCCTATCCCCAGCCCTCCTCAGATGCACACATATGCACATGCAGGTACACTCACAGTACACATGCCAAAGACTCTGGTCTCTTTTTCCAAGTTCCACATGCCCAGGGCCTCCATACCTAGGATTTTAATCTCTTATTAATCTGTTTTATGTCCATACTCATTTTTGTTTTGGGGTCATACTCCTGGCTCTGCTGCCAGAAATCACTCCTGGTGGTCTTGGTGGACAATGCATGCTGGGGACCATATATAGTGCTAGGGATTGAACACAAGTTGGCTGCAGGCAAAGCATTACCTTTCCCTGTACCACCTGCCTTAGTCCTGTGATCCTTCTCCCACCCATTATGTCAACATGGAAGGTTGCCGCTCAAGGGTTACTCTTGACTCCGCACTCAGGAATCACTCCTGGCAGTCTCGGGTGATCCTACGAGATGCCGGCTATTGAACCTGGGTCATCAGTGTGATGGGCAAATGCCCTCCCTGCAGTGCTGCCATCCAACCCCTAAACCAGGATGACTGGGGTGCATGTGAGGTTTTCAACCACTGTACCATGGCACACTAGTGTGCCATTAGATACTGTCTGGAATGCCATGGGAAAAATTCCAATTTCATCCATAACATGCAGATTCGGCTCACACATAGACCGATCATTAAATTATCTCATAATAAAGTAATTGTAAAGTAAGTTTTGTGTCTATTTTATTCCTATTCGACAGAATCACTTTATAGTCAATATAGGCACAGAGCTAAAACATTTTTTTTTTTTTGGTTTTTGGGCCACACCCTGTGACGCTCAGGGGTTACTCCTGGCTATGCGCTCAGAAGTTGCTCCTGGCTTCTTGGGGGACCATATGGGACGCTGGGGGATCGAACCGCGGTCCGTCCTAGGCTAGCGCAGGCAAGGCAGGCACCTTACCTCCAGCGCCACCGCCCGGCCCCAACATTTTTTTTTTTTAACATTTTCTAATAGCGGTGTGCCTCATGATTGTTTTTTCATGAAAAAAGTATGCCATTGCACAAAAAGGTTGAAAAACTGCCGTAGGCCATCATCAGACTGTTAACACCGTTTAGGAGAATGATTTCACTAGGTGACCACAGACCCTCTGGGAGCCATGGAGGACCATAGGGTCTCTGCACCAACACATGGGATGGAGGATTGGCACAGGCTTTGGCCTCTGGAAACATTTCCCCTTCCAGACTGAAAACAGGCCCCGAGTGTGTGATGGAAACAATCTGCTTAAATGCGGGGCCAGGCGGCTGGAAACAGAGGCCTCATCCCAGAGACCGGCTGCCATGGGCCCATCTCCTAGCATCCTCCATCATCTCCCAGCATCTTTCAGCATCTCCATCTCCCGCGGTACCCGCACTTCCGGTGGGAGGCAGGTCTCGACGAACCAATCAGAATCGCTGTTCTTGCAGGGTGCGAAGGCGCGTTATCCAATCAGCGAACGGCGTCATTGTCGGCTGGGCAACCGCATCAGAAGGACCAGAGAATCCCGGAAGGCCGCGGTAAGGCCTCGGGGACCTCTGAGGGACCGAGGGCTGGGAGTTACTCCATCCCCCGCCATCCCAGTCTCTCCTGTCGGTGTCCCCCGTCATCTTCACACCCTGGGCCAGTGGATGGTCCCCAAACTGCAACACCCTGAAAGTGGCAGCCTCACCCCCTTCCTTCACACAGCGCATGCCCAAAGCCCCAGTCTTTCTAGAAGGCCTACCCCAGGCCTACCCCTACACTGTTAGTTGTAGCTTGCAGCCTCTCCAGGACTTGGGGAGCTCGGTTGGGAGATGTTGGGGAGCCCAGATAACACCTCAGACCGTTGCAAAGTCGTCCTGGGGGTCCCTTTCCTTTCTCCCCTGGAAACCTTTACATTCCCCTTGAAGGTGACCCCCCACCCACCGCACAGTTCTCCCAGGAGAAATCATTCACTGGGTCCCATCTCTTGTGCTGTATGTGCCCCTGAGTAGGGTGCACAGAAATTCCCGGGGACTTAGTAAGAGGGTACATGCACCGCCTATATTATGGGATGTTTTCAATTCCACCAATACTAAATAAATTTGAAATAAAAGGAATACATATTGGCCGGAGCAATAGCACAGTTGGGAGGGCTTTTTATTTTGCCTTGCACAAGGCAGACAAGAGTTTAATCCCAGCATCCTATACTGTCACAAGGAGTAATTACTGAGCAGAGTAACCTCTGAGTGCCACTGGGTGTGACCCTCCAAACAACAAAAGCAAACCAAACAAAAAAGGAAAACATAGGGCGGGAGAGGAGGTGCTAGAGGTAAGGTGTCTGCCTTGCAAGCGCTAGCCTAGGACGGACCGCAGTTTGATCCCTGGTGTCCCATATGGTCCCCCCAAGCCAGGGGCAATTTCTGAGCGCATAGCCAGGAGTAACCTCTGAGTGTCAAACGAGTGTGGTCCCCAAAAAAGAAACATCAAAAAAAAATAAAGAAAAGAAAAGAGAAGAAAACATAAAAATACAAATTTCTTTCTTTTTCTTCTTTTTTTTTTTTTTGATTTTGGTTTTTGGATCACAAAGGCAGCGCTCAGGGGTTCCTCCTGGCTTTATGCTCAGAAATCACTCCTGGCAGGCTCAGGGGGAACATATGAGATGCCGGGATTTGAACCACCGTCCTTCTGCATGCAAGACAAATGCCCTACCTCCATGCTATCTCTCCGGCCCCCCAAAAATACAAATTTCAATGAAAGTTCGGGGTAGCATATGACCATGTTGAGCTTGGCCAAATTCTGGAGAGTGGGAAGTGAATCAAGCAGGAACCCCCAGTAGCCTGTGGCATGCGCATGCCTTCTCTTACTGTGAGGGGTACGTTCACTCTCTGGGTTCCTTTTCCTCCCCCTCCAGATGGTCTGGTCACCCCTCAGGCCAGATGTTCGTGGAAAAACACTCACCCACTAGACCTTTCCCTCCCTCTGCAGCCATCCACCTCATCCCCATGTTCAGAGACCTCTGCAGCATCCGGCCCGTGGATAAAACCTGCAGCAGGAGGATGCCCCGAAGCCTGGTGTCACCCTGAGCAGCACATGACTAGGAGCCTACCAGCTGATAACAGGTCAGCCACCTTAGGAGAGCCGGCCAGGCGTGAACCGTGCAGGTTCTGATGATGGGTAGCGCAAGATTTTCCTGACTCCATCAGTTGAGGTGAGACAGGAAAAGAGACAAGCAGCCCAAGGTCAAAGTTCTTTTTTTGTTTTTGTTTTTGGGTTACACCTGGCAGCACTCAGGGGTTCCTCCTGGCTATATGCTCAGAAATTGCTCCTGGCAGGCTCGGGGGACCCTATGGGATGCCTGGATTCTAACAACCGACCTTCTGCATGCAAGGCAAACACCTTACCTCCATGCTCTCTCTCCGGCCCTAAGGTCAAAATTCTTTAATAAGTGGACACTGCACGTACCACCAATGGCTCACACCAGGATGTGGTCCGCACAAACTTTTGTCCAGTATTGTCACCTGCAGGTCCTACAGTCTAGTCTTGCTCAGTGATTGTGCTTGGGTTGTTGCAGTGTTTCCAGCTTTGTCCTCCCACCAATTGTGATTTACAGCAGAGGTCAGGCATACAGCATTCCAAAGCATATCTGCCACTCGTGTCAGTAGGCCCCACACTGCCTCAGGGTCCTCTCTGTCCGCTCTGTCCTGTCGCCTCATCTTGAGACACACTCAGTTTTATGGAGTAACTAGAACAGGGGGCTGCTATTGCCGGTTGTTTTCCTTGGACTCCATGTTCCACATCCGACAGATGGTTCTGGGCAAACATCTTGGCTTTAAATTTGGCAACTCTAGAACATTTCAAAAAGATTTTTTTTTTAAAAGGAGGATGCCAAAGGAGGTGTTTCAGGTCCTCAGGAAAAAACAAGTTTTCTTTCACTGAGGCCTGCAAGTTGCTTCCCCTGAGAAGGGCAGCCCCATCTCTGCAGAATTGGTCGAGGGTGCTGTGGGCAGTGAGCCTCCTGGTACCCCTGGTCATTTCTTCTCGGGATCCTCATTCCCTGAGCATCGCATGGCCCTACCCTATCTCAGGTCATTCAGATGGGGGAGATGGTGATGGACCAGTGCCTCCCTATTTCCTGCGGGGGACTTGGGCGCTGACTTGGTCATCCCATAAGACTCAAGACACACATTCCCCCCCTTGCCCTCTGCTCACTGCATCTTGCCCTGGGCAGACCACTCTGTGCTTCTGTCCTCTCTTGGGACCAGAAGCAGTCAGGCTGGCAGCCTCCAGGACTGGGCACTCAGACCAGTGTCTTTAGTCCTTTAGGGGCGATGGCAGGGGCTGGCATCGAACCCTATGTGTTCACTGCCTTCCATGAAGCCAGCTACGACTCCTCACTCTGAAAGTTTCCTCTTTCACATTGCATCAACTCAGACAACTGAAGGGCGATAGGGCCTCCTGCTGGGACTTTGTCCCCGATTCTGGGTTAAGACTTGCTTTAGGCCTGAAATGGGCCTCAAGGATATTTGGGTGAGGCTGGTGGTTTGATGGCAGCACTGTGCCTCCCAGCTCTGCTGGGCATAGTTCTCATGCCCTTCATCCAGGCTTGCACAATGCCAGGAGAAGCCCCATAAGCTTTTCCCCCTAATTTTTGCTTTAAAAACATTTACTTTCAGGGCCGGAGATGTGGCACTAGAGGTAAGGCGTCTGCCTTGCAAGCACTAGCCTAGGATGGACCGCAGTTCCATCCCACGGCATCCCATATGGTCCCCCCCCCCCCAAGCCAGGGGCAATTTCTGAGCTCATAGCCAGGACTAACTCCTGAGCATCAAACGGGTGTGGCCCAAAAAAAGACAAAAAATTTTTTTTTACTTTCTGGGGCTAGAGCAATAGCACAGTGTGGAGGGCACTTGCTTAGCAAGTGGTCAACCTGGGTTGGATTCGTGGTATCCTATAGGATCCCCCAAGCCCTCCAGGAGTGATTTCTGAGCTCAGAGCCAGGAGTAATCCCTGAGAGTCACTGGGTATGGCCAAAAATATGGCCAAAAATATGCCTTTCCCAGTGATTCCCAGTGATTCTCAGCCAAGTAGGCTGGAGGGTGGGGTGTGTGGACTTGGGGAAGAGGGGCTGATGAGGAGCCACCAGAGCACATCTTGTGATGTCCAGGGCCTGCAGGCCTCAACAGGCCTGCGGTGTTGGCGATGGAACTGGGATGGGGAGCCTACAATAGTTCCCCCGAGCTCTGTCCTCTCTCCCCAGGCCCAAGAGCATGTAGCTTCCCGATGTAGATGCACAAACTGGGCCAGGAGGAGAATAAGGAACAGGCCAATTTGCCCCAGAGCCAACAGAGCCTGATGGACTATCAGTCCGCGTGCAAAAACCCTCTATCCCACATACTGGGCAGGCTGGTAAGGTCCCCTGGGGCACTCTCTGGTGTTGAAACTCCAGCAGGCTAGATCCTCTCTCCACCCCTCTGGTGCCAGAGGCCATAAGGTGATTTGCCCGGTGTTGTATCAGCACAGGCCCTTCCATGGCAGCCGAGTGCTGCTTTCTCCCCCAGATCCTGGCTCCAGCAGCCTCACTGAGACCATTTCTGTTTGGCTGCACACAAGGGTTTTTTTCTTCTTCTTTCTCCCTCTTGTGTTGAATTATGTTTCCTGGGTGCCAAGGCAGATGGATGGCACTTTTGTTGTGATTCTGATATAAATAGCATCTGTTCAAAACTGGACATCAGTCCCAATCTGGCAAATAAACAAATCACTGGGTGAAGCCGCCTCCTCGTGCTGTCTGGCTGGCGTCGGGGATGGATGCGCCTTCAGCGGCTGGGCCAGGCACTGGCACGCGGGTCACCTCGCTCATTTCTCCGGCTGCCAGGGACCGCGGTGATGGTGCCCACATGCCTAGGAACCATCCTTACTGGGAGAGCCTACAGAGAGGCAGCCAGGCAACCGGGAGGAAAGATCACTTGACACAGCCCTCCCTGTTCGGCTTCCAGATCTCGGGGACAGTTTGCTGGCCCTCCTGACCCAGCAGGGCCGATGTCATAACTGAGGGACCCAAGATCAGGAGTAACAGTGGCCTCAATGGTTCCAGGTAGCACAAAGGTGCTGGATAGATGCGCTGCAGAGATAGCACAGCAGTAGAGCATTTGCCTTGCATGTGGCCATCCCGGGACAGACCCGGGTTTGATCTGCACCATCCCATATGGTCCCCCGAGCCTGTCAGGAGCGATTTCTGAGCGCAGAGCCAAGAGGAACCTCTGAGCACTGCTAATTGTGCCCCCAAAGCTAAAACCAAAACCAAAAAGTAACAAAGGTGCTAGATAGAAAGATGGTCCACAGGCGGGAGCAATAGCACAGTGGGGAGGGCGCTTGTCTGGCACGGCACACAGCAGACCCAGGTTTGATCCTTGGCATTCCATAGGGTTGCCTGAGCACCCACAGGAGTGATTCCTGAGCAGAGAGTCAGGAGTAACCCCTAAGCATTTTGGGGTGTGGTGAAAAAAAAAAGAAGAAGAAAAGAAAAGAAAAATGGCGGCTCCTGACCTTGCCCAGGGCAGAACACTTCTGGCTCCCAAAGGAGCACTTAGGTCTGGATTCAATGAGCAGTTGGGAAAAGCTGGGTTTTGATTAATATGTTTTTTGGGGGAACACAGCTGGCTATCCTGGGTCAGTGCTCAGGGGTTTGCTCTCAGCTATGCATGAGGGACCCTGTGATGCTGGGAGGTTCAGCCCAGGCTTCCTGCAGCCCCTGAGCTCTCCAGGGGAATGTTGAAGTTTTATTGAAAGAAAGTAACCTGAGAGTGGCAGGTAAAAGAGATTGTCCCTGGAACAAGAACATAGCAGGGAGAGCGCTGGCCTAGCACTCAGCTGACCCAATTCAATCCACATATGGGGCCCTGAGCCCACCTGGAGTGACCTCTGAGTACAGAGCCAAGAATCAGATCTGAGCATTGCCAGGTGTGGCTTCAAATTTTAGAAAGCAAAAAAGGCCTTTCTAGTGGATGTGTGCAAAATAGGGAGGAGCAGCAGCAAGTATGTGTGTGTATATGAGCACAACTGTATGTACGTGTGAGTGAATACAAATGCGTGTATGTGAGTATGATTTGTGTATATGTGTGCGTGAATGCGTGTATGTGTGTGTATGTGTGAGTGTGTGAGACATGGGGTAGAACCCCGCTGATGACGTGATTATCTAACGTGGCTCAAGCCCACAAACCTAACACGAGTGAAGTCTCTGAGGATTTGTCTTTGGGCGCAGTTTGGACACGGGCCTCTGGCTCTGGAGACCCACGGGATGCGGTGTCGGGACATCGGGTGGACCCCTTGGCTCTTTCTCAGCCCAGAGCCTCTTGCCTTGCAGAATTCCAACTCCTAGAAGGCAAAGACAATGGAGCAGCGCAACACAGGAGCTGCCGACAGCGTCAGAGCCCACCCTGCTGAGGCCTGGTGAGTGACCAGCAGGCACCAGGCGCGGGACATGCGGCCCTCCGGCTGGGCCATAAGGATTGCGGGCAAAGGCGGAGGGACCCGGGAGCCAGCAAGGGCTTCTGAGCTCAACGATGGGCTGCAGGGCCCCTGCGCTCCTGTAGGGAGCAGCAGTGGTCAGTCGAGACGGAAACCAGGCCGGCCAGGCTCTATGGCTGTATAAATAGGCGTGTTCAGCACCCCAGTCTGTGTGTGTGTGCGTGCGTGTGTGTGTGTGGGGGGGGGGGGGGTCCTCCAGCAGGTGATGCCCCTGAGGAGTGGGAGCAGCTGTCTGGCAGTTGCCGCCTCGTCTGCTGGGCCTGGGCCTGTCTCAAAGACTCTGGTTCCTTTCTTTGGTTTTGATTTTTGGGCCCCACAGAGCCGGCTGGGGTGGAGGCAGGGGGTTGGTCACACTTGGCCTCATGTTCCACGAATTCCACTTGACAACCTTGCTGCTCACAAAATGCTCTCTGGACTGTGGTAGTGCTCCCACGGTTCTTCTAGGGTGGTGGTGGCGCTCCTTCTGTAATGCTCCCGGGGCCCAGAGGGTGTTTCCAGGGTCTGTGCTGGTCCTCCCAGAATGCTGGGAAGGGCTGTTGCGGTGCTCCCAAGGACTGTGCTGGTGTACACACGGTGCTCGGAGGACTTGGTGGTGCTCACAGAATGCTCCCAAGGACTGTGGTGGGGCTTGCACAATGCTCTCAAGGGCCACGGCAGTGCTCACGGAGTACACCCCAAGGATTGTAGTGACGCCCGCACAGTGCTTCCAGGGCTTGGCGATGCTCCCAGAGGCTCTCAGGGCCTGTGGTGGTGCTCACCATGCTTGCTGGGGCTGTGCTTTCTGGCCATGTGGGTGTGCGAGTCAAAGGGATACAGCCCCCAAGACCCCCAGAAATGACCGTGGCTCTGGGGAGCACAGGCTGACGCTCCCCAGAAGGGGCCCTGTGGCAACTCTGGGGAGTGTGGCCCTTGCAGGCTGGGCAAGTCCTCAGCCCCAGTACTCTCCTCTGGCTCAGTTCTGGGTTCTGGGTTCTGGCCTCGTTCCTCCTGGGACAGAAATGACTCAGCTCAAGGCATCTTAGTCAGCAGCTGACCCAGACCTGAGCCTTCGCGCCACATATGGTTCTGTGTACCTGCTAGTGGGGTCTCCGAGCATGGTGGGGTGCAGCCCCTGAAACGAAAAACAAGGAATAAAACTGTGAGTGTCTGGACCAACAAAGTCGCTATTCTTGCCGCAGGCTCTGCTATGTGGTAGCCAACCTCTCCTGGGACCCTGGGGTATCTTCCAGGGACTCTTTGGCCTGGAACTGTGAAGCAGAGGGACCCGAGGCCCATCTGGGTGGACTCCATCTGGCTAAGTGGGGCATCACCGGGTTTCTGCACCCCAAATTAGGCCTTGTCCCAGACTCTCCGCAATGGGCCCTTGGATATGCATTGGCTGTGGCATCTCCTAAGCATCTGTGGTCCTGCAACCAGGAAGAAGAAGTCAGGGGGGCTGAGGGAACCCCAAGCATCAGGCGAGGGTATGGGGGCTCCCCTATAGATAGGAAGGGCTTGTCTGTGACTCTGATTGTTTTCCATGCCATCATGGGCAAATTGGTTCTCTTGGCTCTCCTGTCATCAAGCTGCAGCAGGCAATGTGTTTGGTGTGTTTGGGGGCCATTATCTCCCTCCTGTGCGGTACCATGAAGCTCAAGGCTAGACCCAGCTGCAGGGTCATTGTCAGGATATGGATTGATGGATTGATGGATTGAGGGAGGAACCAGTTTTTGCAGCCCCAGGAGACAGCAGGGTGAGCTCTGTCATGGAGCAGGTGGGCGTGGGGGCTCAGTTCCAGAAAGTGGCAGGAATGTGCTGGACCCCCTCCTCCCTCCCTAGGGGCCTTGCAGTGCAGGGTCCCATCTATGCCAGTGTCCATTCGCTGACACCCCCAGCTCAGATGCTTTTTCTCTTTTTCTGGCTCCAACATGCCCTGTAGTCGTTGGTCCTGCCACAGGCTCACCTTCCCTCCCGAAGACTCTCAGAGCTGGTCCCCGTCTCTGCACTGGCTGTCCGGCTCAGCCTTGTTGCTCCCTATGATGCCCACCTGTGCTCTGTGCACTCGCCCTGCCACCACCTTGCAGTAGCCGGGGCTCACTTCTGTCAGTGATGTGGACCCCAACTCTAAGTGCCGTGCAGGGGGTCGGGCTCCACACCTGACCCTGGAACTGGCCCCCCAATCAGGTCTGGGGCTCTCAGAGGCTCCCCAGGCCACCTGACCCTCAGCCACTCCCTCTCTCCCGCTCCCCTGCCTTAGCCATGCACGTCTGATGGCAACACCCCTATTTTCCCTTGTGTCCAGGGATTTAGTGCAAGGAATTGCAGCCCTGCCTGGCCAGTCGCTCTGGTTCCCTCGCTCGAGATGCCAGCCTACAGGAGCACGTGCTCGCTTTTCCCAGCATGGTGCGCCCCGAGGCATGCTCAGATCTGCTTCTGGTGAGGGGGGGGGAGATGGCTCTGAAGCTGGTCTGCAGTGGGCCCCATTTTCCACAGGGTGGGAGGGTTCATTCAGTTGCTCGCCCCAAAGTGACGTGTTCTTTTTTTTTTTTTTTTTTTTTTTTTTTGGTTTTTGGGCCACACCCGTTTGACGCTCAGGGGTTACTCCTGGCTATGCACTCAGAAATCGCCCCTGGCTTGGGGGGACCATATGGGACGCCGGGGGATCGAACCGCGGTCCTTCCTTGGCTAGCGCTTGCAAGGCAGACACCTTACCTCCAGTGCCACCTACCCGGCCCAAGTGACGTGTTCTAAGCAGCAGAGGGGGACTGGGCTAGGGCTGCCCTCCTGCCTAGGGCTGTGTTTCAGCAATTGTCACAGCTCCTTCACCATGGCTGGGCTTCTGAGCCCGGACTGTGGGGG
Organism: Suncus etruscus; assembly: GCF_024139225.1. NCBI lineage: Eukaryota > Metazoa > Chordata > Mammalia > Eulipotyphla > Soricidae > Suncus > Suncus etruscus. Next base: position 2,465,552 of record NC_064851.1, read on the forward strand.
TCCTGTGAGGGATGAGGAGGGGCACCAGAAGAGGGTCTCTCTGTGGGCAATGTGAGGCCACACAATGTCCTCATGCACACACATGCAAGTGTACATACATACAATGCATAAATATACACACTGGATGTGTGCAGCAGCCACTGTGTCTCCTCACAGCCACAACCATCGCAGACCCAACTCTGTCCTTCCTGGACATAAAGCGGATTCTGCTCCAGAAGATCCGACACAAGGCAGACGAACTGGGCCGGGCCTTCCAGCTGCTCGACCCGGCCCGGAGTGGGACGGTGTCCACGGCTGAGCTGCAGAGGGTCATCAGCACCTTCCTGCTGCCGCTCACCAGGGAGCAGTGCCAGGACGTGCTGGCGCAGGTAGGCGCATGTGGGGGCCAGGGATTCGGGGCACGAGTCTCTGTGGGCAAACAGCCGAGTGTTAGTGCATGAACTGGCCTGTGAAGAATGGAGGAAGAAAACGTGCCAGGTGTTATGGGTCTACACATATGTACACGTGTGTGGATGCGTGGATGTGGGTGCTGGGTGTGCCATGAAGTCTGTGGTCTTCACTGTTCCTGCCCGAGAGGGGCTCCCTCCTTGTAATTCCAGCTCTACAGAAATCCCTGGAACCTGGCACCATCTCCCCCTCCTGGCCTGATGGCCCTGTCAGGGCTCCTGCAGTGGCCCGGCCTGCTGGCACTGTCCAGGGTCACTGTAGCGTCCTTGTGTCTGCCTTCATCACTTAGGGCAACCTTCTAGGCTCACACAGGTGGCAGCCGGAGTCAGAGCTAGACCTAGAGCCTATGCATACCACGCATGCCCCTGGCCTCTTTTGCTTGTTTGCTTTGGGTCACACCTGATGGTGCTCAGGGGTTACTCCTGGCTTTGCACTCAGAAATCGCTCCTGGCAGGCACAGGGGACCCTATGGGATGCCGGGATTTGAATCACTATCTGTGGTGTGGTGGCGGTGTGCAAGGCAAACGCCTTGCCGCTGGGCTATCTCTCTGGCCCCACCCTGGCCCCTTAGCTATCTCCCATGCCCCATACAGATCTGAGTAACAAGAAGAAATGTGAGGGTCTGTAAATATCATATGGGAGTAGGCAGAACCAGGGGGTGTGGCTGTCTGTGTAGCACACTGGACTGTTTTCATGAAACTTAATAAAATATATCTACGCATGTTATATACTTAGATTTATTTGGATTTTACTTCTATGGTGCTTTGGTGGGGAAATTATTCTCATCATGGCTCTGAACTCTGGGGACCGGGCTGGGATCCAACAGCGGGAGCAATCCCGGCCTGCCCGAGGCTCCACATCCTCTGGCCCACGAGGGTCTCCCAGCACCTCAGGGAAAGTGTTGGACTTCCACTTCGATGTCATTTCAGAATTTGCTAAGGGGACGCAAGGGTTAGGGAGATGGGCAGGGAGCATGTTTGCAGACAAGAAGGCTGGGCTCTGGCCCCAGCACCAGTTGGTGTTCTGGGCATTCCGGGAAGTAGCCTCAAATGAAAAAGAAATAGGACTAGGGGGAGAGCACTGCCCTTGTCCACAGCCAACCTGGTGATCCTCAGCATCCCTTAAGATCCCCTGAGCACAGTGATTCCTGAGCACAGCCAGGAGTAACCCCTGAGCACTGCCAGGTGTGGGCCTCCCTGTAAGGTTACAAGTCACAATTCCCCAAGTACACATCACCCAGACTCATCTGTGACAAACAGTAAACTCAGCAGTGTCTCCTGTGATCACCTGTTATGTGTGTGTACGTATATGAGGGTGTGTGTGAGTGCATGAGTGTATGTGTGAGCATGAATTTGAGTGTGAAAGACCACTCCTGACTGTTATGGTGGAGTCCTCTGAGACGCCGGATCGAACCCAGATCAGCCACATGCAAGGCCAGCACCTCCTGACTGTGCCACATCGGGCCCTGCCTCTCTGACTTTTGTCTGAGCACAGATGGGTCTTCTGCATTCCTGCCGCTGGTGCACAGTTTGCTGAGGACAGGGGTCCTCTCAGACATCCTGATCTAGGCCCTTTCTCAGGAAAGACTTCTCTTGTTAAGGGACCCCCGGGCAACCTGGATCTCAGTCCCCGAAATCCCAGCTCTTTCTAACCCCTAGTTCTTTTCTTTGCATGTAGCTTCCCCGCATCAACTCCAAGACTGTTTCATACCCTGAATTCCTGTCCAGGTTTGGTGGACTCGACCTCAATAAAAATGTCCTCAAAAGGTGAGTGTGTGGCAGTCAGGGATAGACTCGGCACCCCAAGTCTGTCCCCATCACCTGCGTTAATGGCAGCTGCAGGATGTGTGTGTGTGTATGTGTGTGTGTGTGTGTGTGTGTGTGTGTGTGTGTGTGTGTGTGTGTTACCAGACTGGGTGCTGCAATCAGCCCCCATTTGAAAATGGGTTTCGAGAACATTCCAGTGTCTCTCTGAGCTGTGCTTCAGGAGGAGAGAAAGACTGAGTAAACACAGAGACGCTCAGATGAAAACTAGACGGGTCAGGCTCACACCAGGGAATCCAGCTTGGGGCAGATGGAATTTTTTAAACTTTATTTATTGATTGATTGACTGGATTTTGGGCTACATCCAGTGTGCTCAGGAGTTACTCCTGGGTCTGCACTCAGAAATTGCCCCTAGCAGCCTGGGGTACCATATGGGATGCCGAGAATAGAACCAGGTCCCTTCCGGGTTGGTTGCATGCAAGGCAAACTACCGCTGTATCTCTCCAGCTCCTGGATTTGTGTTTTGAAGTTAAACCAAGGAAGTTAGACCGTTGTATGGAACCATCTCTGTTTCTGCGCAGTTGAAAAGCCTTTTGTTTGGACGTGATCATGCCGGGGCACGGGGAAGGGAAAACTGCAGGAAGAGATCTCAGGGCATGCTCCTCATGGGTCTCCTCGTGTTAGCGTGAGTGTGGGCCTGCCTGCTGCTTCTCCGGCAAGAGCCAGCGTATGTACTTGAATGTATCTATGAGATGGAACATCTGTGATGTGAGTGTATGAGTCAGGATAGAAAATCCTGTTTCTGTGAAAAAATGACACCCCGATTACAGACCCTGCAAGAACAAGCACCATTTTCTCAGCAGCCACTACAAACTGTCCTTAGAGTGCGTGGCAGTGACAGAACTTAGACCCTGAGTGTGTGTATGTGGTCATGGGCAGGGGTGGGCAGGGGAGCCTCTTGTTCTGTTCTCTGCACCGCCTCCCTTTGGGCATTTGCTCCAGGAGGACACTGTTCTCAAAAGTACGGGTGAGTGTGCCCCAGACAGACAATCACTGAAGACATAGGTTGTATCTCAACCAGCTCTGGAAGGGTATTGAATGGACATCCAAAAAAATCCAAATGGGGCTGGGGGGACCAGTCCAGGGGAGGAAGCTTGTCACAAAGAGAAAGGGATGGGGAGGTAGGGACAGAGGGAGAGAGAGAGAGAGAGAGAGAGAGAGAGAGAGAGAGAGAGAGAGAGAGAGAGAGAGAGAGAGAGAAGAGAGAGAGAGGAGAGAGGGAGAGGAGAGAGAGAGGGACGACGGGAAGGAGGGAGAGAGAGAATTAGTGGAAGGTGTTGGAGGGAGAATGAGGAGGAGGAGGAGAGAGAGACAGAGGGAGGGAAAGAGGGAGAGAGGGAGGGAGAGAGGGTGCTGGACACTACAACTGAAACTCAATCATAAACAACTTTGTAACTATGTATCTCTCAGTGATTCAGTTAAAGAATTTATTTATTGAGAAAAAAACACCAAAGGACCTATGCTAAACATGCCCAAATATCTCACAGAAAACAAGCACTGATTACCGACACGTCAGTCATTCCTCTAGATGTCCTTGGCCTGAGCTCTGCATTCCGGGGCACAGAGCCAGGACAGGGCCAGACACGGGCCCCAAGCTGAGCTGCTTCCAGACACCTTGAACTCTGGCTGGGCGAAGGCCAGGAGCAAAGGGCTGGAAGGCAGTTGCGGGTCAGGGCAACACAGGGCAACACAGGAAGCGAGGAAGCCGTACTAGGAGCACTCCAGCTCTCTGCGCAGTGCCCGCAGGAACGAGTGTGGGTCTAATTCAGTCCATGCACCCAAAAGTCAAGCCAGGAGCGGCTGAGCCACTGGCCAAGCACTGCCCGCTGGGGGAGGAGCTGACGCTGAACCCCCGACGTTGAACCCTAGGGCGGATGCTGGTCCCTCGAGGTTCACTCATGCCAGGCTTTCACTTTCCTTCTCCAGCGGCGATGGGACCAAGGCAAAGGACTGTCGAACTTTAAAGCAACTGGAGAGTCAAGTAGGGGAAAAGGTAAGGGAGACGCTCTAACACCCCCTGTACCCCTCCACACCCCACACACAGCCTGGGCCTGGGGTGCTGACATCCGTCGCCTGGCAGGGTGTGTCTCTCGGTGGACACTGCGGTCTGGGCTCGGAGGTGAGCCAGCCAGTTGCTTTGTGGGTCTCTGCCCACCTGGTGATGGTTTCCTGGTGAGCAGCGCCCCCAGAGCCAGGATGCTAGCCTTGGCTGTGCTGGCATAGAAAGATCGAGGGCCCAGCTCTCAGGCACCCCTGTGAGGCCTGGCGCACTCGGTGGCCATACATTGTGGCAAAAGCCGTATTGTTTTTAGAAGGTTTAAGGTCACACTTCATAAGCTCAGGGCTTACTCCCAGTTCTGTGCTCAGGGCTCTTTCCTTGCAGGGCCCGAGGGACTCTATGAAATGCCGGGGATCGAACCCAGGTCAACTGCGAGCAAGGCAGACACCCTCCCCACAGTGCTCTCACTCTGCCCTGAAGCTCCACGCCTTCATGCAAAGCTCAGTCCCTGGACAGCCATTCCTATGTACTCAAGTCAACAAATCTGACATTTGCTTTCCTTTGTGAACTGTGCTGAAATTTTTATACAGTTAAGTCTGGACCAGCCAGAAATCCTCAAGTGTTTGTCCAAGTTCTCAGGGGCGCTTCTCTGGACCCCAGGCTCATTCTAATGTGCTCTCCCCCCCACACCTCTCTGTCTGTCTCTCACATCTTGTGTTTCTGAAAATGCATCTCACCTCTGTCTACATCAGAGGTCCTCAAACTTTTTAAACAGGGAATCAGTTCACTGTTTCTCAGACCATTGGGGGACTGGACCATAGTTTAAAAAAATAAACAAATTATGAACAATAGTGGCCCCTGGACAAGCCATAGTTTGAGGACCCCTATCCAAGCCTGACAGGAGGAATCAGAGAGACAGAGAGGAGGAGGGGGGTCAGAGAGGGCGGAGCACATCCCACAGGTGCGCAGGCCAGGATGAGCTGGGGGCTAAACAGGACAGGCAGCACAGGCGGCAAAAACATCCGCCAGCCTGAGCAGGCCGTAGTTTGAGGTCCCCGTCTACATGGTCACACCCTCTTCACTGCTTCTGCAGCCGAGCCCTTTGCTCTTGGCCCGTCAGAAATCCAGGTATTTACTCCTTGTACATCTTTGACGTGACTATTTTTTGTTTGTTTGTTTTTTGTTTTTGGGCCACACCCGGTGGTGCTCAGGGGTTACTCCTGGCTGTCTGCTCAGAAATAGCTCCTGGCAGGCACGGGGGACCATATGGGACACCAGGATTTGAACCAACCACCTTTGGTCCTGGATCAGCTGTTTGCAAGGCAAATGCCGCTGTGCTATCTCTCCGGGCCTGACGTGACTATGTTTAACTGGGTTTGAACAATATGTATGAGCAGGGACATGGTGGGGAGGACAGTGCAGTTTCAGACTTCTGCCACGAAAGCCGCCCTGGTTCCCTGCCCTCTGGAAGTCCCTCCCAGGGAGCCCCTCTTTTGGCAGTGGGTGGGACCCAGGGTGCTGTCTCGGACAGGGCTATTTCTGGGGCCCTCCATATCAGCTGCACTTTTTTTTCTCATGTCCCGTCAGCAGAAATCCCGTCCCTGCCCCGCCTTTCCAGCTTGGACACCAGAGTCTTCGCCTCTTCGCGGACTCTGCCTAACTGGCTCGGCCTGGAGCGTCTGCTATGGGGGCAGGGAGGAGGGTCTCCCCAAAGCTGGACTGAGCTTCCTCCCGGGGCTCCAGCCAGGAAGCTGAGAGCCCCATGTCCCTCACCTGTCCTCTTATATGTGGGCGCATGCAGTCACACACACACACGCACACATGTATGCAGACACATAGGCATGCCCACATGCACATGTACACATCTTCATGCATGTACATACAAGCACATGGGTCCATGGGTCCAATCTAACATGGTGCTTCCTGGGGCATCTGCTGTGTCCCGGCAGTGCCTCTGGAGCACCCCCCTTCTAACTCCCAGGACGTGAGACTTGTGTGGGGTCAGATGCAGCCGGCCCGAAGCCTGACGGGCTGTGCACAGGCTTGCCTCCATTCTGGGGTACCCGTGGGGGGGGCAGGACAGCAAATGTGCTATTATTCCCTGTGGGGAATCAGCGCTGCCCCTGCACATAGCTGCCACTTGGTGGTGCTTCCTTCCTCGTGGTGTGAACTGCATCCCGGGACGGCCCCAGGTCTATGTGGGAAGAAGGACAGTGACGGGTGTGGTACAGACGAGAGGACACTAGGCCGCCTTCCTGGTCTCGAGCAGCTTCAGGAATAAAAGCCTTGTTTCCCCAAGAGAGGATTCATTACAGGAGTGAGCCAGAGCACAGGAGACAACTCCTCTGGGCAGCCTCCCTGGGCTGGATGGGCAGTGGGAGACCCCCTGGGTGTACTGGAACCCTTACCACAGCCTGGGGTCAGCTCTGGTTGCTTCCCGTCTGCCCTCGGGTGGGCGTAACAGGTATATGAACTTGACTTCTCTCCCTGAAGACAACCGACATTGCTGAGCCTTGAGGACAGATTGTCTCGAGGCCCCTTTCTTCCTGCAGAAAGGCCTGTCGCTCAGAAGCTGGGGCAGTGATTAATCTGTGCACTCCATGGAGAGGGAGGAGTGGGTCCTTTGTGTCATCGCTGTTGAGGGAAAAGTCTGCACGGGCTTGACCATGGCCCGCCATGCCGCGAGTCACGAAGGCCTCCTGGCACACTAGCCGAATCTTTTTGAGTTTTTTGGTGTGGTATTTTTGAGGGTGCTCAGAGATTACTCCTGGATCTGCACTCAGAAATTACTCCTGGCAGGCTCAGGGGATCATATGGGATGCTGGGAATCGAAACACGGTTCGTCCTGGGTTGGCCTCGAGCAAGGCAAACGCTTTATCGCTGTGCTATTGCTCTGGCCCCCTCTTTCTGTTTTTGTCCAGTAACTCCTGCAACTGGACTGGGGTGACAGTTCAAAGGGTACAGTGTGGGAGAGCATCCCTCACAGACCAGGCTCTCCTGGGTTATGGAGTGACTCAGGGACCAGGCATCTGAAGAAGGTTCTGGGTGAGCAAAGTGTCGAGCACTGTGGGGTGGCAGCTGATGCCTGCAACTCTGCATCACCCTCGTCTTTCAGGGCACATACTGGCCTCTGTCCCCTGAGCCAGCCGTGACCAGTGCCTGCCCCGCACTTCTGCCCCATGAACCCTCCCCCTGAGGAAGAACACCCACTCTTCACAGGCCATGCAGGCAGGGCCAAGCGCTGGCTTCCCCGTTTCCTGCCCTGTGCCGCCTGCCAGCCAGTCCTGAGATCCGGCAGGACCCCCCTCCTCCACCACAGGGTCTGCCTGGAACTGCATTTCCTGTTGCCATGTGGGCACCTCTGGCCCTCCACCCCGAGCACGTTGCCCACACGTATTTTGAACAGCAGTTGGGGACATTCCATAGCTTTTACCTCCCCTGCCACTGTCAGACCCATCTTGACTCGGGGTGGCCCCGGCTTCAGTGCTAAGGTCAGTCTCCTGTCAAAGTACTGTATCAGCGGCTGCCAGGATCAGTGCCAATCTCAGTGTCCTGTCAAAGTCTTGTCCGTGTCAGTGTCTGTGTCCGTCTCTGGATTAGTGTCTGTGTCAATGTCAGTGTCAGTGTCAGATGTCAGCATTAGTGTTTCTGTCAGCATATGTCTGTGTCAGTGTCAATATTGACATCTGTCACAGTCAGTATCAGTGTCTGTGTCCGTCTCAGTGTGTGGCTAGTCCGAGTATCTGTCAGTGTCGGCGTCAATACTGGCGGCTGTCACTGTCAGTATCAGTGTCTGAATAGTCTAAGTGTGATTCTCAGTGTCTGTCAGTAGCAGTCAGAGTCCCTGTCAGTGTCTGTGAGTCCTGCCACATGGCCTTGGGTCCTGGCTGCCCCTTCATCTATGTCAGTGAGGCCAGAGTGAGGTCAGAGACTCTCTGGCAGCCAGAATTTCGTGTGTGTGTGTGTGTGTGTGTGTGTGTGTGTGTGTGTGTGTGTGTGTGTGTGTAGGAGGGCCAAGAGGAGAGGGTCCTGGGATAGCACCTGGGCTGGACTGGGTGGGGAGGATGCCCCACGGTGTGTGTGTGTGTGGGGAAGGACATGTGGTAGGTTCGGTGCCCACTGATGGGGGAGGGTGTAGATGTATTTGGGGGGTGATCTCTGCAGAATCTGGGTTCATTGTGTCTCTATATCAGAGCTGGAGGGATCCCAAATTTGGGTAAGCCCCAGCCCCGGAGTGGGTAGCATCTGTGTGCTGAAGGGGCCACATTTGGGGTGGGTGGGGTGCCCAGCAGGGCGGCGCTATGCATGGACCAGTCCTCGGAACTGCCCACTCGGTTTGCTGCGCCATAGCAGGGTGGAAGCGTTCCTTCCGTCTTCCAGCTCTGGCCCTTTCAGAGCTGGGCCCAAACCAACCGTCTCAAGAGTTTCTTAATCCAAGTGTCTAAGGCGCAAAAGGGAAATGGTGGCGAAAAAGGGGAAAAAGTCTCACCTGGCAGTGGGACGGCACGCTGAGGCAGGAAACGAAGGCTTAGTGCTCGCTTTCTGGTTGCCCGTAGATCTCAGATTTCTTGGGGTGTCAGCGAGCTCCATCTGTGGTAGGGGCAGGCTTCTATGATGCCTGGTTCTTGGCTTAGTGGGAAGGCGAGGAGCCCCCCGCCCACTTCCACCAGCCCAGGGCTCCCAGGCCAAGCCTTTGTTAGAAGTGAGGGATGGCAGGGGGCTCTCCCACATGTCCCCAAATTGAAAGTTTGTGTTTACGAGGTGCTGAATGTAGTCTAATTTTTTCCTATCTGGTTGGCTCCTGCTACCAGCTGGTAAATAGGAAATGCTCGCGGTGGGGAGCCGGTCCTCGCAGAGGGGAGACAGATGGGACCGATAGAAAGTGACAAGTGAGATGGTGCCATTGAGAGCGCGGAGCCAGAACCAGCACACAACCGTCAGGCTACCTCGTTCCAGTTCATTTAGCCCCGAATAGAGCTGCCTTTCCGCACAGCTGTGTGGCGCCCCCGCCCCCCTCTCTTTCTTCTGGGTGGATAATGACAATTTCAAAGAAAAAAACTTTAATTAAAGATTTTATACGAACTCGCCCAAAGTGGAATAATAAGGCAAGCGCGCGCTGACGTGTTGATGGCGGAATCGTCGGCGGGCTGAGCTGAGCGGTCTCACCGTGCCAGCGAGGTGCTAGACAGGCAGCAGTGGCTCCCGCCCGTCCCTTCTGCCAGCCGGGCACCCCCCTCGGGGCTCAGTCCACGGCGCGGGGACCCTCTTTTTGGTCTCCTTCTGGCCATGGAGATGAGGAGAGGAAGTTCCGGGTGATGGGGCCACAGGATGCCAATAGGAGCTGATTTGACAGACTCACTGAGGGGCTCTGAGAATTTGGGGTTCCTCTGAACCCCCTTCTGCTCTGGCCGGAAGAGGCTTCTCCTCCAGGAAGGGCCCTGCAGAGCTGTGTCTGGGGTTTGTGCTGGGGTTTTGGGCTTTGAGGAGGATTTCCTTCTGGGAAATTCACATAGAGGAGCACACGTTAGTTATGGGGATGTCATGTCATTGTGGGGTGCCTGGATCCTGCCATCTCATCTCAAACCTGTGTGGGACCACTGCAGGGTGCAGAGGAGAAAGGGAAGTGCCCAGTCCCCTGGGGGGCTCTTCTGGCCCTGCTCCCCACTATTCTTATGTGGATCCCTTAATCTGTGCACAGACCTACACTTTTGTGCCTCTCCCTGATTCTGCTCCACCTAGGGCCTGCTCCTTTCTTTCCTTACCACTCTGTCCTCACTCTGCTGTGAAGTGGGGTCATTCCTGGCCCCTCTGGACCCAGGTCCTGCCTTTGCAGCCCTTCCTGTCTCCTCTCTGCTCACAGCCCTGCACACTGCAGACTGGCCCTCTGGGCCTAGGCTTGAGCACCCTGAGGGGCTGCCCCCAAACTCCTGAGTCTGGGGCCTGAGACTAGGGCCCTGGGGAGAGAGGGGACCCAGGTCCTGGAAGTGGGGTGAGAGAGGTGGTCCTTTCACCTTATGAAATGGCCCCACAGAGCAGACCTGGCCCATCCCCGACTCATTCTATGGACTGGGCCCTCCCGTGCTGCTTTTTGCTCATCACGTGCTGGCTGCTGCCCCATACCCAAGCACCCAGGGCTTCTGGGCCCTATGGGAGATGGGCAGAGACCTGAGATCCAGAGAAGCTGGGAGCCGGGTGGTCTGTGACAGGGACTGGGTCACTCTCATGTCACCACGTGTCTTTTGTCCTTCCAGCCCTTCTGCCCTTCATAGCCACTCGGCTGGCAGGAGTGGGCAGCCCCTCTGCAGTACAGGCGGCTGAGTCCTGAGGTGCCCACATGAGCATCACAGGAGTACCCTCTTGTGGGAAGGCAGGCTGGGCAGAGGGCGCAAGGCCTTCCTGTCCCCCAGCCTTATGCCAGCACCACTCTGCCTGACTGGTGGGGACTGGAGGGATGGCCTGAGGCCTTGGGAACCCACAGAACTGGGCGAGGGGAGCAGCCCTCCTGCTGTGGGAGTTTGGGGACCAGTTTCGGGCAGGAAGATGTTATGGAGATTGAAGGGAGTGAGCAAGGCTGGGTTGGGGGAGCCCCAAGAGGGTAGGAAGCCCAAGGGCCTTGAGGCTGGGAAGATGCCCAGGGGAAGGTGCCTAGTTTGTATCCCCCAAAGACACCAGGGCCCCTACCCCACTCTCATGGTTTATGGTGCAGCAAAGGAAGTTCAGACGACAGGGGAGACTGGCAGAGGCTCAGAGCTGGGCTGGGAGGCCTCCTGGCTGGAGTGGAGGGAGGAAGTGGGATTCAGTTCTACTGGGGCTTCCTGCAGGCAGGGCTCATTCTTCGCAGCTGTGACAGCTATGACAGGGCTCTCATGTGCACACAAATATGTGTGTGCATGCTCGTGGGTGTTTGCCACATGTGTGAGAACATGCATGTATGTGTGAGAGTGTGTGTGAGCACGCATATGTGTGATCTGAGCATACGTGTGCATGACTGTATCGGGTTGGATTAGGTAAGCAGGCAGCCCAGAGCCACTTGGCTTCGGGCAGTCGGGAACAGAGGCCAGTGTGTCCTCAGACCCCAGTGGCCGGTTGAGCTGTTCTTGCAGGAAAGCAACTGTCCCCTCGTCTTCTCTTGGCCCCTTTCTCGGGGTGGGCTACGGCCTAGCCCCCAGGTCCATGTCTCTGTCTTTCCCTCTCCCTCCTCCTCTCTTCTTGCGGGAGTGGGGGTGCACCAGCCACACCGCCCGCACTGCCGCCTTGGATAAACCGCGCCATCTGCAGCTCCCTTTGGCTCCTGCCAAGCTTGGGTCTGACGAACGAGGAGCAACTTGGAGACGTACCTCGGCGGGCTGCACCTCTGCCAGACTGCTTCGTGCATGGGGGGTGCATGGGGGCGCGGACGTGTCACTCTTGTTACTGCCCATCCACATGCCCTGGGCCCTTCAGAGGGGTGCGGACAGCTGACCTCCGTGGCTAGCCGCCGGGTCGGAGCCTGGTCCTCTTCCCAGTTTGGAGGAAAGGTGGTTTCAGTGGTGCTCTGTGTGAGAAGCAGGGTGCGCTGAGCTCATCATGGGGCATACAGGGGACAGGCTGGGCACTGTGGCCGGCACTCGGATGCTACCACTCCAATAGGCCAACAGCTCCCACCGGCAAGTGTGTGCTGAGCCAGGAGGAGAGGCCAGGCAGGGTTGGGCAGTTCTCCAGCCTGCGGGTAGGTGGGGCCTGGACTTTTCCCCCAGTGCCTGTGGAGTGTCTGCGGGGCTTGGGGCGTGGCCTCCACATATATTTGTTTGGCTTTTGGTTTTTGGTTTTTGGGCCACACCTGGCAGCGCTCAGGGATTACTCCTGACTCTGCACTCAGAAATCGTTCCTGACAGGCTTAGGGGACCATATGGTATGCCGGGGGGGGGGGGGGGATCGAACCCAGGGTCCATCCCAGGTCATTTGCAACTCAAACACCCTACTGCTGTGCTATCACTCTGGCCCTGCGCCCATATCTATTTGGAAGGACTGACTGCCTCAGCCTAGAGGGTGGTGTGGACAGTGAGGCCAGGCCGGTGCCTAGGAAGGCTGCTCCGGGGTCTGAGGACAGACCTGTGTGCTCAGGGACCGGCAGTCAGGCGCATACATGCAAACAGGCACACACAGACACGAACACACACACACCAAGACGTATTTCTTGCCTCGGTTCTTATGTCTTCAGGGCTCCCCCTTCCTGACCGGGCCCGGCACCACACACTTCTCCCTGGGCCCTGGTGTCCCCTCTTGCCACCACCCAGCCTCTCAGAAACCCAGCCCGGAGGTGCCCGCTGCCCGGCTCCACCTCATCCCTCTGGCCCTTGTATGTTCTGCGGGCCATGGGACTATGCACAGTCTTGTCTCTCTGCTGCTCTGTCTCCTGGCAGCCCTCCACCCCCTGGCAACGCTGCCCTTGCTGGGTCTGGGGTGGGGGCTCTCTGGGTGACTGGTCGGCAGGTTGAAACACGGTCACTTGCCTCAGCGGCTTGTAGAGCCGCACACGGGCACGGAAAGTCAAAAGCCCCCAGTCAGGCGGGCTTCGTCAAGGCTCTGCTCTTCAGGAACCATTTTCCAGGAGGCTTTTCTTCTGGAGGATGCTGAGAGGAAACAGCTCCCCGAGAGCTCCCGCCTGAAGGGCTTTTCTCTCACAGCAAATCCATTTGCAGGGAAATGGCTTGGCAATGGTGGGGAACAAACATGTTGTTCCCGAGAAGCAGGGCGGGCCACGCGGGGTGTCTCTGTGACCCTGTCCTAAATGCCATTTTGTCGCACAGATTCTCAGAAACCTCAGCACCATCTCCAAAGCCTTCCAGCTCATCGACGTGAACAAGACAGGGCAGGTGCCCCCCGAGGAGATGAGGCGCGTGGTGCAAACTTTCTGCCTGCACATGGAGGAGGACGAGTACAAGAAGTGAGTGAGGCGGGGTTGGAGGGGACACCCTTCTGTGTGCTGAGAGGCCTGGCAGGCCCATGAGCTTCTCGGATCCCTCAGCCTATTCCTAGTCCCTTTAGTGCCTGCAGACTGGACACCCTCTGGGTGGGCAAAGTCCTAGTCCCAGGGCACTCTCTCTGCCTAAAAAACTCCTCTGGTTAGCGGCGTTCTGTCCGTCCGTCCACCCAATGGGAACCTGGACCAGAACACTTTATGTACCCTGTTTTCCTCACCGGCAAGCTTTATGTTCTCTGGGCTTTCTGTCCTAATGCCAGCCTAGAAGCATCATTTCCCTGGGCTGCTCAAGGAGGTTGGCAAAAGCGGGCCACCGGTTCCCAGCACCTAGGCAGTGGTGGGCAGCCCTGCCCTGCCCACCCGGCCCTGCCTCGCCTCACCTCCTTCCCAGGCATCACTCCCTATCAGCCTGGGCTCTGGCCGCTGTGGCTGCTTGTCTGGGAACTAAGGTACTGGAAAGTGGGCTCGAATTTGGTTGAATTCAGGCTGTCCCCACTCCCTTCCTTGCTCCTTCCCGCTGGTGGTCTCCTCCCAAGCCTGATGCTGCCAGGGTCCAGGCCGAAGTCCCTGCCTGGAGTATCGCCGCCCCTCCCCGCTTCACTATCACCTCAGCGCACATAAAGGACAGAATCGTTGTCTGCAGTTGACATCCTTCCGGCTGGGAAAATGGCCAGGATAGGATCCAAACAAAACAAATTAAATAATTTTGCGCACGCAATTATGGAACAGAAACAACCCTCATCTAAAACAGGCATCAAGGAAACAAAAGTGTTTTATTTGACAATAAACCGTGCGTTTGGCGCTGCAGTCCCCAACCCAGGAAATCTATAAAAAAAATAACTTACTGTTTCCCCAGCTCCTAAGGACTGAATAATAAAGAACTCCAGATTTTGTGGGATTTTTTTTTTTTGGTGTTGTTTTCCAAATCAGCAGTGTAATATTCGCAGGAAGGCTCTGAAGCTTCTCTCTGGGTTTAGATTCCCTTCAGGCCAAGGCAAAGTCGGGCCTTAATGCGTCTCTTGGAAGAGCAGGGCTCTGCCGGAGGCTGGAGTAGCTGCCTCGATTTCCCTTCCAGTTACTCTTGGAGCAGGAAGAACATTTCTGAGCCTTTCCTTGCAGCCTTTGGGCTCTGTGGGAGGAAGGGGCCTATCTGGGCTTTCAAGTGGAGGAAGTGGGGGGTCCTATTTCTGAGCCTTTTCTGTGCCAGCTTCTCATTTCCTCGCAGCCTTGGGGCTCTATGTAGAGGGAGGGACCTACCTGGGTTTTCAAGTGGAGAAGTGGGGGGGTGTCCCACCAGGGCGCTGCCCTCCCCCAACCAGGGCTTCAGGCGAGAGGATAGCACTTGATTTTCTTTGCCTTTGTGGTTTTTTTTTTTTTTTTGGTTTTTCGGCCACACCCGTTTGACGCTCAGGGGTTACTCCTGGCTAAGTGCTTAGAAATTGCCCCTGGCTTGGGGGGACCATATGGGATGCCGGGGGATCGAACTGGGGTCCTTCCTTGGCTAGCACTTGCAAGGCAAACACCTTACCTCTAGCACCACCTCACCGGCCCCTCTTTTCCTTTGTTTTGTTTTTAGCCACACCCGACAGTGCTTACTCCTGACTCTGTGCTCAGGGATGTCTACTAGCAGTGTTTAGGGGGACCATATGCAGTGACAGGGTCAGCTATGTGCAAGGCAAATGCTTCATTTAACCCCCTGAACTGTCTCTAAGCCCCTGGTTCCGATTCTTGGGGTTTTCCTTCTTTGTGCAGCACTGAGCTTTATTTGGGGGGACATTGGATCTGGGGAGTGTTCACACAAACAGACTCTGTCTGTCTGTCTGTTCTCTGTGATGTCACGCAGGGATGGGGCTGGATTTTCACACTGCAGACAAGCTAGTGGCAACTGTTGCTGACAGTCTGGCCAAGCCACAAGCTGCAGAATTTCCCCTGGGCAGGTGGCCCTGAGGGAGGGAGGTGACAGACTCCCAGCCCCTACAAGGGGCTCCACTGAGGGCCTCGGGCTCACTGATGGCCTTGCTCAGATCGAAAAGGCAGTTTTCTTTGGAATGAGATTAAGGACATGTTAGAGCGAGACAAAGGTGTCTGTGGCCAGAATGTGGCATTTCTCTGTTCCATTTGGAAAACAAAAATAACAACCGCTTTAAGTGACAATTACTAAATTTTTAGAAAGTGGCACAAAAAATGAGATAATTATGGAAACCAACACATATGGAGACAATATAACCAAACATTTAAAAACTGTCACTTTTTTTTTATAAATGTAATAATGCAGAAATTATCTAGAAAGCCATTTGTCAAGTGGCAGATTTGAATAATAGAAAATCCATTTATAAAAGTAAAAAAAAAAACAAGTCCTATTTATCTTAACTTAAAGAGAGCAAGAGAGAGAGAGAGGGAAAGGGAGGGGGGAGGGGAGGGAGAAAGAGCAGGAGGGCAAGACAGAAGGACCCGAGCAAATCTCAATGATTTTAGGGGTTAGGTGGGGGTTCAGTGGGGGTCAGGTTTCCTTTTCCAGAGAGACAGGCAAGAAAAACTAGGTTCTCCTCATTAAGAGCCCTGAAAGAATGTTGACACCTCACAGGGCCTCCGATCCCCCCAGGCAGCACTCAGCTTGGGCAGAAGCCAGGCCAGGTTTCCCAGAGCCTTGGGGGCTTCTCAGGCTGTGGTTCTTTGCTGGCTCAGGCTGGATCAGCTCCCGTCAGTCCAGGCACTGGCTCTGCTTTGCCCACTGCCTGGGGGTGTCGGGGAGGGCCCAGGCGGTCTCACCCCCACGTGATTCCTGTGGTGGGGAGAGGACATTGGCGGTGGCAGGTTACCAGGGCCCTTGCTGTGTTGGGTGCTACGCTGGCCCAGTCCTGAAGACCTGGGTCCCATCATGTAGGGATCTGCAGTGATAGCAGGTGATAGTTGATTGGTTTTATTTCTTTCTATTTGAGAGGCTTCACCTGGCAGTGCTCAGGGCTTACTTGTGGCACTGCCCTAACCTGGCATTGTTCAGAGAGGCTAGAGGGTGCTGGGATTGAACCCAGGTTACCATTGACTGAGCAAGTATTTTGCCTGTCGTCCTGTCCTGTATCTCCAGCCTTTTAAAATCCTGCAAAACCTTTAAAAACACCAAGCTTTGCTTTATTTATTTATTTATTTATTTATTTATTTATTTATTTATTTATAGTTTTTTTTAGTCATACTCAGTGGTGCTCAGGGTTACTCCTGACTCTGTGCTCAGAAATCGCTCCTGGCTGGCTCAGGGACCAGATGGGATGCTGGGATTCGAACCACCATCCATCCTGAGTTGGCTACGTGCAAGGCAAATACCCTGCCACTGTGCTATCTCTCTGGCCTCCCAAGATTTGCTTTCTTAGTCCAGGTTGCTTGAAAATTTCCGGGCCCGGAGAGATAGCACAGCAGCGTTTGCCTTGCAAGCAGCCGATCCAGGACCAAAGGTGGTTGGTTCGAATCCCAGTGTCCCATAGGGTCCCCCGTGCCTGCCAGGAGCTATTTCTGAGCATACAGCCAGGAGTAACCCATGAGCAACGCCGGGTGTGGCTCAAAAACCAAAAACAAAAAAAAAAAAAGAAAAAAAGAAAATTTCCCAGCCCTGGTGTGCTTTGGTGTCGCACCCGTGCTGTCGTTGACACAGTGTCCCAGTTTCAGATCACTAGAGGCTGTTTCTGTTTTAGGTTTGCCAAATTCTACCAGATCGACAAGGGCCCCACGGTGGACTACGGCGCATTTCTCAGGCATCTGAGCATCAATAATGGCTTGAATCTCAGGTACAATTTCGGAGACTCAGGTGAGCTGTGTGTCTGTGTATCCGTCCCGAGGAAACACTCGCCTCTCTGGGTCCCCCAACCAAGGCCCGTGTCCCGTCCAGAGCAGCATATGTGGCTGAGAACAGAGCCAGGCCTTTGCTCTTACTGTGCACCTTCAGGGAAGCTGGAAGCAGGCCCCAGCGCAGATTTCTAGGAATACAGTGGCCCCCTGGGCGTGAGCCATGAGGGAATGATGGAGGAGAAACGCTGCCTTGTCTCTGAGGGGCAGCTGGGGGGGGGCTGCTTGCTTCTCCCATGGCTGCAGAATTCGTTCACATTGACAATGATGGGCATATTAGTCTATGACTTTTTTTGGGGGGGCACATCCAGTGACGCTCGGGTTACTCCTGGCTATATACTCCTAGTTAGTGGGACCCTATGGGATGCCGGGGATTGAACCAAAGTCTATCCTGGTTCAGCCGTGTACAAGGCAAACGTCCTTCTGCTGTGCCATTTCTCTGACCCCCAGTCTATGACTATTGACTGTGAAAGGCTTTACTTTCCTATGTTTTGGTTTTGTTTGGGGCCATACCCATGGCACTCAGGAATCACTCCTGTCAGGGTTCAGGGGACCCTATGGGATGCCGGAGATCAAATCCTGGTCAGCTATGTGTAAGGCAAATGAATTTCCCACTGTTCTCTCGCTCTAGCCCAGTATTGGGTCATTTTTCTTCCATTCTGAATCTAGACTCTGTCAAAGTTCACCTCCCGAGTGCCTGTTCTCAGGAGCAATGCCCCAGTTTTTCTCTCTGCTCTGGCACTCTGGGGGCAGGGCTCCCTGCCCAGGCCAGGACTGTGCCCCAAATTAGGGTCAGTGGGATCCAGTGCAGGCAAACAGAGAACCAGTCACAACCCCACACCCCACCTTGAGCCTCTGGCCCAGGGCCAGGTTCTATGTCCTCTGTGCTGCCCACCACCCAGGGCCCTGACACCCCGGTTTCCTGTGCTCACTGCCTGGGGGAGGCCAACTCCCTGAGGACCTGCCTCTTGTTTAGTCAGCCACGTCGAAGGGCACTCACCAGACTGCCCAGAAATGCTCCTTTTCTTCCTGTCCCGAGTTTTCTGTTGAATTCAAGGCCCGATGCAGAATCATGCCGACTGGCAGCGCCCTCGCTTCAGCCGAGTGGCTGTAAACGCGCTTCCCCCGAGTCAGGCTTATTTGCAGACATTTTAGGAAATCAATCTGGGGAACCATTTGTGATGCTTTGCCGTCGACTTGGAGAGAGAGAGACAGAAAATGGCCCTATTGCAGATTTATTTTATCTTCTTTGGCGATCAAAGTAATCAAGGCTTGTTGGGAGAATAAAAAAAAAATGAAATGAAAAGAAAATGAAGAGACCAGAGAACAGGGAACCGAGGACTCGCCTCCGATGCCCCTGACCAGTCGTGGGCCCTCACACACTCCTCGAGTCACCTCCTGGCTTACACACAAATAGGCGGACAGCGGGGACCAATGGTGGTGAGCACAGTGCTCCAAGTGCCTGTCCCCTTCCCTCAGAGCAGGGGATACACAGAAGAAACATCCACGGCTGAACTCAAACCTTCCATTTTCTGGGGAATGTGCCATGGTGTGGGTCCTTGTGGACCGAGACCCCTGGAATCTGCCAACCTTGATGCGTATTTCCAGGAGCCCGTACTCCCACCCCCAGCATATGCTGTGCCCAAAACCCCCTCCCCCTCTCTTTGTCAGCCCCCACCCGTTCTGCTGTTCAGCTCCAGTATCTGGAAGAAGCGTCCAGAAGCCTCTAGTGCCAAACTCTCTCTAAACAGGCTAGAATGGATTTCTTTATTCCCGTCCATCCGCGCCTGTTTGACAAGTGGAGACAATGTTAATTGGCTTTAATTACACTTTAAAAATTGCCAATGAGCAACGAATTTGAGCGGGTTTTTTTCCATCCATTTGTGGGGTTTTATTTGCCTTCTTTTTTCTTTTTTATTTTTGGTATGAATCGCCTGTTTATAACCTTGGCCCGTTGTTCCCTAGGCATTTATAGTTATCTTATTGTTTTGTGAGAGCTACCATATATTATGGAAATTAACTTGCATTTCTCATGTATATTAACAATAGTTTTTTTCCCCATGATTTTTCCCCCTTTCATTGTTACTTGTGTTTTCCAAACCAAACAGAAATTAAATATTGATGTTGTCAGACCTGTCCATTATTAAGTGATTTCTGGTGCTAATGTGTTTCTTTGAAAAGGCTTCTCAGGCAGAGATCACATATCACAGAGCGCTTATTCTAATTTTCCTCCACTACTTTTATGGTTTTATTGTTCTTCTTAGCATGCTTTTCACTCTCAGGTTTACCCCTGAACAAGGGAACAGGTAGATTCATTTCATTTTCCTCCCCCCGAAAATGGATGGCCACTTATTTCAGTAACATATGTTCTGGGTTTGTTCAAGTCTCCGTTTCTATATAATGAAAAGGAAACACAATATTTAAATGCACTTGAGCAACTAGAGTCAAAGACGGCGATTCTGCCCTCGTAGACTCTTCGCTGGAGAATCAGCCAATCGAATATTCCACAAAGAACGAGGTCTCTGAGCCTGCAGCGTCGGGAGAAGCCTGCAGAAACTGCTCCCTGGAAGAAGTCGAGAAGATCTTTTGCCAAGAGGTGTGTGTGTGTGTGTGTGTGTGTGTGTGTGTGTGTGTGTGTGTGTGTGTGTGTGTGTGTGTGTCAGGGCCATGTAAAGTGGGATTGGAAAGGAGAGATTTACAGTACCCCAATTTTCCACATATTCTTTTAAAAATCAGTACTTATATTTTTGTTTGTTTGTTTTTGGTTTTGTTCATTTTTCTGGGCCACACCCGGTGGTGCTCAGGGCTTACTCCTGGTTCTGCCCTCAGGGATCACTCCTGATGATGCTCGGGGAAACCCTATGGGATGCTGGGGATTGAACCCCCGTCAGCCACGTGCAAAGCAAACACCTTCTCTCGCTGTGCTATTGCTCCAGCCGCGTACTTATTTTATTTGTTCATTCTATGGACGGTGCATACCGAACTATGTGCAGGGTTCACTCCCACTTTTGTGCTCAGGGATTGCTCTTGGCAGACTCGGGAAACCATATGGGATATTGGGGCTCAAACCCGGGTTGGCCGTATGTAAGGTAAGTGTCCTGCCCACTGTACTATCAGCCCTGAAGCCATTTCTGACACTGTCTTTGCATCTTCCCAAACCCTGCCGCCTACTCCATGTGCTGCTAAGTAGAACCCCTCTGAAGCTGCGATGCTCCCCCACCCACCCACCCACCCACACAGTGCACATCTCAGGAGAAATCTCTCGAGAACAGAGGGCAGCTGTGGAACCAAGGGTCTTTCTCGGTCTTGCCTCGCCTTCTGTGGGTGTAGTTTGGTTCACTTCTGTTTCTTTGGAAAGGCTTCGATGGAGAACTCTTGGACCCCACGTGAAACAGTTTCTAAAGATGTCACCCTGAAGACCTTATGGCCCTGGTTCAGCGATGGCCTTCCCACGTGGCCTAGAACAATGACAGGCTCTGGAGCATCTTACTCTGGGCATCGAGCCTGGGACACCAGGCATGCGGGTCAAGGCCCATGGGTGTGGGGTGGATGAATCATCACACTGCGGGGACGATTTTCTCGCAGCCATCTGGGAGAAAGACAGCTCTCCCCTTCCTCTCTTCACACCGTGAGATATTTTACACGTGTCATTGCTTAACGTTTGGAAAGGATGCGGGTGATACATTTTAGGCGTGAAATTTAGACGGCTTTTTCAGCAGAAAGCCAATTCTCCAAACCTGAAAAGGATGGGAAGATTCGACTTCGTGGAAGTGGAGAAGCTTTGGTGTCAATGAGTGCCAGGCCTGGAAAAATTAGGGACCACCCAAGTGCCATCGTTGATGCGGAGAGGCGCAGCATTCTCGTGGCACTGTCAGAAGCAGGAGATGACAGGAGAATAGAACTAGCAGGAGCTGGTGCTGCTGGAGACAGGCCCACCCAGCCTTTCTTGTTCAACTGGTTGCCCTAGGTGTTGGTGTACCTAGCTGAGATCCAGAATTTGGGTGTAGATACCTAAGACCCACCCATTTCTGGGAGGGGTCTTGGGAACTGGATATTAGGTGTGACCTTACCTGCAAGACCCGGCCCATTCCTGGGAGGGGTCTTGGAAAAGTTAGATAAGCCTTGAACCAAGGGGAGTTGGCCTTTTGGCCCTGCTGAGCTCGCTGGCTTTGGGGTCTCTGTTTCTGGTCTTGGACCAGGATGGAGGCCAAAGGGAAGATGGCTGAAAGGGTTAAGAGGCAGGGATAGCCTAGAATGGCTGAATGCTTGAAAGGTTATGAGATAGGCCACACACATGTGGTGAATAGGGAATGAATAAAGCTGATGCTTCCTGAAGCCTGCCTGTGAGTGAGTCTTCATTACCACTTCACCTGGGCCTGGGACCCGCCGGCTGGATGGGGTTGCAAAGCCATGTGGCCTGGGATGGCAAAGAGAGAAATCCATCGCCATCCAGCCCCATTCTTAATTATTTGATTCTACACTAGGTTGCTCCTGCGTGCAAACTGTTTTCATTAAAACATGACCAATGGGGCCAGAGTGATGGCTCAGTGGCAGGGCATTTGCCTTGCACATGGCTGACCCAGGATGGACTGCGGTTCGATCCCCTGGCGTCCCATATGGTCCCCCAAGCCAGGAGCGATTTCTGAGTGCAGAGCCAGGAGTAACCCCTGGGCATCGCCGGGTGTAGCCCCCCCCCAAAAAAAAAGTGACTAGCACGGGCGCAGAAATGTAGTCACCAAGTCTTCACCTGGCCAGTTCCATAGACTCACTCCTTTCTCAAAAGAGATGTCTAACAAACCATGAAAAGTCATGGGTATCCTGGCCATGCAGCTGAAGGCTGGCGAACTTGGGAAGACAGGATGGGCCAATCCCCACCCTACCAAAGCCATGCCAGCCAAACCCAGCGGACCTGCCAGCTGAGCCTACCGCGCACAACTGCCACTTCACCAGTGGCTGTGCTTCACCACTTACCCATGGCATTCTGCAGAGACACCAATCTGACTAAAACCCCAGGTCTGCCAATATTTGGCTGACATCACCGGGCCACTTTGGGAGTGAGTGCGGGCACCCTTCTCTGCCTTGTCAAACTTCCAGAAGTCCTGGCAGCCGAAAACATGCCCCACAAAAGCCACAGTATCAGCAGTAGTGCTTGGAATCCTGGTCTTTGTGGCCACTGCATGGCTATGTGACAAGTCCAATTTTTTAAATACTGTCATCCCCATAGGAACTAGCAACAAGAGCTTACTTAACCTTCTGATCTCATGACTTCATGACTTAATGACCGCACTGTGAGATACAATAACATCCATGAATTTTCCATTGCTGTTCTGTTTTACTTTATTTTAGTTTTCTCTTTTCTTTTTTAATAATTTCACTCCCACTTACATACCTGGAAAAATATATTATGATCGACTAGACCAACTATGTGGTATATTGTTGCAAATCAGCAATAATCCCATAAAATATTTACATATACAATAGTATATGATCTTTAAATAAAGTAATTTATATAAACCAACAACAACAGCAAAGTTACCCAAGTGTAGAATCCATGACCACTGCCTAAGATGAAAGCAATTCTGAAAAGTACAATGGAGAAAGTGAAGAATGATGCAACTTTCACCACCCATAAAGACTCCAGAGCCGCGTTTGCTGAGCCTGATGCAAACTCTTCCCTCTCCAGAAGGACGGAGGGTGGATGGGCGGACTCGGAACTGGAGATCATGGGAGAGAAAGTGGAGAGAGAAGACACAGTTCGGATAGTTCTGGAACCCTCCAGAAGACATGGGGAAGTGCCGCCCTCTCTAAGCTGTTCTTGTGAGGTGGGCGCTGGGCCGCACATCTCAGCGTTCATGCTTAAGTCTGTGCAGGCATCCCAGTACTCATGCTTTTGGTCTCTGACCCACCCAGGTCCTAGGGCAAGGATCTCTTGTCTTGCCGAGTCCCAGGACCAGGAAGCTGGGGACCCACGAATGACCCCAGACAGCCAGTGGGAGTTGGAGAAGTTATGGTGCCTGTGAAGGCCCAGCCACAGTCTGGGCTGGCTCAGAACATTCTGTTCTGTGAACTCTGATTTCCTGGCTGTTTTGGCATGGATGTGACGTATGTCCTTTACTCGAAGGCTGCCCAAAGTCCTTTCTTTCTCTTCCTTCCTTCCTTCCTTCCTTCCTTCCTTCCTTCCTTCCTTCCTTCCTTCCTTCCTTCCTTCCTTCCTTCCTTCCTTCCTTCCTTCTTTCTTTTTCATCCTTCCTACCTTCTTTCTCTCTCTCTCTCTCTCTTTCTTTCTTTCTTTCTTTCTTTCTTTCTTTCTTTCTTTCTTTCTTTCTTTCTTTCTTTCTTTCTTTCTTTCTTTCTTTCTTCTTTCTTTCTTTGTTTCCTTTTTCCTTCTTTCTTATTTTCTTTCATTCCTTCCTTCCTTCCTTTTTTCTTTCTTTTTCATCCTTCCTACCTTCTTTCTCTTTCTTTCTTTGTTTCTTTTTTCCTTCTTTCTTATTTTTCTTCCTTCCTTTTTTCTTTTTCATCCTTCCTACCTTCTTTCTTTCTTTCTTTCTTTCTTTCTTTCTTTCTTTCTTTCTTTCTTTCTTTCTTTCTTTCTTTGTTTCTTTCTTTGTTTCTTTGTTTCTTTGTTTCTTTTTTCCTTCTTTCTTATTTTTCCTTCCTTCCTACCATTCCTTCCTTCCTTCCTTCCTTCCTTCCTTCCTTCCTTCCTTCCTTCCTTCCTTCCTTCCTTCCTTCCTTCCTTCCTTCCTTCCTTCCTTCCTTCCTTCCTTCCTTCCTTCCTGCACTCAGAAATCGCTCGACTTGGGGGACCATATGGGACGCTGTGGGATCAAACCCATCCATCCTAGGAGGCGCGGGCAAGGCAGATGCCTTACCCCTTGCGCCACCTCTCTGGCCTCCAAAGTTTTTTTTTTGTGTGTGTGTGGTTTTTGGGTCACACCCGGCAGTGCTCAGGGGTTATTCCTGGCTCCAGGCTCAGAAATTGCTCCTGGCAGGCACGGGGGACCATATGGGATGCCGGGATTCGAACCGATGACCTCCTGCATGAAAGGCAAACGCCTTACCTCCATGCTATCTCTCCAGCCCTAGTTCTTTATGTTTTTAATGATGATGATGATGCTTGGTTTGGAGCCATAGTCAGTGGTGCTCAGGTTACTCCTGACTCCACACTCAGGAATCACTACTGGTGGGCTTGGGGGACCCTGTGGGTGCCTGGATTGAAGCTGGGTCACCTACATGCAAGGCAAATGCCCTCTGTGCAATCGCTCTGGCCCCAGAGGGTTCTGTATTTTGATCTCTTCTTTGGTTGACCGAATTTCACTATCAAGTAATTTCCTTAAAGGTCTGTGAGAACTCAGTTTTTCATGTCACCTACCGGGCCCTTCCTGCCTCTTGCCTTTGTGTGGGATAACAGCCTCTCTGGGCATTTTCTCCTATCACACCATTTCCTCCTAAATATTGCTGTCATAGAACCTGTTCATCATTCAGATATTCCTTCCATCCCCCGTTCTATCATCCAAATAGCCACTATACACATTTGTCTATCACCTGCATAACCTATCTGTCCATCTGTCCATTATCAATCTATTTGTCCACTCCCCCATCTATGCATACATACAGACATTCATCTCAATATTCATATCCTCCATCTCTAAACTCACCCTGTGATTCTGAGACTCTTGGGAAGAAGTTCAAAAATCAGTTGATTCCCCACCCCCTTTTGGTTCACCCATTTTCCTCCATGGATGCCTAAAGTATTTTTCTTGAAATGGAAAAATCAAAACTGAGTTCTCTTGGCACGAAATGTTTTTGTCAGAGTTCCCTGGAACACAGCATGTTGCTATGCATCTTCCTTCATCTCAGTATAATTTTTCCTCTGCCTCCTCCTCTCTCCTCACTCCTTCCTTCTTCCCTCCTTCCTCCCTCATTTCTCTTCTTTCTTTCCTCCTCCTTCCCTCTGCTATTCCTCCTTCCTCCCTTCATTCCTTCCTCCACTGATCTTCCTGTCTGCCTGTGTCAGGCGATCTTTGTCTCTTCTCAAGCTGTCCTCAGTGGATTTATCTTTCGTTTTCATCCTCTGCCTTCCCTGGAGGTGCTCTTCGTTTTATTTATTATTACTTTTTCTGTCATCCTTATGTCTTTTATGGTGCTTTTTTTCAGTTGTTGGTTTATGTGATAATATTGTTTTCTTAGCTCTGAACCATCATTTTTTTATGGATTTATCATCTTGTCTTCAAGGTTTTTTTGTGGGGGGGCACACCGGTTGTTCTCAGAGATGATTCCTGGCTCTGCACTCAGGGATCACTCCTGGCAGGGCTTGGGGCACTGTGTGTGGTGCCTGGGATGGAACCTGGGTTGGTGTGTGCCAGGCAAGCAACTTACAGATATACAAAGACACAGACATAGACAGAGACACAAACACACATATGCAAACACACAGAGACACAAACACAGATAGACACATAGGTACACATAGAGACACACAGACACACAAACAGATGCACATAGATACAAACACACATGCATATACACAGATAATACACCGCACACAAAGGTACAGAGACACACAAAAAATACACACATATACAGACACACATATATTCTCACACAAACACACACAAAGAAACATGGACACATATACAACACACATGCATACAGAGACACACACACAGAAACACACTGCCCGCCTTGCTTCTGTTTGATCTTCAGGACACTCCTGGGGGGTCACATGCAGCCTGTCTCCTGCATGTCCCTAGGACAGGGACTCCTTGCTGAGTCGTGGAGTTTGCTCCTCAGCCGGCATGTCCAGCTGCTTCCACAGGGCCCTTTGCTCAGAAAGTCTGCTGTGAATATGGAGCTGCCTCCCTGTGCGCCCTCCCATCTCTCGGCTGAGGCAGAGGACCCGAGATCTGAGTTTCCAGATCTCTGAGTTCTTACCTTCTGTTTCACCGTCTTTGACAGTTGGCACCTTTGGGGGGGGTGCTTTGTTGGTGGGGCACATTGTGTTGCACAAGCCCCAATGGGGTTCAGGCCCTGTGTCCAGTGATGCCTCTGTCCAGGCATTGCCAGTGACCCACACTCTGCCTGGTGGGCCTCCCAAACCCTTGTGTTCAGGGCAAGACCTGCTCCCGAGTCTGGCCCTTCTGGGTCATGTGACATCACAGAAGAGAGACCAGCAAGGGAACCTCAATACTTTAGTGACCAGGGGACCATTTAGGAAACAAAACACCAAGGGGGCCTTCCATTCACCCGTCAGGGGGTCACGGTGACTGAGCACCGTCTACAGTGACCAGTCAGTGCCTGTCCCCTAGTGTGGGGAAGTGAGGAAAGCTCATGTCCATAAGGCTCCCTCCCATGAGCTCTATGATTTTCTGGGATCTGCTAGCAGTTGGGACTCACTTAAAAACTGAGGACATGGTGGGGGCCGGTGAGGTGGTGCTAGAGGTAAGGTGTCTGCCTTGCAAGCACTAGCCAAGGAAGGACCTCGGTTTGATCCCCCAGCGTCCCACATGGCACCCCAAGCCAGCGGCGATTTCTGAGCGCTTAGCCAGGAGTAACTCCTGAGCATCAAACGGGTATGGCCCGAAAAACCAAAAAACAAAAAAAAAAACAATAAACAAAAAAAAACTGAGGACATGGGCAGGGTGAGAACACAGCAGAGAGGGCTCTGGCTTTGCACGTAGCCAACCTGGTTCTATCTCCAGCATTCCATGGCGGTTCCCCCGAGCCTGCCGGGAGTCACCTCTGATAACAGAGCCAGGAGTAAGTCCTGAGCATCGCCAGGTACAGCACAATAACCCGAAAGAAAACAAAACAAACCCAAAAGGTTAAAAACACCTTTGACCAGTGAGGCAGCCCCAGTGCTCTGCCTCGCATACTTGGCTGAGTCGCTGCATTTTGTCTCAGAGCCACTCATTTCTCCAAATGGTGAAGAGGAGGGTCCCGAGAGCTCCTCTGGGTCCCAGACATGTGACCAAGATGGCTTCACTCTTGGCTCTTTTCCTCAAAGCTCAAGGTAATGTTAGGAGCACCTTCTGGAAGCAGACAGAAACCTACATATCATTGGCTACTTAGGGTCAGATGATAACACAGATTAAAAAAAAATCAAGGGTTCCACCTGTGCCTTGTAGCTCCTCCAGAAATTGCACCCTGAAAGAGAAGGGGGCAGTCGGGTCACAGTTTGGGTGACTTTCACACACCTGATGTGACCTCTGGGCCCTGTGACTCTCTCCAGCGTCCCGAGTCCCCTTAAGAGCCTCGTAGGTCTGGGTTCCCTCCAGGTTCTCCTCATCCCCAGTGGACAGACCCTGCACAAGCATGTCACGTCTCAGAAGCTGTTTCTCCTTTTTCACCGACCAAAGCTTTTTGGCATTTGCTTGTTTGTCCCTCATTCCCGTGAGGGTGGGAAATACTGCGGAATATTGTCACGACTCACTCGCAGTCCGCGGGAAGATCTTGGAAACAAAGCTGATCTATCTGCATGCATTTTTTTTTTATGAATCCTATAAAAACCAGCGGTTAACCTCCTTTATGGAGTATTGCACGTCTTCGAAGCAAGACTCATTCACTTTACTGCTTTGCAAATTCCCTGTTTAAAAAGAAAAAGAAAAGAAAAAGAGCAGAAGTAGGGAAATGCTCACTGGGCATCACATAGCCGTGGTCCCGTGTTAATCATTTCCCTCCCTCCAGGAGCCCCTTGCATTTTTTAATAAAAAGCCGGCAGCTTCTCTTTCTCTTCCTCCCCCCCTTTCCTGTTTGTTTGTTTGATTGACTCGTCTTAATCAGGAGCGGCATCGCTCGGGCACGCAGTCGGGGTGGCTGGGAGGATATTAAGAGCCGTGCATCAAACTGGCAGGCCCACCGCGTATTTTTAGCCCGGGATCCGGAGGCAGTGCTCTGATCGGGCCGTTTTATCCCCGGGAAGCTTGTCTGCCTTGTCAGTCTTGTCGCTGGGTCGGGGGACCCCATTTCGGAGCGAGTTCATCAATAACACATGGGCAGCTCAGTGCTCCCCTTTGATGTGCTGAAGAGAAAGCGTGCAGGGATGCGGGAGGGAAGCCACGAAGTTGCTTTCTTTCTCTCCTTTTCCTTGGTCGTAGTTTTCAAAGTCCCGAGCAAAGGTGGAGAAGGCCCTGAGTGCGGGGGACCCTGCCAGTGGTGGCTGCGTGTCTTTGAATTACCTCAAGATTGTCCTCGACACCTTCGTGTACCCAATGCCCAGGAGAGTTTTCATCCAGTTAATGAAAAGGTAGGGGTCCTGTTCTTCCTTGACAGTCCCCACTCCCGCTCCCCCCAAACGTCAGCTGTGAGACGAAGGAAGAACATCATTTATTTTTTATCAATGCTCGGGACTTGGGGGATTTCAAACCCTGTGAAAAGCAAAGAGCCTAATGAGCTCGTCCTCGGCACAGCCTCGGCACTCAGGCACCCACATGCCCACGGCTGCTCCCAGAGAGTTCGGATCCCACACAGCCCCGATGTCCATCCTGCCTCTGGTTTTTGCAAAACAAAACAAAAACAAAAAACAAAAAAAACTTGCCTTCCCACACATTTTCTGGAAGTGTCAGGGCCCCCACACCCCCGAGTCAGTTGTGATGTCCTGGGAATGAGGCAGGTAGGCAGGGCACGATTCTCTGCGAGGTGGAGGTGGGGCCCTCTACCTGTAGGACCCTCTGCTGCGGCCCTGAGACGCACCAGGGTGTCTGTCCCCTCATAGCCCAGCCCCTTCTGCCTGCAACCCTAGGCCAGACAGAGCCCAGGAAAGGCGCCTGTCAACCAGACTGTCGACATCTCAGGCTGGGATGAGTCTAAAATGCTCCTGACTTTTTGCTCCAGTGAACCTGAGAGCCTTTGCCTGGGGAGACAGGATGCAGATCCCTGGATGCAGGGGCCGGGAATGCCACCAGGGGCCAGTGGAGTAGGTGTCTGTGTGGGGTCCCCAATCAGTGGACCAGGCCCCCCTCACTCAAATCTCAGCCTGGCTTCCCCTCCTGCCTCAGCATGGGCCACAGCATGGGCTGTCAGGCTCTCATGGGGGTAGGGGGTAGGAGGAAGGTGAATCTATCAAGCGGAGGCTTGAACCCAGCCACAGTGAGGAAGCAAAGCTGTGGAAAGCAGTCAAGGCTCAGAAGTGTGAAGCCAGACAGGGCCTCAGACAGTTCCAGATGGTCCTGGAAAGGCGAGGCTGAAGGGTAGAGAGACCAGAGGTGGTGGGGACACAGGGGGTCATGATAGGGCCCTGTGCACTCCAAAGCTGTCTGATTAGCTGCCCCCTCTGCTGTGTTCTGAGGCCTGGTGGCTGCTGGAACTCAGGTGGCAAGAGAGGAGAGGAGACAAGGGAAGTGAGGGCCTGAGGAGGGCCTCAGGGTCATGGGCAGGCCTCTGGCGGTGCCTTGAGACCTATCTAGCTGGGTGCTCACCGTGCAATGCAGGCTTTGTCTTCTTGGGAGGAGAGCCCTGCACAAGGCCGAGCTCAAGGCCCCTGGGATCAGGTCTTGGCATGCTCTGTCCCCAGTATCTTCTTCATCTCCCTCAATGTCCTGCCTTGCCCAGCGCCTGCAGTGACCGTGACCAGCTGTGAGATGCTGGTCAGGGGCCCAGAGAGGGACGAGCTCACATCTGACTGGGGGCTGCTTCCCGGGCCTCATTTTTCTCTCCTCCGAGGCCCACCCCATATCCTGAGTCTTTTTATCACCTTTTTGTTCCAAATATTTTAGGATTAAATCACTGGGGGGCGCGGGGGGGGGGTGTCTGCTTTCCCAGCTGCCGGCTCCCTTTCAGCGCCGTGATGCACAGTTTCCAAGTTTATATTTTAATGTAATCAAATACATTCATCTTCTTCCTTTGGAATTGTCTTCTTTGTGCTAAAAAACCAATACATTCATCATTCTGGCTCAGGCTTGATAAAAACTCCCCTTCCGTGTGGCACGTTTCCTTATTCTCTGAGGACAGAATAAAGACGTGAGCCCATCCCACACGAGTGGGGCCCTCAGGAAAGTGCTGTTTGTCCAGGTGGGCTCATTCTGAGCTCCCCTTTCTCAGTGCTCCCTCCTTGCCCCCAGCCTCAGGGTGCTCTGTCGCACTGTGTGAGGTGAGTCCCTCTGACTCGCCTATCTCTCCTCTCTCACACATTTCTACACTGTTTTGTCAGCTGGGGTTCTTTCTTCTGACTCCCATTGTATGTTCCCACATCCTGGTCTATATAGTGTCCTTCCATCAGTTCACTCATCTTTCTATCAATCCACTCATTGTTCAATCATCTACTCATCCACCTATCCATCTTTCTATCCATCCACCCATCTATCTTCCCATTCAGCCACCTACCCATCCATCCATCCATCCATCCATCCACCATTCCATTTATTTCTCCATCTATCATTCATCCACCCATCCATTCACTCACCCATCCTCCCATCCATCCACTCATCCACTTTTCCATCCACCTCATCCTTTCATCTATTCATTCTTCCATTCATCTATCCATCCATCATCCTTCCATCCTTCTATACACCATTCATCCTTCTATCCATCCAGCTACCCATCTTTTTATCCATACACCCATCCATCCTTCCATCCATCCATCCACTCCCCCATCCATCCACCTACCCACCCATACATTCTTTTATTCATCTACCCACCCATTTTTTCATTTATCCATTCATCCACCATTCATCAATCTTTCATTTATCCTACTGTTCATCTGCCCCCCATACATCCCTCCACTTCTCCATCCCTCTCTCCCTTTCCCTATGCCGTTCCCATGTTTGCTCCATGTGGTTCCCATCATCACTGTCCGGGAGGGTGCCTGGCTCCTTGTGCCTTTCATGAGCTGCTTCTCTCCTATTCCTGTAGGTTGATCAGCCACAGGGACCCCTGACCCTGCCATCCTCTGAGAGGAGAGGGCAGGATTCTCTCTGGAGACCTTGGCCACAGAAGCTGTTGATACAGCTGTTGATACAAGAGTGCTCTGTGGGGTGGTTGGTGCCCCCAGTGTTAAGGGAAAACTGGGATTACGGAAGGTGCTCAGCCCTTGGGGATGGGATCAGTGGGTTATGCTTGGTGGGAGAGAGAGAGTGGACAGAAGGCATCAGGGTGGTGACTTGACCCCAGTGTCGGTTCTGCCTCCCCTGGTGAACATGTCAGAGACACTGAAGCAAATCTTGAACTCTGAAAAGTCCCCATGTCTCTGTGTGTTCTTGGGGTGGGAAAGGCAGGGTGACCACGACTCTGGGCTTCCCACCTTAGAACCTGGGGCACACTGCCTGTGGCTATCAGGGGTGCCTGGGCAGAGGTGACAGTGGTCGTCATATCTCTATGACTTTAGCTTTGAAGTTTCCACAAGTGACCTCAAATATCTACTGGGAAACGGTGTTTGTGCAGGACAATATAACCACACCAGCTCCCTCTGGAAGTCAGAGGACGATGTTGAGCCTGACTGCGAAGAGCCATGTCTGTGCCCAGCAGCTCTGCCTGGTCACTGTGGGCAGCCTGTGTGCTTGCCCACACACACAGACACCCCCTACCCCTAGCTGCCCTCACTCTTGAAAGGCTTAAGTTAGGTTTGGCTTTATTTTGGGGTCAGGTATCCTGAATGTTGTCAGATGGCCTTCTCAGCTTCTATTTTGATGAACATGTACTTTTTCTTCATAGTTTTATTAATATAGAATTTTTGTTCATGTCCTTTGGCTATTTTCTGATTAAAAAGTATATATATATTTTTTACCCCAGTGAGTAGCATTGATTAATTTTCAAATGTTAACCCAATCTCGCCTTCTGGGATTGAATCCTGCTTGGCCACAATTCATCATCCTTTCTCTGCTGTTCCACTTTGTTTCCGCAAACTTAGTGAAAACCATCTTTGAGGTTTTATATGTGGGTCTCCCCCAAAAGGTACCAAGTGAGGGTCAGAGGGCGTCTCGTTTTGGGGCTTAGGGGTTTGCTACGTTCTGCTGGACCGGGGTGCCCAGGGTCACTCTAAAGTTGTGTGGAGTCTTTCCCTGGTCCTGTGTCATTTTTGGAAAGAACTGGTGGTTGTTGGAAGAGGGTTTACTTATGATCTCTTCTTCCAGAGTTGGGATCAGAGCGACACCGAGTGGGGACCACCTGGGAGCAATGACATGCAAGCCAGCCTTAATCTGGTCCCATTGATGCTACAGTGCCCAGGCCTATTCTCCCTACAGTCGCTCACAGTTCCAGGGTCCAGCCCATGAGGACGGCTTTCCTACCACTGCCCAAATAGCTCTATGGGACCAGGGTTTGAGGACTGCCAGGGGCGGCGTGTTCTATGCTGCCTCAGGACAGGCCTTTGGTACTATTTAAACTTCACAGTTTCCTTTGCTCAGGATGGAAGTAAAGATGTGTTGATGAGTAGATGTTTTCCGTGTAACCAAAAAGCAGGTAAGCTATGCAGCATTCTAGGAAAAATAAGATTTTTGATGCTGTTTTTGTTTTTTTAATCCAGATTTGGACTGAAAACCACCACAAAAGTCAACTGGCAGCAAGTGATATCCTCGTTCAGCAACTCCCATTGCTTGAAGGTCAACAAGACAGCCCCCCTGGCCCCCAACAATAGGTACGTTGAAAACAAACAAAAGGAGTGAAACTCGAGCCACACACACACTGATGGAAAAGCTCAGGGAATGTCAGAGTTTCCTTAGATGAGCAAATTGGTCCCTACTGGCTACTGGCCAGAACTGACCGCCCTGGCACCCTACTTTTGGATGCTGGCCCCCCCATATACTTCAGTCATGCCAGCCTGCCTGAAATTCTGCAGTTCAGGTGGCATCACAGTGGTAGTGCCCACCTCCCCTGAAGGAGCAGAACCCCCCCCTGGGGGTCAGTGGGCCCAGAGAGCGGTGAAGGTAGAACAGAACATAGACATGGAGTGGGGCCCCTGCTCTCAGTGCCTGATCCCCTCTGGGTGCCGGCTCGTGTCTGTCTAAGTCAGTACTTCTCAATTATTTTCTGTTATGCCCCCCCAGGAAGAAGAAAACATTTTCGCGCCCCCCTCCCGCGTGACTGTAAACAGTATCTTTATTTAAAAACACTTTAACCTGCAAAACAAAAATATATCAAATAATTTGAGCTGATTTTTTTTTTGTCAGAGCTGATGTCTGGATTCATGGCTACAATGAGCACGTTTTACTATGCGTAGCTTTTTGAAGCGGGGTTTGAAGCAGGACACAGCGACTCTCAGATTCGCTTTCGACAGCACAGTGCAGGGCAGGCAGGAGACAATTAGACACATGTCTAGGACCGGAGAGATAGTACAGTGGGGGGGACACTCAGAGTGAGCCCTGAGCACAGAGCCAGGAGTCAGTCCTGAGCACTGCTGGGTGTGCTCCCAACAGATCCCCCAAAGCTGGTGGGAGAGCATTGCTGCTCTTTGGGGAAGGGCCTGTCCTCACAATCTTCTGGGATTCGTGCGGGGCGTCTGCCACAGGAGAGGGCCGAGCACTTGCCCAAGTCCATGTGGTGCTTTGAGATACGGCCAGGCCTGGGCTTTTGCACGGAGACATAGTCTAGTCTACTGCCAGTCTAGGCACCACCGAGGGGACTGTCACCGTTACCATTGGACCAAGGATTGACCTGGACTATCATACTTCAGCTGGGCAGGGACCCTGGGACCTGGCTTGCCTGCCAAGTCTCTGCCCCGGGCAGCCCAAGTCCATGCTCAGCAGGAAGGGTGGGGGTAAAGGTGGGGCACCCTTCCTTCTCAGGGGCAGGTGTTCTGATTCACATGGGGCCAGTGTGTGATGGGGGCTCGGTTCGTCCCTGTGTCACCTGGCAGTCAGGCATGAGGGATGCTGAGCACGTTGGGTCCCAGCCACTTTCTTGACGGGCGTCATATCACACACCACCAGGGACTATCTAGGAATGGAACCTTTGTGTAGGGAACAGCCTTGCCAGCCCCTTCTCTTCCTCTCCTGCAGCTGCTCTGGCTCTTGTACCAGTGCTCCAGCCCCAGATGGCCCGCCCCTGAGGACGGTCCAGCTCAGCGTCCACACGGTGAGTGCTCCCCACCTC
Organism: Suncus etruscus; assembly: GCF_024139225.1. Classification (NCBI taxonomy): domain Eukaryota; kingdom Metazoa; phylum Chordata; class Mammalia; order Eulipotyphla; family Soricidae; genus Suncus; species Suncus etruscus. The sequence goes on from NC_064851.1 coordinate 2,499,642, forward strand.
CCCATTCACTCATGGGACCCCACTGGTCCCCAACCCACTCATGGGACCCCCACTGGACCCACTCACGCATCTGAGGATTCTGGTTTCTATGGACCACCAGGGCCCTCCACTAGTGATACACTCGGTAATGTTGGAGACGCCCTAGAGTGCCTGGGGTTGGCTCTGCCCTAGAACAGTGTCCAGGCCTGTGCCTCAGGACAGTGGGGTGCTGTGTCCAGTGTCCACCCCCACCACAGTGCTGCTAGGCAGAAAGGGGGAGCCAGGATCTCCCGAAAACAGTGAGAGCCTCCTTCCTTCTTGGGGATGTGGGTCTTCGCGCATTTGGTGCTCCACCAGAGACCTCAGACACCACAGATGGGAACGCTAAGCCCCCCCCCCAGGTCCAGCCTGGGGGGCTGCAGTGAGCACAAGGTCCTAAGCTCTGTGTGCTGGGCCGAGGCAAAGGCGCATCTCCCAGCAGTCATGATTCCCCAGGGGACCTGGGCAGGGGGTACAGCAGGGCAGGGGGTACGTCCCGCTCAAGGACAGCCTCCCCCAGGTGCACTTTCCTGCCCTAGAGAGGAAGGTGGAGGGGCTGAGGGAGGCAGGGCTGGGAGGGTGAGAAGGAGGAGGCCTTGGAGCAGCTCTGAATCCCAAAGAGCTTTCCTGGCTGCCATCCCTGTACCCCAACATCTGATCACCCACATTTCAGGGAAGTGTGGCCCTCCATGTCCAGCACACCCTCACTGCTCATCCATTTTTACTCCTGCTGGTGTTTTGTTTTGTTTATTACCACCACCCCATGACTTTATAAAGAGAAAGGACAAAGGAATCTTTCAGAAATATTCGAAATGGGAATAGAAGGTAGGAAATCGTTGAAGGCGACGTTCATATTAAAAAACTGATCATGGGGCCGGGCGGTGGCGCTGGAGGTAAGGTGCCTGCCTTGCCTGCGCTAGCCTAGGACGGACCACGGTTCGATCCCCCGGTGTCCCATATGGTCCCCTAAGAAGCCAGGAGCAACTTCTGAGCGCATAGCCAGGAGTAACCCCTGAGCGTCACAGGGTGTGGCCCAAAAACCAAAAAAAAAAAAAAAAACTGATCATATCTGTACCAACTGCAATGCGCAACTAGAAAAGTCAATTTAAACATCTCATTTCTGGAACCAAAGTGAGGGGACAATAGGTATAGCTCTTGTCTTGCACGTGTCTGACCTGGGTTCCAATTCTGGCAGGAGTAATCCCTGAACACCATGAGTGTGTTCCCCCACCCCCCCCCAAAGAAAAAAACCCTAACAAATAGTCTTTTTTGACATTTTTTTTTTTTTTTTTTGGTTTTTGGGCCACACCCGGTAACGCTCAGGGGTTACTCCTGGCTATGTACTCAGAAGTTGCTCCTGGCTTGGGGGACCATATGGGACACCGGGGGAATCGAACTGCGGTCTGTCCAAGGCTAGCGCAGGCAAGGCAGGCACCTTACCTTTAGCGCCACCGCCCGGCCCCATTTTTTGACATTTCTTAAGCAAATATCCTGAGTAGCTAGAAATAGGTCCAATAAAAACATCTTAATCCTTTCCATTGAGAGTGAAAAAGATGTCCTGTGACGATAGTGCAGTTTGTCACAGGTTCTAGGGGTGCAGAAGGGCATTCCCAACTCCTCCACTCAGAACCTGAATCACATAAGACTGGGGTCCCACAGTCCCATATCTGCCATGAAAACAGTCATACAAGTGCCCAGCCAGTATTAAGGAACCAAGTCGGCCATGTCTGCAGGACGGACTGCGACTTGCCAGTGTGTTCTCCCACACTAATTCCCAGAGCTGAATGCAGATTCGAGAAAGGCAATGGTAGTCACACCCAGTTCTGCAGAATCCAGGGCAAAACTTCGCATTGTCTAAAAAGATTGAAGAATCATGAAAAAATCCCACCTCATTCGTGGTAACAGCTTTCTAGCTTTGTAGCGAGAAGAGAAGAAACTCTGCAACCGATTAGAGAAACCCAGAGCAAGGAGCAGTTAGTGGCAGGAGATGGATGCTCTCTTGCCAAGATTGGGGACCACACACCTTCTGCCTCGTCTTTGGTGTGGCCCTAAATTCCAGGTCCTGTAGTCAAGAATGCAAAGGACAAGACAGAGACTTTCAGACCCAAAAAAAGAAAGTGCGGCTGTTTTTCCTTCACTGACAGTGTGAGCTTGAAAACCTGGGAAATGTGCACATAGACACACACACACACACACACACACACACACACACACACACCAGGAATCAGCTGCAGGTGAGACCCACAGGGCAGGTTCATTCACACAGCATTTCTAAGAAGGTAAGAACCATCCCGGACTTAAATGAAAGGAGAACAAAGCTCTGGACATGGAAAAAGCAGAAATGGGTGCTGGGCTCATTAGAAAAAGACTTGCTCATTTGTTGTGTCTTTTGGGAGGAGCAAAATGTTCTGGAATGTGAAGTTGGTGGTGGGACACAAGGTGAAACTTTCTTTGGAAATCAGAAAAAATAGGGTTACCCTTGGTAGGGCCCATTAGGACTTAAAAAAACTATCACTCAAAAAAAGAAAAGAAAGAAACTAAAAACACAAACAGAAGCAAAATAAGCAGCATATAACTTGAAATCACTCAATGTCCCTGAAAGCAGCTCCTGAGCACGTGGGTTTTGGGCCCCCATCAGGCTGACATAAGTGCTCTGGTCTCACTCCTTTTCTCTCAAGGCGGGAGTCTTTATTTCCACACTTTTCCAGTAAACGGCAGCTCTCAATTTCGGTATCTAATTTGCTTATGGGTGTTCAGTTCTTTAATCATCCAGGAAAGGGCCTTGTGTCCCGCTCAGTCATATGGTGGATGACGGTGGTTGGATGCAGCCGACAGAATTTTTCTCGCTAAGTAATTGTGCTCTTAGGTGATGGCCGAGGCAGACTTGGGATGGTCCTGTCATAATTGAATTGCTGGGAAGTTAGGTCCCCGTGTGCCCAGGCAGCTATGCCAGGAACATTCAGCCCTTCCCTGGGAAGGGGGTCAGCCTGGGCCCCCCAAATCGGCCTCTTTCTCACTAGGTCTGTGAACAGCCCAGACTCTGTTCTTAGACCTTTCTGGGACCCCAAGTCTAGCGTCTAATGGGGCATCACTTATGTTCACTCAAATCCAATCGGCCAAACTCATCATAAATGACACCCCCCAAAGATGCAGCGTGGTCCCCCCCCCCCCTCACTCACTCCCTCAGTCCCTGGCCAGACGCAGTGAGCAGGTAACGGGAGGAGCCACTGCATGATCTGGGTCCCAGATGCAGGTGTGATTTCGGAGCTCTGGAGGAGAGCACTGAGGTAAGGTCCTCCTGAGTCCCCCTGAGAGGTGGGCAAACTGGGTGTCCCCCCACAAAAGATGTTACCTGGGGGATGTGGGTGGGAATGAGCCTGGCCACACCGAGCAGTGCTCAGGGATTCCTCCTATGCGGCCCTATCTCAGGTTTGTCCCTGGCCTCAGTCCCATGTCCATCTGTCCCACAGACACTGTGTTGCCACTGGTACCTGGCGCCATTCACTTCGGGCTCCCTCAACTCCTGAATTGCCAACACGCCAGCAGCCTGTCCTCCCATCTGCACTGGGGGACCCGCCTCACCCCTATGTGGCTCTAGTCACTGGGTGGACCTTTTTTCATGTTTGTGATTCAGAAATAAGCACAAGCGAGCCACCTCCCATGCCCCACATCCGTATCCAGATGGGGTTTGAAGATTGATTCTGCCTCCTGGCCATAAGTATGCCAATCCTGGGCATAATTCCAGGAACTTCGCAACTTTTCTTTTGGTTTTTGGGCCATACCCAGAAGCGCTCAGGAGTTCCTCCTCCTAGCTCTACACTCAGGAATCACTCCTGGTGCTCAGGGAACCCTATGGAATGCCGGTGATCAAACCTGGGATCCACCACGTACAAGGCGAAAGTCCCCCCCTGCTGTACTCTTACTTCGTCCCCAATCCCTGTGGACCCTCCTGCAGTGAACCTGTATGTCTTTTCTGTCAGGCAAAGCAAACACCGTCTTCTAGCCCATCTGCCATGGACAACGGGGAAGCCGTGAGTAGAACACCCTAGCCCTCTGCACAATGGGTGTGCCCCCAAGGCCTCGGGCAGCCTGGAAAGCGCACCCCACACAAACCCTGCATGGCAGGTGGAGGAACGGATTCGTGCCGAGCTCGCCAGGAACTTCGGACTGTGTCACGACATGCTGCAGTCCCGGGACCCAGGGGACACGGGGCTCATCAGTGGTCCCGATTTCAAGTCTGTCTTGATCACCTTCTGCCCGTTCCTAACGACCAGTCACCTCATCAGGTGAGCCTGGGAGGCTGTGGTGGGATCAGAGGCCCTGGCCATAGTTCTCCCTGCCCAGGTCTGAGTGCATTTGCATCTCGGTGGGGGGGACAGGATGGCAGCTGCACACCAGCACCCCCCAGCGTCATGGATTTGAGATGTAGCTTCTCTGGAATAAACCAACAGGGCCTGCTAGGCCCGGCCCATCTCTGCCCTTCTGAGGCTGTTCTGGCTCTTTCCAACATGCAGGCTCCGAGGCAAGTTCCTGGACAGGCCCTCGGGGAAGATCCTGTACAAGAAGTTCCTGGCACACGTGGGCCCACTGGGATCCCCAGCAGCCGCCGATCACCCTGGCAGGTGAGGGAGGTCCCAGGAGGAAGGAGGCTCAGGCCACAGGGATCAGCGTCCTGTGCCCTGTCCTCGAATGCTTCAACTCACAGCTCAGGGCCTCGTTGTCGGAGCCTGGGACCAGGCAGGGCCTTTGCAGTGACTGTCTTGGTCTGTGGCTTCAGAAATAAGGACTGAAAGTGGGGAGAAGTTTGAGGCTATTTCCCCCCCACCCCCCGTCACCTCCATATCTGTCCTTTCCCAGCAACTTCAACTGGTCATAGTTGAGTCTTTCCCACCAATCCTGCCCTTAAACCCATGAATGATTATTTTCTGCAATGAAAGGTAGAGATGGTAAAAGTGATCTCCAAAGAGAAAGTCACTGTCCACTGTCCTTAATCTGTCCGTTCCAAGGCAGACTGATGGACGGCCTCACCCTTCTTCATCTGGAAGAGTCTAAGTTTGGGCCAGTGGAAAAATGGGATTTTAACGCACCCATTCATAGCTTCAAATAAACTCACGGGGACAGGGAGGAGAGAGCCAGGCATAGCGTACTTGACTGGCCCAGCAGATGCTCCCTAGTTAGGGAAGCCGGGGCGTTTCGGGGGTGGGGCTAATGGAACTGGAGTTTCGGCATTTCTGCCATGAGCTGCTTCGCGAGTGGGCAAAGATGGCATTTTACAGAAAGGTTGGAGAGTTTGTGATGGGCTATGCCTGCCCCCTGCCAAAGGCTGGAAGCCACCAAGGCAACGGGGCTTTTAATTGGCGTGAGCAGCCTAATAGGTTCTCACCCGGGCCCCCAACATGTATGCACGCCATCCACCCCTCATGACCACTGGCCCATGTGTCCAGGAGCGCTTTGTGTCCCTCTGACCAACAGGCATCATGGTCAGGGGGTTCCTGCTCTTCCTGGATTTCGTCCCACTCTCACCCCACTTGGTGTCCAGGTGGGAACCTCAGTGCAGGGTGGGGAGGAGCGACCAGCCCACGGCCTCCCTGCAATGACTGCTGTGAAGCCAGGGCAGCTCAGGAGCATGTCCAGTTGTCACGACGGCTGGCCTTCTGGAGAACCTGCTTGTGGTTTCAGAACCTCACCCCCAAAGAAGGACAGGCCCCCGGCCAAGGATGGGACGGCTTCGAAGACAACAGCCTGCTCTCAGGACCCCACCCGAAAGCTGTCTCTGGGCTCTCCTCAAGATCCCAGCAGTAGGATGGGCGCGCACAGCCCCGGGAAGGTGCGTGGGGCAGGACTGCTTTCAGGGCTCAGGGCTGCTTTCTGTGCTCGAATCCTGGGCAGAGCAGCGTGCAGGATGCCCAACCTCGGCAGAGACAGAGAATAAGGAAGCACTTGCGTCCCCCACTCCTTTGTCTCCTTCTTTGACTTTGGTGTGGATGTGGCTGGATTTGAGGCATTTAAGCTCTGAGAAGGAAGCGCTAGTGCACTTTGGTTGGGGGGTGCCCTTTAGGGGGCCCCAATGCTGGGAGAACTGTGTGTGATTTGCTCTCCAGGAACAGGAACGAGGAGGAGGGAGCTAGGGAGCTTGTACGATGGGTAAGGCGTGGCCAGCCCACGGGTCCCTGCACCGCAGATGGCCAGAGAGAGCCCTGAGCAAAGCCAGGCACCCCACAGACATCCACAGCAGGAAGAAAAGCACTCAGGCTTGGGCCAGGGTGGTCCGAAACCTCAGCAGCAGGTGCTTCTGGGAAGCGAGAGGTGCTGGTCCCTTCCCCTTCCTGGAACTCATCTCGGGGATGCCTGCATCCCTCACTCATCTGGAGGGAGCACTTCACTTCAACTAGGCTGGGCTCAGGCCGGTTTCTGCAGGAAGCTGAGGACTGTCTCTGGGAAGAATGAAGCTGTTCGCAGCAACTGTCCAGCTGGTGCCTGCCCCGTACAGGTGCCGCTGCCCCTCATTTCAGGGAGGAGGGGGTGGCCAGAGGGTCACATGGCCACAGTCGCTCGCTTGGCATCTCTGTTCTCCCCAGACCTGAGGGAGGGAGAAGGCAGATGGGTTCAGCAGGGTCCCACATTTCTGGTGGGTGCGAATGACTCAGATGAGACAGTGCCAATGACAGGATGACTCTGCCCGTGAGAGAGATGGGTGGTTTGATGCTGTCTGGGAATGAGACGGGCTGGCTGCAGTCTGGGCAGGTGGGCTGAAGCACAGTCCAGGGAGTCACACAGGCTGGATCTAATGCTGGGTGGGTGGCTGGAGTCAGGGCTTGCTGTGATTCAGGCTGGACCCTGGTGTGATTTGGTGGCCACTCAGTTCTATGAGATAGCTCTCTCTATCTCTATCTCTATCTCTGATGGGAGTTACTGTCTCTGTCTCTCTCTGTCTCTGTCTCTCTGTCTCTCTCTGTCTCTGTCTCTCTCTCTGTCTCTGTCTCTCTCTCTGTCTCTCTCTGTCTCTGTCTCTCTCTGTCTCTCTCTCTGTCTCTCTCTCTGTCTCTCTCTCTGTCTCTGACTCTCTCTATCTCTGTCTCTGTCTCTCTCTGTCTCTCTGTCTCTCTCTGTCTCTCTCTGTCTCTCTGTCTCTCTCTGTCTCTGTCTCTGTCTCTCTGTCTCTGTCTCTGTCTCTCTCTCTCTCTCTCTCTCTCTCTCTCTCTCTCTCCCCTGTGTCCCCCGCAGTCCGTCTCAAAACAATTGCATATTTCCCCACCTGCCGATGCTCATATTCCCGAGGAGCAAAATTCCTGGGAGTGGAGTTACTTGATTTAGGATAATATACATACTTTTACTTTAACACATGCTTGAAGGAAGAACAAAGGCACTATAGCTGTTCACGTTTCCTGGAGTGGGTCCTGCCGGGAACAGAGACTTCCTCTCCCCCCATTAGCTGCAGGCTGAGCTTTTCTGTGCTGGGCGGCCTGACAATGTGGTGATTCTGGTTTGTTTTGGTGAGGAGAGATGGGGAAGACTGTTTCCCCCCTTACTGATGTTTTTGGCTGGGGGAAGGGGTCAACATCCAGCAGTGCTCAGGTACCTTCTCTGGCTTCGTGCTCAGGAGTAACCCCTACACTGCTTTGGGACCCAACATGAGGCACAGGGGATCGAGCCAGGCTCAGTGGAACCAGAGCGAGTGCCTTTTTCTTTTTGGGCCTGGCCTGGCTTCACAACCACCACTGCCTGGCCTTTTGCTCTGTGCCCACAGCGGGGTTGGCACTGGCACTCCCCCCACCTTCATCCCATCTGCAGGCCGAGGGAGGCTGGGCCGGTGGGTATCCTCACCCCCCACGGCCTCCACCTCTTCTCTTCCGTAAATAGTTGGGTTTTGTGTGTTTGTATTTGGTCACACACCCAGCGTTGCACCAGGTTCCTCCCATCTCTGTGCTCAGAAATCATTCCTGGCAGGCTTGGGGGACTCTATGGGATGCTGGGGATCGAACCCAGGTCCACCACATGCAAGACAGATGATCTCCCCACTGTTATCTTACTCTGGCCTCTGGTTGTTTTTTTATTTTTTTTTTATTTTTTGGTTTTTCGAGACACACCCGTTTGATGCTCAGGGGTTACTCCTGGCTAAGCGCTCAGAAATTGCCGGGCTTGGGGGGACCCTATGGGACGCCGGGGGGATCGAACTGCGGTCCCTCCTTGCCTAGCGCTTGCAAGGCAGACACCTTACGCCACCTCGCCGGCCCCTGGCTGTTTTTTTTCTAAAGAAGTGAGTTCATATAAAAATCAAACAATTCTCACTGTGCTACAGAACCCACATGAAATTCATTTTCCATTTGATCTAGGCGGGGCTCTTCTGTCTCTTCCCACTGAGTCCAACTATTGCCTTTGTCTCAGGAAATTCTCATTATTCCAGGGTCCACATCTATTTCTGTGTGCCTGCAATATGTTTTTTTTTTAATTTAGTAAAACAGATCTTTTTCTCATTTTTTAATGTTTACATAGCTATTCTCAGCCAGTTTATAATTTTCCATTTAAACTTTATCCAATTATCCCCCAAATGCCTTATTAGAACCGTAATTGGACTCGCACTACATTTGTATTAAAATGTCTTGTTTATGCAACCAACACTCCCGTGACTCTTCCCTGCCACAGGTCCTCCTGGGGTTGAGGGACAGGAACTGGGGTCCGGGGTGCTACTCACTCCCTGGGCCTGGCAAAGACAGCCAGGAACTTGGGTGGGCATCTCTATGAGCCGGGATTCGCTCCACCTTCAGGGATGCCCAAGCCAGGTTTACCGAGAGTAGGCTGGAGCTGGGCGCCGGCCGCACAACTGGCACTGCCCGTTGGAAAGCACTAGACAGGCTGCCTGGATTGTCTTCGCCTGGGGCTATGGAACATTCACCCACAGTTCCTGACTACCCACATCACACCATCTCAGGGAAGGGCTGAGCAGGAGGGAGCTAGGAGGAATCATTCATGGGCGACTGTTTGCAAAATATCAGGTTATTTTTCTGAGACGCCCGCCCTGTCTCCCACGGAGGCTGCTGCTGCTGCTCCGTGGCCTGTGCGTGGCCCCATGCCCCACCACCACCATCTGCAGAGGTGCACGAGCACACAAGCAGGGATGGACAGCCAGCGGGATAGTCTGGGGTCAGACACAGGCTGCCAGGCCAGAAAGGTGTGGTCCCTTCCTTGTCTTCGGACAGGCCAGGTAGTAGGCCCAAAGTGTCAACCTCAACCCCCACAGAACAGCCAGGACCAGCAGAGGTGGGGTGGAGGTGGGTGGAGCAGAGGTTGGGGGGGATGGGAATGAGGTAAAAGGGGAGGGGGAGCTAAGGGAGAGGACAGTAGGGGAGGAGGCCTCCCTTCCACCTCTCTGGAGGTGTGCTCTGGTGAGGCCTCATCAGATACTGGTGCTGGGGATGAGATGGTGGTGGAGGTGTTAATAGTGGTGTTGATGGTGATGAGAAGGAGGATGATGGCCTAGGACAGTGTCACCCCGTGAGGCAGGCACGAGAGCAGATGGCACCCACCTCCCTCCCTCCCGGTTGGCTCAGAGCCCAGATGTGACCCCAGTGTAGGGCCCAAGACTCTACTCACAGCTCCCCCTTCTCACACTCGCCTTTCTGCAGCACTGTGGGGTTCCCTGTCCCAGACCAATCTCCACACACACACACCCACACACACATACTTACACACATTCACACATACTCACATACGGCTTTGTGACCAGTGGGAAGAGTCTGGGTAGAGCATCCTGCTCACAGCCTAGGACCATCCAGCTAAAGCCGCTCCTGGATGTTGTTGGGAATACACACACACACAGACACAGACACACACACACACACACACACACACACCCCTACATGCGTGTGCTCATGCTCCTCCAGGTCTGATTGGCTCTGTGGCAACTGGCAGGCATGCAGTGCTGAGAAGTGGCTGCAGCCATGCCCCAAGGGCCGTGTCTGCCCGAATTAGGCTGGGTCCCTCGCCCATTTCCCCACTGGTGCCGCACATCAGCATAAACCTGGTCCTGGGGTGCAGCCCCCCCATGGGGCGAGTCACAATGGGGGGAGGCACTGCAGAGCTGGGTGGGGGAAGCCTGGCACACATGTGACCCTGCCTCCTCGCCAGGCCCCTGGGGACCCACCGTACTCCCAGCCAGTCCCCAGGCCGCAGGGGAAGAGTGTCCTGCAGTCCGTGCCCGAATTCCAAGGTAGACGCAGTTCCACACCCCAAATGGGTTGATTCCCCTCATCCCAGGCCCAGCGGGAGCCCCAGAGCACAGTGGGAAGGGCAGGGGACTGACTGGGTGAGGTGAACTGGGTGCAGCCCAGGTTCCTGGATGCTGGGAAGGGAACTTGAGGCAGGTGGGGCTGGGGCAGGGAGCACTCTAAACCAAAAGCTATGTCTAGCACCCCCTGACCTGATGCAGGTGGCCGGCCATGTGGTTACCACATACCTGCCCAAGAGGGGTTCCAGCTACTGGAGGACACAGACAAACCCAACCTCAGCGCAGAGGACTGTCTGAGGCTCTTCCCGCAGCAGCTACGACACTTCTACGGGGTGAGGCAGGCTGGGCAGCGGGCGCAGGATGGGTTGGAGTGGGCCTCGGAGGGAGGTGGTCCTGGCAGTCCTCGCCCACAGCCGTCCTGGGAGCGGGCACCAAGCTGGCTCCACGGAGGCCCTGGGTGGACATGAGTTGGGGGGCTGCAGGCACTGGTAAGGGGGAACCTGCCCAGTGAAGGGCATAGAGAGGCTGGGGGGCTGCAGATGGAAAAGTGAGAAAGTGAGTGAAAGACAGTGAGTGTCTGCCCACAGACACCCAGATGTCATGTTCTCACACAGTGTCCCCCATCAGGGGTCCAGTAGCCCAGAAAATAGTAGTGGGAATGGCTTTGATGTGGTGGCCCCCTGACCTGAATGGGAAGCTGCTCCTCATCATTGGAAGACTCTGGGGCCCTGGCATGTTCAGCCCATAGGCTGGGGTGGGATGGGTGGGTTGGAGTGTCCCATGGGTGCGGGTGCCGGAAGCAGCAGCAGAAAGGACCAGGAGACCCAGATGGTACCCCAGGACTCGCATGGAACAAGGCATCCTTCTGACAGACTCTAAATGTTCCACCCCACACACACCCAAACAGGCTTTTCTGACCCCCAACTTGACAGACGGTCAATAAGTGAGGTTCCCGGGGGCCCTGGGAGGTGTCTTCCCCCAGCCTGGGTTCCAGAAGGTAAGGATCTAGGCAGAGCCCCAGCCTCAGTTACCCCAAAGACTCCCAGGTCACTCGCTGTCCTTTGGGTCCCCGACCCTGACTGGTGTACATGGGCTCTGAGATTTTTCGGGAGGAGCAAGCGCAGAAGGCCCTAGACAGCCCCCAAATGGCCTCTCCCTCATGGGGCCTGGGGTGCGGCCCTGCTGAGCCCTGCACCTCCCACCCCTGCAGGACCCCTATGCCGCCTTCTTCAGGATGGATGCGGACATGGACGGGCTCATGGACATGAATGACCTGCGCCGGCTGCTACTGTGTCTGATGCTCAGCCTCACACAGCCTGAGTTCGAACGCTTCCTCGGGCTACTGGGCATCGGAGCTGGCCACACACTCAACTTCCGTGAATTTCGAAGCCTGTTCGAGCGGCCGGCCAGTGTGGACACGGCACCGCAGAGGATGCTGCGGTGAGCATTGGGCCTCCCCCAGGGCCATCCCCAGGACCTTCCCCAGGGCCAGGCTCCCCCGTGGGGCCTTGGAGCTGTAGAGAGGCTGGAAAGACAGTGACGGTCTCCAGGGCCTTCCCGCCCGCACGGGTCCAGGATGCCCTGAGTGGATTCGTGTTTCCTGTGGTCTGTCCTGACACTCACCCTGCGTGGATCCTTCCTAGGTGCGCTTGCCTAGCTGGCTATGAGGTCATCCCTCTCCAGCACTGGCCTAATCATATCAGGGAGAACCAGACATACAACCTTCCGGAAACAGCGTGCAGGATGGGGGTCACCTCGATCCCTGAGTGCCAAGGTTCCCCTGCAGGGACTTGGCTGCTGGTTGGACTCATTGTCCATCAAGCTCTGCCGAATGTCTGCAGGCAGGCAGGCAGGCAGGCAAATGGGAGGGGGCTGGACAACACTGTCCAGAGGGCAGAGGCTCAGGAAAGTGGGGTGTTGGGTTCAGAGCATCAGGGGAGAGGATGCATTGACCTAGGGGCAAACAGGGAGGATAAAGATGGAGCAGCAACTTCAGCCTCACACATTTGAGCTTGGTGAGTACGGGGTGAGGAGATCTGGGCATGAAGGCCGTGCAGGCGTGGGTGGGGATCCACAGGAGAAGGGAAGTGGGTTCCGGCCATGGCACCACTGGGCACTTGGCCTAGAAGGTCCTTGTTGACTGGCTTGCAGGAGGGAATGTTCTAGAAGGGATGCCGCACTGCTTCAGAGGAGAGGTGAGGCCCTAGCAGTGGTGGGGCCCAGGAGAGGTGGGCCCCTGAGGCCCACACCCCTCGCAATGATTTATGTCCATACCTCTGAAGATCCCTGCTCTGTCTGGCCACCCTAGGGCACTACCCTAGTTAATGGCCGGATTTAGTGGCAGTTTGGGGATCTGTCTGGGGAATACAGGCAGCCTCGGGAGACTTGAAGCCAGGAGTCCTTCTGTGGGAGCTCATTCTCCTCCCCACCCCTTCAGCAAGTGCACCCTCCACAGGAAAACTGAGGAACCTTGGCGCAATGGCGAGGGGAGAGATAGGCTGTTCAGTCATGGACTCAGTGGTCACTCTCCAGTGCTCAGCCCCAGGGCCTCCTCCCCAGCACCAGTTCATCCCCTCCACGTGCCCCTTTTGCACACCCCACATTGCCTATGGACCCCCAACTCCCAATGACACAGACACACCATTGGTGCGTGTTCACCAGAGGAGACAGGTGAAGGTCCTCAGTGTGGCCTATGGGCAGAGTTGGGAACCAACTGTCCATGGGCACCATGACCCGAATATGCCCAGCAAAGGTCTGGCTCAGTGAAAAATGTCATTTCCCATTGTCCTGAGGACATTTCCTTCATTTGGGCCGAAACAGTGGGACAGGGATGAGGAAGGTGCCCCGTGAAATTGGACATGAGGCATCGAGAAAGTGGAAGCAAACCATTCCTTGGAAACGTTTCAGCATCAAGAAAGCCTCGGGTGTTTGCTTATATATTAGTCTCACTAAAAAAAAATAATTGGGAAGGATGAGAAATCATCTACTATTTTATTTAAATGGTGGATTTGGTTATTAAAATCAAGATGACGAAATCAAGATGCCTTGTGCCCAGGATGTGGGAAAGGGTTCGGGCGCCCGGGGACCTGTGCAGGTCGAGCAAGTTTGGTCTCACAAAGATAATATTTAACGTGAAACGTAGTTGTTGAGAAGAGCTCTGTCTCTATTCCATATATCCCGTAAATGGTCAGTATTTCTTCCTTCAAGATGACTCGGATTTCACCATCAACATCATCAGACGACCTTATGCTTTCCCTAATTGGGGGGATTTTGACTATAAATCCAGATGGAAACTGGACAACTCTTCTCTTTTTGTTTAGTTTTGTTTTGTTTTTGGGTCACTCCTGGTAGTGCTCAGGGGTTACTTCTGACTCTACGATCAGAAATTGCTCCTGGCAGGCTCAGGTAAGGCAAACGCCTTACCTCCATGCTATCTCTCCGGCCCTAAGGACAACTCTTCTTGATCTGTCTCTTCTTGGGTCAGTTTTAGTTCTGGTCTTTTAAGAAATTGGCCCATTTCATCCAGGTCGGAGACTTCATGGCAACAAATAGTTTGTCTATTTTCTTCTCATTTCTGTGCATCCTTCGTAATGGCCCATCTTTCATTTCTGATACTGGGAGTTGAAATCTTTTCTTCCTTTTTATTTTTATTTTTTTTCTGAATAATTTTAGTGAAAGATTTGTCATCCGTTTGTTGAATGTTTCCAAAGAGCCAGCTTTTTTTTTTTTCCGGTCTCATTGCTGTTTCTCTCTTTAGCATATTATTGTCTCTTCCCCTCTGGCTTGGGGTATGGCTTGCTCTTTATCTCCTGAAGTTAGCAACTAGATTTTGGAAATTTAAGTTCTTTCTTTTCTAATATAAGCTTTTGATGGCTCTGCTTGTCTTTTGTGGGTCCTGGCTTAGTTGCACCCCCCAAATTTGGATCGACAATTATAGTTTTTTTTATTTTCATTCCTTTCAAAATGTTTTCTAACTCCCCCTCCCCCACCCCGAGACTTTCTCTTGGGTCCCTGGATGATTTAGAAAGATTATTTTTTAAATTTCAAGCTACTTTCATCTTTTATCGCTTCTAACTATTTTTCTGTTGGTGCTGTCTAGTCGGTGTGTTGCTAGAAAAATATACTTTGTGTGATTTTAATTCTCATAGCTATGTAAGGTTTAATTTGCATCCCTAAAAATGTTCCATTTCAGTGAATATTACAGAGATTCTGGAAAGGCATTATGTATGTGGTTGTCGCTGAGTAGAGCAATCTAGAACCAGGGTCCAGTAAAGGGATGCTGTGTCAGTCTTCCCTTCGGTTTATTTGATATAAACTTGTTTTTACCAGTAACGCAGAGAGAAGTGTTGAAATCTCCTGCTATAGTTTCACACGTATTTTTTTTTCCCTCCCTCCAGTCCTCCCAGTGAATGTCGCCTGCATTTGGAAGCTTGAAACATGGAAGACAATGTCTTCGAGTTAGTTACTCTGCTTGTAGCCTTCACTTTTTTTTTTCCTGACAATTCAAAGTAGTAACTACCTCTGCACCATCCTTTCCAACAGGCCTTTGTTTTCCTTTGTGGGACTATAGTTGCCCATTCACTATCTCCGCAGGGTATGGGAGTCTGGATTGGCAGCAGCGTTTTTTGTTTCAGGACCTTGAGTGCTGGCCCTAAGGTGCCTGGCCCTGCACAGCTTGGTGAGGAGGTATGGGCAAATAACCACATTGCTCTGGCCCTGCTCAAGTCCTTCTCTTTGCTCTGCTCCTTGGAATGGGATGTGCATATGTGTGGCTTCCTCTGAGTTTATCTTGCTGGTAGTTCTCTAAACCTCTGACTTTAGCATTTGCATCAAATTAGGACTGTTTACAGCTATACTATCCTCAAGTGTGTTTTTGTTGTTGTTGTTGTTGTTGTTGTTTATTTGTTTTGCCACATCCAGCTGTCTTCAGGGCTTGGCTCTGTGCTCAGGGATCACTCCTGGCAGGCTTGAGGGACTCTTTGGGGTGCCAGGAATCCAACCGGGTTGGCCGTGTACGTCCAACACTGTCCGAACTGTCCCATGACCCCAGCCCCCGT
The DNA here is from genome assembly GCF_024139225.1 of Suncus etruscus. Classification (NCBI taxonomy): domain Eukaryota; kingdom Metazoa; phylum Chordata; class Mammalia; order Eulipotyphla; family Soricidae; genus Suncus; species Suncus etruscus. The sequence goes on from NC_064851.1 coordinate 2,514,942, forward strand.
CGTCGTCGTTCTTTTCTGTACCAACCAATTTCTCTCTCCATTTTAGTTCCTTGATGAAATGCAACTCTGAAGACATTTGGATTTTGAATCCCTGGCCTCGGGCTTCGTTCTTTCCTCTCCTCCCCCTCCCCTGTGTTCCTCTGCCGTTTGATTTGCTTCAACGCCTCTATTTCTCCGTTCACTGACTCATTTCTCTCGCTGCCTTCACTCTGGCAGATTGTCGTCCCTGGAGAGAATCCAGGGAAAAAAATGTTTTTTCATGTTTGTGACTATTCTTTCAGTTCTAAAGTTTCTACTTGGGTCTTTCCTCTACTCTCCCTTTTGGAAATGCATCTATTTCCGTGCCCAGGGCTTCTGTCTGCTCCTTCACTTCAGGCTGTTCACTCCTACTTCTCAGAAAATAGCTGCTTCGAAACAGGATCTTTTCCGCCAGCCACTCGTCCTGGAGCTGTTCGGCCGCACCCTGTCAGGTCTTTAGGGCGTCCCAGGTCTCTGCATGTTGAGTGATTTGGGCTCGGACCCTAGACCTTTCGCTGATGTATGCTGCCACTCTGACCCTGCTGGAGCCATCTGAGCATGTTGACTAGCTAATTCTTGTTGGTTGTAGCAGGCGGTTAGTCTAGGCCTCTCCAATGAGCCTCCCTACCACCTCTGTGTTTCCACGGCAGTCTCCTTGGCAAAGGTGCCAGCCCAAGGCAGCAGTGCTGGCCTCGTCTGTTAGACAGTCATGTTCTCAGAGCTTTCCCGATGCCTGGGCAGGTTGTTTCACACGCGTGTATGTTGGGGAGAAGGGGCACTGCCTGGGGCTTCAGGTGCCTCTCCTCTCGCCTTTCCCCTGCACAGAGCTCCCTTTCCCTCTCTTTTTCCTCTCTACCCTCCCCTCTCCCTCACTCCCTGCGTCTCTGTGCCAGGCAGGGCAGCCCAGAGTAGGAACCCATGAGGCCATGATGGGCATGGGTGAGCAAGGGGCCACACTGACTCAGGATCTACTGGGTTGGCTCCAGAGGGGGCACCAGCAACTCACCTCTGATCTTGTGACTTTGTGGCTTCGAGGGATGAACCCTGCCTATGGGCCAGGGAGCGTGGGGTCATGGTCGTGCAGGCCCTGAAGGCAGCTGGCATTGGAACAGGGTCCATTAGGAGGTGAGCTGGTGGTGAGAACACCAGTTACTAGAGCAAGGGAGTGAGAAAGGGAGCACTCCAGCATGCTGGGAGCAGCAGGAGCATGAGTGGGGCCCTGTTGTCTTGGGCACCACAGCCGGGAAAATGCAGCCCATGGCTCCGGCCTACCAGACCCTTCCAGGCCCTCCAGACCCTCCCAGACCCTCCCAGACCCTTCCATGAGTGATGGGCACTGAGGCTAGGACTGCTCTCCAACCCCGGGGTTCCAGGGTTCTGTGGGGGTTTGGTGGCAGTTGGAGGGAGATGGAACAGAAGAGCAGGTGAGGGTGGGGGGCCAAATGGGGGCACTGTTTGATCCAGCAAGCACATTTAGGGGTGCAGAGAGAGAAGGGGTGCAGGTGGTAGGCACATGCTTGCTCTGACCCCGGTGACATTTAGAGCAGCATTCTGGGAGAAGCAGAGAGGGGGCGAGTCTGGGGGTGAACCCTGCAGAAGGCCCTTCAGGCACCGAGTAAGGGCAGGGGGACTTAAAAAGCCTGTGGGGTCCCTGGCTCTGCCCCTCTGCCAAGAGACAAAGAAAGTGGATCTCCTCTTGCCCCTTCTCCCCATCGTGCTTCTCCACCCCCCTCCTTTCCACGTCTCTGGGGGATAGGGGCTCCCCCATATGACATTCAGACACTGCGCCCCAGAGAGGCCTCTCTAGACAACACTAAAGTCTAAGGTCCAGCAGGAATCGAGTTTATTTTTTTTTAAATTGATTGATTGAAATGATTGGGTTTGGGGCCACACCTAGTGGAGCTCAGGGGGTTACTCGGGCTCTGCACTCAGAAATTGCCCCTTCCAGGCTAGGGATCCATATGGGATGCCGGGAATCAACCCTGGTCCCTCCTGGGTCTGCCGCATGCAAGGCAAACACCCTACTGCTGTTATCTCTCCTGCCCTCAGGAATCAGGTTTCTTGATGCACACTGTAACCTAATGCCTGATGGTCCTTCTCATGGACCATGATGCCCATGGTGATCTGATGCCCTGTCGTGGCTTGGTGGGTTGAGTCTTGTGGCCTTGGCCACTTCTGTGACAATTAGCACAGTGGTGCATTGATACCCTCTCTGGTCTGGTTCTGCATCCATGCTGAGACCCATCCACCCACACACCCCCTGCCACGATAATCCTGCCTTGGAGGTTGGAGCAGAGGCCAGAGGTGGGCTGGGCTCCCGAGCAGAACTTCTTGTGCTCTTCTCCCAGTTGGGGAGGGAACAGGCCAGCACTGAGCCCTGTCGGAGGCCCACAGAGGAAGACAGGCTGGTCTGGCCGCAGTCGCCTCCTCGCTGTGCAAATTCAGGCTTCCAGGATGCTGTTTCCTGAGGGTTGGGAGGGCTGCCTGCCTTTGTGCCAGGAGCTGGCACAGAGCTTCTATGGCAGTATCCCGCCCTCGTTACTCTCTGGGTACTGCTGCATGGTTGGTTGTCGAGGCTCAGTGTACAGACCGTGTCCTTCCCACTGCGACTCTGCCTTCTCCTGCTTCTCCTGCATTGGTGGAAGCAGAAGCAAAGGGTCCCCAGGAGAGGGCTATACTGGTCATCTTCCCACACTGGCTGATTTTCCAGGGTCCCTCGGGGAGCAAGTCCTAGGAAGCCCCACTCCTTCCCCGCTAAGCCCTGAGCCTGGAGTCACACAGAGTCACACAGGACTCTGCTGGAGGCAAGGCGGGGTGAACAGCGGGTCGACTTGGTTTCAGAAATGCACTCGGGTTCCTGGGTGCCAAAGGGGGCCGCAAAGGGAAGACTCCAGATATTCCAAATTCCTTCTGTCTCCATTTGCACTGCAGCCCTCCATGGCTAGGCCAGGGCGACATTCCTCTGTGCCCTCCCTCCACCCCATGTCAAAGCCCCAGTGAAAAAGACTCTTGTGAGGCCAGCGAAGGCCAACAGTGTTTGAGGACAAACAGGAACTTGTGAAGCAGAGTACAACTGTGGCAATGACCCTCCGCAGACAGAGGAAAAGGGGCCCTGGGGCGGGGGTGTGGCGTGTCACGTCTAACACTTCAGCCCCATCATCTGTCCTGTTTTGTCCCTTTCAGGCAGAAGCAGAAGGCTGTGGACTCAGACCTGGCTTCTGAGCAGGCTCATCAGTATCTGGTCACCAAGGCGAAAACCAGATGGTCAGACTTGTCTAAGGTAAGAAAGAGTCACTGGGGCCCTGAAAGACAACAGGAGACCCCATCCAGGGTCCTGCAGGGAGAGAGGTGCCCCCATTGGAGCTGCAGAGACCCAGGCACCAGGCTGGCTTTGGCTGCAGAAGGAGGAAGGATGTGAGAGACCTAGGAGAAGGGGTAGTGGCTTGCAGACACAGCCACTGAGGCAGGTGAGTCCCTCCATTCTGTCCTGGCACCTGGTTCTGGAGTAGAGAGCAGTGGACTCAGCCACAGAGGGGTCTGTGCCAAGGGACTCACAGAGGCCCAGAGCTGGGGTTCCCCTCTGGGGACGTAGCAGGACCCAAGGATGTGATGCCGTGTTTCCTGGCTGGGCTGCGCTCATAGTTGGAAGCTTTTGAAGTCCAATTCTGGAATCATAGTGCTGCCTTTGGCCCCAGACCAAGCCTTCCCAGGCCTGACAAACCCCTAGGCATTGTTCGTTTCCCCAAGTCACTCCTGCCCACCACCTCGTCCTACTAGCTGTGGTTTCAGTGCCCTCCTGACCCCCACTTCCACCTAAATCTGCCGAAGTAGCCTCACCCCACCCAGCCTGTCCCCCACAGTGAGACTTTCAGTGTGGAGGCTCAGATGATGGGGGAGAAGGGCATATTTTCACTGTTGGGGCACAGACCAATGAGCCTCCCATGCCATGGGGCTGCTCCTGGTACTTCTCAGTGCCCCTTAGTGCCCCTTAGTGTCCCATGTGCCTTCGCAGAACTTCACCGAGACAAACACGAAGGGTGAGGGCATCATCCGGAGACGGGACATCAAGAACGCACTCTATGGCTTCTCTGTGCCCCTCACACCCCGGGAGTTTGAGAAGCTCTGGACGAGGTATGTGGAGGGACACAGCCCAGACATAGGAAGACATGAAGAAACAGGTAGACACAGGCAGATGTGGCCCAGACATAGCCAGACACAAGCAGATACAGGCAGGTACAGGTAGACACAGGCAGGCAGACACAGCTCAGACAGGTGAGACAGGGGTACTATGCCTGCAGACTGTTTAAAGCCACACCCAGGGCCCTGCCGCTGAGTTCATCCCATCCATAACTGTGATTTTTATTGATTAGATGGAGACCAAGATCTTTCCATTAAAAAAAAAAACCCTTTTTCTTTTAGTAGAATTGGCGATTTGCATTAAAATTTTTAATTGGAAAAAAATTTCCAATTGGAGTCAGACTGTTCTATATGAATAGTTGGAGAGATGAAACCTCTGTATTCTGCCCCTTTGAACTGTGATTCAGGAACTCTATCACACAGAGGGTGCAGAGACACCTGCCGCTCCTTATCTCCCTCCTCACCTCGCTATACCCCTGGTCTTGCTCTAGCCGCCTCTTCTCCTCTTCAAGGAGAAACAGCGAGTGGCTGGCGGGTATTCTGGATTTAGGGCTGAATCTGCATTTTTCAGGCTTTTCTCTCAATCCCAAGCAAAACCCTTGGCAAGCAACCTCTGAGACCCTGCAGGATGGCAAAGGGGGGGTTTGAATGTCCCTCAGAGTTCGAGCACAATGGCCCGAAAATGCAGGGCTGCTGAGATGCCTTCTTGGAGGGCACTAGTGGGAGCGGGGTGTCTAGTACCCTGCCAAGTTGAGCTGCCAGGTTGAGAGCTGCCCGGGCTGGCCCAGGAGAGGCGCTCGGACCCAGGGACTTTGCAGGGCGCAGAGGGGCCGCTGATGGGCATGCCCGGCTCCGGCTTTCCAGCTATGACACGCAGGGCAGAGGCTACATCACGTACCAGGATTTCTTGCAAAAGCTGGGCATCGCCTACTCCGCCGATGTGCACCGACCCTATGCCCAGGACTACTTCAACTTCATGGGCCACTTCACGAAGCCCCGGCAGATGGAGGAGGAGAGCAAAGAGCTGCAACAGCGCGTGGCCAAGGCCGAGCCTGAGCCTGGAGGGTGAGGGCAGGAGGGGGTGAAGTATTAATTAAATTCCTAAGCATCTGCACTTCCTTTGGCCTGGTTGGTCTGAGGGTTCAGGATAACAGCGAGGAAATGATTCACAAGTAGTCAGTTAAGTCAGGAGACATGAAGCTTTATTATAAGGCTCTAACCACTAGGTATGGCTTCTTTTTTTGTTTGTTTTTTTTGTTTTTTTGGGCCACACCCCTTTGATGCTCAGGGGTTACTCCTGGCTAAGTGCTCAGAAATTACCCCTGGCTTGGGGGAACCATATGGGACACCGGGGAATAGAACCACGGTCCTTCCTTGACTAGCGCTAGCGCCACCTCACCGGCCCCTATGTATGGTTTCTAAGCTAACCTTTTAAACAGCCTCCATTGGCTGCCCTGCATCTATTCTGTCTTTGCCATCTCTCCATGCTGCTTTCTGCTGAGGCTTCTTGCTCAATCTCTCTTATACCCTTGAGGCAACCCCTTTATTAGCAACCACAGACCCCTTTCATCAGGTAAGATAGGGGGAAGTTGGGGAAGGGGTTACAGGAGGGTGGGGCCAAGGAGAGGCAGGACCAAGGATTGGAGGGGCAGTGCAACAAGGGGCGGGTCCAGGGAAGGAGGGTGGGGCAAGGGCAGGGCCAGTGGTAGGAGGGTCAGGGCTAGGCATATTAGGGAGGGGTCAACAATAGACAAGGATTGGAGGGGGGGGTGTCCAGGGAATGAGGGTGGGGTCAGTGGTATGAGGGGCAGGGCTATGCATATGAGGTCAACAATAGTTGGAGCCAAGGATTGGAGGGGTGGACAATAGGGGGCATGGCAAGGGAGAGAGGTTCAGGCTCCAGGGATGCCCAGGGAGGCAAGGCCTGGGCCCCTGGGATTCCAATGGGGCAGGACTTGGAGTGGGGGGGAGACGCAGGACTCTGTGTCCTTAGCAGTGCTCACCGGGGACCTTGTTTCATTCTGCAGTGCTCCCCATTCAACCCCTGCTCTCTTACCCTTCCTCCCACCCACCCCAGGGCCTTGGCACTGGCTGCTCCAAGCCCACTCGAGGATCCCTCCCAGGATCCATGAGTCCTCACCGCTGCTACACTGGGCACCCCCAATCCAGGGCACCTGCTACCCATCCACTAGCCCACCCTTTGGGGATCTGATGCCTTCCAGGTCTCCCCCAGTGAGGGCAGCCGGCCATGTGTGAGGCTGAGTGAGCCCCCTGGAAGAGGGAATGTGTGTGGTACCCAACATCACCTTCTGTCACATCCCTGCTCCGTTTTGAAGGGAGCGCCCGCAGGAAAGGAGAAACAAAAGCAGCCTGTCATTTCTTTAATGCATTTGTGCTAGCGCTAATGATGATCGCAATAAAATGATGATGATGGCTCCTCGTCTTTTTTTTTTTTTCAGGCTACCTTTCCCATCAGTGCTCCCCCCTACCCCAGCCTGCACAGAACCTTCCTCCTGGTGTTCCTGCGCTCGCTCCCCTCCCCCAGGCTGTCAAGGCTCCCCATTATTAGCATGATTGGAAACCCGGGCTTTAGCACCATGGTTTGCTTGCTTGGCTGGAGCCTGCGGTGTCTCTGAGATGTGCCTTCCTTTCAGGGATAAGCTCAAGGAGCATCATCGAGAAATCTGCAAAGCGTTCAGCAAGCTGGACAGATCCAAGACGGGCGGTTTTGTGTCCCTGTGCAAGCTGCAGAAGCTCCTGCAGGAAGGCGGCTGTTACCTGAAGGAGGAAGAGCTCACCCACCTCCTCAACAGGTGTCCCTGACTCCACCCCCCTAAAGTCCCCCGAACAGTGGGCCCTGTTTCCACTCCTCTCTCTGCCCCCACATCCCCTGGCAGTGACTTCACCTGCGCCACAGGCTGCATTAAGATCACATTCAGGTTCGGAGAGATAGCACAGCGGCGTTTGCCTTGCAAGCAGCCGATCCAGGACCAAAGGTGGTTGGTTCGAATCCCGGTGTCCCATATGGTCCCCTGTGCCTGCCAGGAGCGATTTCTGAGCAGATAGCCAGGAGTGACCCCTGAGCACCGCCGGGTGTGGCCCAAAAACCAAAAAAAAAAAAAAAAAAAAAAAAAGATCACATTCACCCTCAAATAGAACATGCCTTCAAATCATGAAGCAGGCTACTTGCCAAAGAGCAAGCAGAAAGGCCCCATGACTCTCCTGGCAATGCCAGGAGGATTTTTATGGCAAGCCCAGTTGCCCTCCCCAAGCCCCGAACCTGTGGGCTCTGTCTCCAGGGAGCGTTCCTGCACCTCACAGGAAAGCAAGCACAGACACTGAGGCAGGAAACTATAGAACTTTCTCCCATCACATCCCACCCATCCCTCGGCCAGGGGATCCAGGAGCCCCATGCTGCAGCCATCTTTTAGGGGACTTTGGTGTTAGGGTTCCTGACACGGGCTCCCAAGAACAGCAGAGCCTTTTCCCTTCCCGGCACAACATTTTGTGTTGCCTGGAGCTGGCAGTTGCCTTGGTTTGTTTTGGTGAACCGAGTTTTTAATGTGCTTTTCTCAGGGCTCGCCTCTTCTGTGCCCAGATGTCGGCCCAGCAGGACTCCAAATCCCAAGTCTCAGAAGTACTCTTGACTCTTGTACCCAAAGGCTTCCCCACCTGCTCTTGGCTCCCTGAAAGGACTGTTGTCTATTATTCACTGTTGAACCTCCTAGACTGGCTGTTCCCTTGCAGTTTCCTGTTCTGGGTTTTCATTTTTTCCCATGTTTCACGGATGCTGTAGGGTCCTTCCTACTATGACAGCCACAGTGGTAGCCCCCAACAGCGCGTCTGATTTCTCTGATCTCTCTGATCTCTGTCCACCCCTGTTCCTGGCTGCTCTCCTGCTTCCACACCAAACTGCTATGGGTCAGTGTCAGTCAGGCCCCGTGGTGCTGATTCTCAGAAAATCCATGGCCTGGACGTGAGTTAAAATGTTCAAGGACCAAGTCTCGACTTTTGGACACAGATTTCCTACAGGGAACCTAATCGCGTGAAACATACTTGGGGCTTTCACTTTTCGAGATTGCCCGTCTCAGTCTATTTTCTGGTGTACACATTTTTAGAATCTGGGTCGGAAAGCAGATAGCAAATAAGGAAATAAATATCCGTGGTTTGACACTGACTCTCCTGTTCTTTGGGGACAGTGCAAGAACATCTGTGTTGAACCTGGAGTTTCAAACAGTCCTGGTGGCCTCACCCATTTTTAAAACTAACTTTCCATTTTTTTTCTATTTTTTTAATCTTTGCTCCACATTCTGGGAGATTGCCCTGAGTTTTGACCCAAATCTTTTTACTATCTTTATTTCTGCTCTCATATTCATCATTGATGTTAACTGGATAATTTTTGTTTGTGGTTTGGAATGTTCATTTTCTATAGCTCCCTGTTTTTGTTTCATAGATACACTCTCTCTCCCTCCCCCACCCAACATATTAGCAGTAATTGGGGCTTTTTTTTTTTCTTTTTTTTTATATTTTTGGGCCACACCCTGTGATGCTCAGGGGTTACTCCTGGCTATGCGCTCAGAAGTTGCTCCTGGCTTCTTGGGGGACCATATGGGACGCCGGGGGATCGAACCGTGGTCCGTCCTAGGCTAGCGCAGGCACCTTACCTCCAGCGCCACCGCCCGGCCCCGGGGCTTTTTTTTTTAATCTTTCCCAGAAAAGTCTCTCCTTACTGTTTTCATGGGTTTTTTTTTTTTCTTTCATTAGCTAGACATTTTCTTTCAAACCTAGACACTTTCCTCCAAAACATGCTTCTGTTAAAAGTGAGACCAGCTGACACTTGTATGAAGACGGGTCCAGCTGGCTGACTCTTTCAAGATTTTCCTTGGGGCTGGTCAGTGTCTGCTGAGACTGGCCGAGGGATCCTTCATTTCTGTCTCATTGCTATTGCTGTTTTAAACATGACACCCCTTTCCCTTCCTTCAGAGCACTCCCCAGGTCTGGTCGCCTTGTCTGTACTTGTGTGTTATCTCCATTTTTCCATAAGAGCCCTTTAATATTAATCTTTTTTCAAGTCTAATATTTATTTTTAATATCTTTATTTAAGGACCATGATTACAAACATGTCATAGAAAGAACACCACCACCACCCCTTCAGAGTGCAAATTTCCACCACGAATGCCCTCCTCTTTCTTCTAACCCCCTGCCTGTCTTCAAGGCAGCCATTCTACTTCTCTCACTCATCAACATTATCATGGTAGTTCTTAATGTTGTCATTTTTCTAACTGCATTCAACACTCTTTGTGGTAAGCTTCATATCATGAGCCAGTCCTTCTGGCCCTCATCTCTATTGTCTCTCGGCATTGTTACAATAATGTCTTTTCTTTTTCTTCTTCTTCTTCTTCTTCTTTTTTTTTTTTTTTTTTTGGTTTTTCGGGGCACACCCATTTGATGCTCAGAGGTTACTCCTGGCTAAGCTCTCAGAAATTGCCCCTGGCTTGGGGTTCCATATGGGATGCTGAGGAATCAAACCGAGGTTGAGATCTTTCCTTGGCTAGCGCTCGCAAGGCAGATCCTTACCTCTAGTGCCACCTCGCCGGCCCCTCTTTTATTTTTCTTTTCTCCCCCCATTTCTTCCAGATTTCTTCCAGGATCTCATGTTCATGGTATAGAGTTTCTCAAAATAGTCTCTGATTACCCTTTGGATCTCCATTTTCTGTAGTGATCTCTTCCTTTTCCTTTCTAATTCGTTTATTAAGTTTCTATCTCTCCCTTTCTTTGTGAATTTTGCTCTTGATTTATCAATCTTGTTTATTTTTTCAGAGAACCAACTGTTGCTTTTGTTCATCTTTCGGTTTGTTTTTTAGGTTTTCACTTCATTAATTTCTGCTCTAAGCTTTGTTATTTCCTTCTGCCTACTTCTTTTGGGTTCTTTTTGTTGATCGTTTTCTCATTTTATAAGCTGTGTCATTAAGCTATTTATGTAGGCACCTACTTCCTGGTGCGTGCTTGCAATTTTGATTTTGAGTCTGTGTTTGTTCTGACTATTCAGATGTGTTTTTTGTAGTTTTTTTGTAGGTAGCAGAATGTTGGATTCAGCTTTTGTAAAATCACCCCATGCAAACGAGTCTGAATCAGGGTCACACAAGAAATAATACAAACCAGGCTGAGGGTGAAACAAGTAATCTAGCAATCTTCTCCCTACTATGGAAACAGCTGCCTGCCAGAACTACTGCTTTTATTGAGTACAGGGACCACCCCGGGGTGGGGCAACCCACCCAGGTTTACAAGTAAGACTATTTCTGTTTCGAAGTCCAAGTTGTAAACAAACATACAAAGAAACCAGGGATGATCTTTGTTTTGGGTAAAATAAGGTGTAACCCAACAAGCTTTTTGATCCATTTTGCCACTCTGTGTCTCTTAACTGGTACATTTGGCCCATTGACTTTGAAAGAGATAATTGTCATGGGATTTATGTCATCTTTTTGTAGAAGTTTGGTGTGTCTTTAGGCCTGTCTTGTCTTCAATTAGACCTTTCCGTTTTTCTTTTAAGGTTGGTTTTGAGTCTGTAAAAGTTTTTGAGTTGCTGTTTATTCATGAAGCTATGTATACTTCCTTCAAACCTGAAAGTGAATCTGGCTGGGTGCAGTATTCTAGGCGAAGCATTCATTTCATTGAGTTTTGTCCCTATATCCTTCCACTGCCTTCTGGCTTTGAGAGTTTCTTGTGACAGGTCTGCTATAAATCTTAAGGATGCTCCTTGGAATATAATTTCCCTTTTTGATCTTGCTGCTTTCAGTATTCTATCCCTATCTGTGGGATTCTTCATTGTAACTAGGATGTGTCTTGGGGTGCTTTTCTTCGGGTCTCTCTTAACTGGTACTCTTTGGGCATGCAGGATTTGGTTGCATGCAGTCTTTAGTTCTGGGAGTTTCTCTGTAACGATGTCTTTGATTATTGATTCTTCCTAGGGATCTTCTTCCTGAGTCTCTGGGACTCCGATGATTCTTATGTTGTTTCTGTTTTTATCAAAGACTTCTATTTTTTTTTTTGGGGGCCACATCCGGCGGTGCTCAGGGGTTACTCCTGGCTGTCTGCTCAGAAATAGCTCCTGGCAGGCACGGGGGACCATATGGGACACCGGGATTCGAACCAACCACCTTTGGTCCTGGATCAGCTGCTTGCAAGGCAAACACCGCTGTGCTATCTCTCCGGGCCCAAAGACTTCTATTTTCATCTGTTCACATTCTTTGAGGATTTTTTTCCATTGTCTAATCATTTGCTTTAAGGTTTCTTTCCAATATCTTCTGCTGAATGGAGTTGTTCTGCATCTCATCCCCCAGCTCTTCTGTCCTCAGCCACTGCCACTCTGTTGGAGAGGCTTTCCATTGAGGCCTTCACCTCATCTACTGAGTTTTTCAGTCCTGTTACTTCAGCTTGGAGTTTTCTGATTTTCATCTTTGTGGTCTGTTCAGCTTGATTTATGCTTTCCTTGAGTTCTCTGAGCATCCTCCATATTTCTACTCTATACCTCCTATTTGAGGGGCTAATCAGGTGATTGGTACTTTTCAGGTCATCAGAGCTGCCATCTTCATTCTCTTTGTATTGTGTTGTCCTGCATTGTTTCCCCACTGGCACGCTTGTAGTGTGGTTTTTACTATGTGTTGTGGTGGGGTTCATGTGCTAGAAGATGCACACAGTCACTCTGCTGCCATGCTCCTCTGGCTCCACCCTTATTGGACAGAGACAGCTTACTTTGTGCTGGACCCTGAAGAAATTATGTTCACTGACCTCGTCTTGGATGCTACATGCAGGAACGCAGGAAAGCAGTCAGGGAGCGAGGCAGTAGCCGTTTATCTACATATTAATTTTAATTGTTTTGATTTTTGGGTCACACCCAGCAGTGCTGAGGGTTACTCCTGGCTCTGCACTCAGAAATCGCTCCTGGCAGGCTCAAGGGACTGACTATATGGGATGCCGGGATTCGAACCACCATCCATCCTGGATCAGCTGCTTGCAAGGCAAATGCCCTACCACTGTGTTATCTCTCTAGCCCCTAATCTTAATTATTTTAAATTCCCTGTCTGGTCAGTTAAAATAGACATTTTCTGTCTGATCGCACTCTCTTTTAGATAGCAGTTTGTTTGTTTGTTTCCTGCTTCTTAGAATGCATTTTCTCTCTCTTTTTTTTTTTTTTTTTTTTGGTTTTTGGGCCACACCCTGTGACGCTCAGGGGTTACTCCTGGCTATGCACTCAGAAGTTGCTCCTGGCTTCTTGGGGGACCATATGGGACGCCAGGGGATCGAACCACGGTCCATCCTAGGCTAGCGCAGGCAAGGCAGGCACCTTACCTCCAGCGCCACCGCCCGGCCCCATTTTCTCTCTTTTTTGTCAGTTGTTGAAATCCAGACATAATATATTGGATGGTAGAAACAAGAAGGGAAAATAACTTGAGTATGACTTTTGTTTGTTTTTTTGGTTTTGGTTTTTGGGCCACACCCAGCGGTGCTCAGGGGTTCCTCCTGGCTGTCTGCTCAGAAATAGCTCCTGGCAGGCACGGGGGACCATGTGGGACACCGAGATTCCAACCAACCACCTTTGGTCCTGGATCGGCTGCTTGCAAGGCAAACGCCGCTGTGCTATCTCTCTGGACCCGAGTATGACTTTTTTAAAATTTTAGGGCCATAACTGGCAATTCTCAGGGCTTTCTCCTGGGTCTGTAGATTCAAGGATCATTCCTGGCAGGCTGGGAGAGAGGGACCCTGGCGATCAAACCTGGGTCAGCTTCATGCAAAACCCATGGCTGCCTGTGGCTGTGTCTCTCGGGCCCATGGGGCCTGCTCTAGAAACCTGGTTGGAGCTGGGTGAAGCTTCTGCCTCCTCCATGTCCTTTCTTCCTTCTTGTCCCTTTGGGGTCCCCCAGATGCTCTTCTCCAACAGTCCCCTCTACCCTGCTCCTGTGCCACCGCATCTGGCTGCATTGCTGGATCTGGTTGCTGTGCTGGGAAGCTGCACCCAGAGTGAAGATTTGTCTTTCCCTAAATTGGGTCCCTGGGCCTTGGCCTTTGGAAATGGGTTTCTCCCTTTCTTTTCTCCCCTTGCTGAGACAGGAGGCAGGAGGGGATTGTGGGCGCCTGCTGCTTCTGCAGCAGGGACCAGAATGGTCGATTCCTCACCCTGGGAGCTGGTCACGGAGAAGAGCCTCTCACAGTTAAACACACCGCTCATCCCTGTACCTGGCCAGAGCCAGGAGACGCCCAGCCTCATGTCTCTCCGCAGTCTGGCGGGATTCCAAGGGCCGAAGCACATGGAAGTGGGGCCCTGACTCCAGTTCTTACTGGGCCCGAGGGTGCATGGAGGTCCCATAAGGAGACCTACTGGTTTTAACCACTCTGGGGAGCAGGTGTGGCCCATGGGTCTAGGTTCAGAAAAATGCTTGTTTCCGCCCTGGTGGCATTTCCTTGGAGGACTCAGGGCCTGGGGCCAGGACCCTGTGCCTCCACCCCTTTTGCCCTGCCTCCTCCGCCAGCCTCACACTTGCTCTGGGGAAGGAGCTTCGCCTTCACCACAGGTGGACACTGAGATTCTGCCTTCTCCTCCACTGCTTGTTTGTTCCCTTAACACCCCACTTCACTGTGTTTCATGCAGTTTAGAAGCCACTTTTATCTCTGCAGTCCCTCCTTGACCACCCGTCTGTGTTCACCTGACACCACGGACATCTCTTGCCACTTCTGATGCGGGGTGGGGGGTGATGGCTGGCTGGAGGCTGTGTCCAGAACATGAAGGGCAAAAGGATCGAGCAGCGCTGCTGACAGGGCAGAGGTGCTCAGTGTCTCCCCCATCACCCTCGCCCTCTTGGCCCGAGTGTTCCTTCTCTTCTCTTGCTTCTGCTATCACACAGTGCCAACGGCCCCCATGTCTCTCTCTGTGTCTTCATCTCCTGACTTGTTTCACTGGGGCGGGGGGGACTTTGGAAAGTGACTTCCAGTGGAGAGGGACACACAGGAAGTGCATTCCTCAAAATGTTGGTCTGGAATGTTAAATTTGTTTGGGGGGCCATACCCAGCCAGGCTCGGGGGTTCCTCCTCGTTCTGCGCTCACGAATCACTGCTGGTGGTTCAGGGGACCCTCTGGGATGCTGGGGATCAAACCTGGGTCGTCTGTGTCCAAGGCAAACGCCCTCTCTGCTGTGCTATCTGCTCTGCCTCTTGAAATCTTTTCTGAGGGAGAAAATGACTTTGACGGTGTCAGAAGATGGTTTTGCACTGTGTTCAGGCCTTTAGAAGCCCAGTGCGTGTGTGGCTGGTGTGTGTTTGTGTGTATCTGTGTGTCAGTGTTCCTGTGTGTATGTGAATACGCACAAGTGTGTATTTATACCAGCATATATTTATGCCTATGGGTCTGAGTGCGCCTGGTGTACAGGCGTCTATCTGTGAGTCCACACACGTGCGTATGCTGTGTGCGTGTGTGGGCACGTGTGTGAGCATGCATGTGTGAGGAGGAGGAAAGGGGGAGTTTCTTCCTCCCATGCTGTGCCTTCTCCCTTCCTCAAGCAGAGCCCTGACATCTGTTTGTAGCCAAACCAGCATCCAAGCACTGGGACAATAACCTGGGGAAGAGCGAGGCCACCCCGGGGCCTGCTGAATGATTCCGTGGAGGGCAAGGGCGCCTCTTCCAAGCACACATTTGTGTAAACAACAGCAAAAGGCCGGGGATGGAGCCTGGGTCACGTCTCAGTGAGTGACCAACTCCTCCAGGGCCTGGAGCCAGGCCCCGGCCCTTCTCCGCTGCCGCTGCCACCATTCCTTCTCAAAGACTTGATGATGAGCCCGCCAGGTTCCTGGTAATTACATGCAGATTATTCTCCCGGAGCCGAAATAGATTTGGCTGAAGAAGGCGAGATTAGCATTTGCTTTGGATCCCCAGACTGAGGCTGGGCTGAAGCACGGCTGATTGCTGCTCCTTCTCCCGGCCCTTCTCCCTTCTCGGGTGCACCAGCTGCTCCTGCCCTCCCTCTCCCCACAGCCTCGGAGTCTGGATGGAAACTTCTCCAGCCCCACCCCCAGACTTCCAGCCTGTCCTCCTCTTCCTCCTGCTGCAAGAACCATTGGGGCCGGTAGGGTCTCAGGTGCTGGGCCTCCCCTTCCAGTACTCCCTGAGCCCTCTCACTTCTTTTTTTATTTATTTTTATTTTTTTTTTTTGGTTTTTGGGCCACACCCTGTGACGCTCAGGGGTTACTCCTGGCTATGCGCTCAGAAGTTGCTCCCGGCTTCTTGGGGGACCATATGGGATGCCGGGGGATTGAACCGAGGTCCGTCCTAGGCTAGCGCAGGCAAGGCAGGCACCTTACCTCCAGCGCCACCGCCCGGCCCCGCCCTCTCACTTCTTTCGCTCCCACCTCTGACCCTGGGCTCTTTCGGCGTAGCTCAGAGTAGCTCAGAGGGTACTCTTGGAGAACTGGGGGGGGCCTCATTCTGGGGTGACTTGACCTCACAGCATCCTTGCGAGACCGTAGGTCATCGGCCTGAGCGGAGAAAGCCAGAGAGCCTGTCCCTGCCCTGGGCCTCGGCAGTCTCGCTCACCCTGCAGTGGGGACAGAGGGTGTGGGCATCTGTTGAAGCCCCTCACTCTGTCCTCCTCCTGGGGATCTCTGGTGTCTGTGCCCCCATCTCAGCTGGTGGCACCAAGCACCTATGTGGCCAGCACTGTGGCTTCACCCCCACAGGTATAACTGCTTCTCCTGGGGGCGATGGCATCATTGTTTCTGTTTCGCTTTGCTTCTTTTTAATTTGGAGCCACATCGGCGGTGCTAAGGGAGATTCCTGGCTCTGTGCTCAGGAGTCACTCCTGGCAGGCTCTGGGGGTCCCCGTGGGATGCTGGGAATTAAACCTGGGTCATCTGAGTGCAAGGCAAACACCCTTCCCACTGTGCTCCAGCCCGGGCATCGTCTTTTTACATTCATCGTTCTTCCTTCTCTTTGGGCACAAGCTGGGGCATCAGCTGGCATCACAACACCGTCAATTACCTCGACTTTCTGCGTGCACTGGACGGCAGCCAGGACGGCCCCGCTGGGCCGGGGGATGACGAGGTGGACAACAGGCAGAGACAGCCGGGCGAGGCCAGGCAGGTGGACTTTGCGACACTGGCCCCCGACAACATCATCAAGAACATCCAGCAAGTGGTGGCTGCCGCTGACCTGGCCATGGCAACGGTAGGAAAGACCCCCCTACCCTGATCCTCACTTCCAGGGAAATGGAGCTGGGTTTGTGGGTCTTCCTCCTGCCTCACCACAAAATGTGTTCATTTTGGTTGGGTTCAAAGCTCCCAGAGTGACTCGAGGGCTGTTCTCAGAGGCGGGGCGCAGGGTCTGGGGTCCAGGCCAGATGTGGGGTGAAGGATAAAGCAGAGGACAGACTTGGGATTCATGGCCATGAATGGCAGGAAGTGGCCTGGCTGAGTTGGGAAGGGTTGTGCACAAATGCAGTAGGAAGGAACCAAAGGCCCGGGATGGGCTCAGAAGGACCCCTGGAGCCCATTGACATTTTCCCAGTAGTTTGGAATATAGCTGGAGCCTCGTTAAGTGGTTGCTGCCATAGGGTGGGGAATCACAGCTCTTGGGGAGGGCAGGTAGATAGCAGGGGAAAAGTGAGGACCCCTGGGCAGGCTGTACCCCCAAGAGCCCTCCAGACTCTGAGGCGCTTCCCCTGCTGCTTCTTACCCCAAGTGCTCTGGCCATCCAGGATGGAGAGGTGCCTTGGTTTGGGGGGCAGACACTGGGCCTGTGCACTCCCCAAACCAACCAAACCCACAACCCAAAGCAACCCAGTGAGTCAGTCTGTGCTAGAGAGGCTGGTGTGCCCCGTCCTGGCCACATTTGGGCCCTCTGGGAACCTCAGAGAACCAGGATGACGTGCAGATGACCAGGAGGCATGCTCCAAACAAGGCCCCATTACCTCCACCCCAGTATCCCTGGCTCGGCACTACATGCCATAATGACCCCCAAGGACCTGGCCCAGTTTAGTGCTTTCTGAGACCCAAAAACGGCTTTGAACTTCAAGAGCTCCAAGTCCCACTTTCACACCCTTGGTCAGGATTCAGCGAAGGCCTGAGGACCCCTCCTGGCCACCCTGTGATCACAGGCCACAGACAAACCAGATTTGCAAGCTTGTGCCAGTCACACGTGTGTCTGTCACTCATTGGGGTGATGCCCCCCCCCCACAGCAGCTGGAAGGGGCCAGCCTGGGCCCTGGGGTCCATGCACTCCAGCCCCAGGAGCCAAGGGAACCAGCACTGGGAACCTAAACCCAGAACTGCTCCTCTTCGGGCGCCTGTGCAGGCACTGCTGAGGGGACAGATGGTGGGAACATGCTCCCTCAGCGCTCAGCTGCGCTTTTCCAGTTTGAAGGCGAAGGAAGGCGGCGCCTGGGCCTTCGCCGTCTGCCGCCCCTCTCCCCGCACTGGCACTCAGTGGGTCCCAGCAGCCAGTGGGTAGGACCAGCCCTGGGGGTGCGGTCCCAGGGAGACAGCCTGTGAAGGCTTCTGGGGGCTCCCACCAATTACTCCCAGGGGCCACCTGAAGACTCTGCTCAGCCTGGGAGGGACCCTGAGTCCATCCCCTGTGGGATTCCTGGAGGGACCCCGAGTCTGTCCACTGTGGGTTACCAGGACTTGAGCCCCACCTTCCTCTCTCTTCCCTTCACAATGCAGAGAGTCGGGTTGGGTGTTTTCCACTCTTGACTGAACTACGTGGATTTATAACATGTTAATTATACTTTATTTCCCCCCCCCCCGACTTCTGAACCACTCAGTTATGCTCACATCAGGGATCAAACAGGGTCTGCCGTTACACAAGGCCCTACCCACTGCACCATCTCTCTGGTCCTTAATTATACTGCCTATGCAGACAGTGTCCCCACACCCATAATCCAAGAGCCCCCTTTGCTCCCCTCTACCAGGGTTCCAAGAACCCCTTAGTACACCCCTCCATGTGAGCTCAGTTCTCTGGGCTAAACCCCCAGTTCCAATGCTTGTCCCGTGTTACCCCATCCCCCATGCTTCCTGTGTGACCTTACCTGGTAGTAAGACCTACTCATTTCTTGGAGGGGTCTTTGGGAGGTTTCAAGAGGATTACCTCAGGGGCAGGAAGAGGATTTGGAAGAGAGATTGAGAGAGATTCAGCAAGAAAGAAGAAGAGAAGAGCTGGCAGAATGAAGAAGAAACATGCTGAATGCAGGGCTAATAATGGAGCTTGCTTGAAAGGTTATGATAGAAGCCACATGTGGTGTTATGTTGTGAAGCCTCATCCCTCTAGGTAACTTGACCTTACCTGTAAGACCCCGCCCATTCCTGGGAGGGGTCTTGGAAAAGGTAGATAAGGCCTTTGACCCAGGGGATTAGGGGGGCCCTTGGCCTTTTGGTCTTTGGCCAGCATGGAGGTCAAAGGGAAGATGGCTGAAAGGAGTTAAGATGCAGGGCTAGCTAAGAATGGCTGAATGCTTAAAAGGTTATGATATAGGCCACACATGTGGTGGATAGGGCATGAATAAAGCTGATGCTTCCTGATGCCTGTCTCTGGATGAGTCTGATTCCGCCGTTCACCTAAACCTGGGACCCGCCAGCTGAATGGGGATTGCGGAGCCACGTGGCCTGGGATGGCAGAGAAATATCCCTCCATCCTTCTCCATCCAGGTCCATAATTAATTATTTAATGCTACATCATTGTATTCAAAAGTCCTGGATGGGGCTGGATGATGGTGAGATGGATGGAGGGTGAGGCCTTTCTCCTCCAGCCCGAGCCATGCGCCTCCAACCCCTCCAGCCGGCGGGTCTTAGTGTGGTGGTGAGGAAAAGACTCGCAGCAACCAGGTTTCAGGAGACATCAGCTTTCTTCAGGGCCCTAGCCAATAGGTGTGGCTTCTATCATAACCTTTCGAGCAAGCTCCGTTATTAGCCCTACATTCAACATGTTTCTTCTCCCTCCATCCTGTCAGCTCTTTTTCTGCTTCTCTCTTGCTGAATCTCTCACAATCTCTCCTCCAACTCTTCTGCCTGCCCCTGAGGTAATCCTCTGGATACCCCCCAAAGACCCCTCTCAGAAATAGGCAGGTCTTACTCACAGGAATAATGGGGGATGGGGGTAACAGTCCTGTTTCTTTCTCTTACTACATTTCTTTATATCCCTCATATGAGAGTATTTTTTTTTTAATTCTGGAGGCAGTGACACCTACACACACAGAGCTGATTACAGCTAGACGCCTGGAATGCCACAATTGTTAGCCACTGGAAAGTGGTTTACGATTATTTCCCAGAACTGCACAATTTTCTCTTTTTACGAATATATACGTTTTAAGAATTAACAGTGTGATGAGTTCTATGCTGATGCATTTAACAATAAACATAAAATAGATCAATCCTACAAACGCATGATTTAGGGAGAGTGAGGTGAGAATTAAGAAAAGGTTCAGAGGTTTGGATCTTTTTCATGCCCCTTCCGGGCTCAAATCTGAGTCTTATGTGCTAAGATGGTCCCCCAGAACTTAGCCCAGACTTGCCAACCTCATTTCAAGTACTCTCTGCAAAGTTAGCTCAAATATACGTTTGCGGGGCCGGCGAGGTGGCGCTAGAGGTAAGGTGTCTGCCTTGCCAGCGTTAGCCTAGGACGGACTATGGTTCGATCCCCTGGTGTCCATATGGTCCCCCAAGCCAGGAGCAACTTCTGAGCGCATAGCCAGGAGCAACCCCTGAGCGTCACCAGATGTGCCCCCCCCAAAAAAGAAAAAATTACATTTGCAACATTGGCACGGCAGCCCCACCTGCTATTTTTCTGTCTGTCTGTCTGTCTGTCTGTCTTTCCAGGCATTCTTTGCATTGGACAGCGAGGACACTGGGTTTGTGAGTCCCTCTGATTTCGGCAAAGTCCTCCAGGACTACTGCCTCAACCTCTCCGACAACCAGTACCATTACTTCCTGAGAAAACTCAAACTTCATCTCAGCCCCTGTATAAACTGGAAGTATTTTCTTCAGAACTTCGGTGATTTCCTTGAAGAGGTAAGAAATGTCCCTTTGTAAAGATGGAGGTAAAATCAGTCTTGGGAAAGTGAAGCCTTGCATAAAATGGTGTTTATCTCTTTTTTGTTTGTTTTGGGACCACACTGGGCGGTGCTCAGGGGTTATTCCTGGTTCTGCGCTCAGAAGTAGCTCCTGGCAGGCTTGGGGGACCCTATGGGATGTTGGGGATCGAACCCAGGTCTGTCCCAGGTCGGCCATGTGCAAGGCAAGTGCCTTATCACTGTGCCATCACTTCGGCCAGGTGCTCACCTCTTTAATGGGCTCATTAGAAGTGAAAACTGGGTCTTAATGCAGCGATGTCTCAGGGTCACTCTGTGTCTTTTATTCCACTAAAGAGCTTTTGGGGCTTGGGGGTGCTTCTCTGTCTTGGTTCACTCCTCGCAGTGCTTAGAATTACTCCCAGCTTAGTGCTCCCAGTGGTACATAGGAGACCAGAGGGAACTGGAGACGGAGCCCCAGGCCTCCCACATGCAAAGCATCACTCAGTCCCTGGAAGTTTGCAGGTTGTTCCTAGAGACACGTGGAACCCTGCTTGTCTAGCCATGTGCATGTCCAGGGGAATGGAGGTCACGTCTGCCACCAGAAGTGGGAGCCGGAGGCAGGCAGCTGGACCCTCTGATGAAGACTTTGTAGATGACTGCAGGCGGGGTGACCATGGAGCCCCACTGGCCACATGGGCTCTGCTGGAAAGACACTGGCATGGCCCAGGAAGGTTCAGCCAACCTCGTCCCTTGGGCAGAGCCTGTTTATTCTGCGTTTGTTTTGGTGCCAACAGCCCAGCCCCATTAGCAACCATGTCATGGAGTTTCAACTGACACGGATTCCTGGAAGGGAGTGCGAGGCCCTTGTCTTCACTGCCCGCTGCTCCGGCTCCTCCTCCACTTACTGGGCTCCGCTCCAAGCCAGGTCCCCCGAAACACCCTGCCACCTTCTGCTCTCCCCTCAGGCCATCTGCAGGGATGGTGCCAGACAGCAGAGGCTCCGGCCGGGCCACTCTGAAAGGCGAGTGGAAATGGCATGTGGTCCCTGCTTGGAAGTTTCCCCACAGCATTCCCCCCCATGTGGGGGCATGGGTTGACAGAGTGCCCTGTCTATGTGTGTGTGTGTGGGGGGTGCATGTGTGTATGTGTGCTTGTGTGTATATGTGTGTTAGTGTGTGAAAGAGAGCATGTGAGTGAGCATGTGCAAGTGTGTGTGTCCTACAGGGAAAAGAACATGAAGCTGTAAAAACCGAGACAAGCCTGGCTCTGGGCTCCGAATAGAAAGGTGGGTTTTGTTTGGTGGCCACTCTCAGTGGTGCTCAGGAATTACTCCTGGCTGACTCCAGGAGACCATATGGGGTGCTGGGGATCGAATCTGAGTCGGCCGTAAGCATACAAGGCTAACACCCACCTTGCTGTTCTATTTCCCTGGCCCAACCACAGTGGAAAGGAATTGAAGGCAGAGTCTAGGGGTCTCCCATAGCAGGGGTCACTTTGTCCAAAAGTTTAGCAAACCTCCCTCCTTCCATCCTGGGGGGAGACAGGGCTTGGGGTTAAACACACTGCTTGCCCGTGGACGGACCCGCCTTGTTCAGAAACCCTCCAGTGCGGCGTTTTTTTAGTCTGGGAAATGCGTCGCCTCGCCGGCTGTGAATATAAAAATAACGCTCGGAGCAGACAGAATTTCTGAAAGACACAGAAGCACCTCCAAAGTCGTCTGTGGAAATAATGGGATTTCTTAACAAAAACACCTCCGTGCTCAATGCCGAGTAATTATTTCGTCCCGTTCTAGCCAGCCGAGAGCCAATGAGAAGCCGCCGCTTTTGTGGTGATAATATTCGGTCTTTAAAGTCATTTAGGGAGACGCTAAGTGACTGGAGGGAGACTTTCCTCCCCGGAGGGAATGTGAGAGCGGGGAGGATGCAGGAGGCGCCAGTCTTGGGGGGCTTTCAGGGGCCTCCCAGTCACACACAACTCCCCATTTCCATTCATCTGTCACTGTTGGCGCCCACAGACTTGGTGTGAATGGGATCCGGCTCCAGGTCACGAGCGGGTCCCATGATCCTCAGAGGCCTGTGCAAGGAATCACTGAACTGAACACGGCTATTCCCTGAGGTCATGTCTGTGGTTCAACATGTCCCCAAAATTGCACCTACGTGCCAAAGGAGCCGTCTCTCCTCCTGGAGCGCCGGGCAGGCGGTGGGTGAACTCGGGATGACTTAGACAGTTGGGGGTACCACCACAAAGGAGCAGCAGGCTGCTGGCCTGGCCCTACTGAGCTGAGGCATCGTTTCTGGCTGCCCCTGTGATCAGCAGCTCCCCAAGTGGCTGCCCCAGAAAACGAAGTGTCATTTCCCCTATGATCAGCAGTGGCCCCTAAGGCTATTCTGGGAACTGAGGCATCATTTCCTGCTGTGACCAGCATGCGCCCCCCCGGGGAACCAGCCTTGCAGCCATGTTGGTACTTGGGCACACGCTAATGTTGACACCCGTTTGGTCAAAGGAACAGGAGCGGAGCCTGGAAATAGCGCAAAGGGTCACACCACAGGCCTGATATGCAGAAGCGGGCCCTGAGCACTGAGTCAGGAGCAGCCCCTGGCAGAGATGAGCTGCCTGCCATGAAACATCCCCTGCTCCTCAGGCCTCTCCGAGATAGCTGCCTCCCTAAAGCTGAGGGCCTCGGGGAACACCCAAGTCCAATGTGGATGTCCCTGCTGATGCCCATGGGGCACCAGGCATCATCTGAGAGTTGGGGCAGCAGATACACCACAGGAGGGTGCCCATTCCGGTGATCACAAGCACCTTCCCCTGGGCACCCCGTGCTTGCTCCCCAGATCAAGGCTAAGTCTTAGTGAGTGAGGAGGCAGAGGGGCACTGTAGGTGTGAACGTGCTGGGGGCTGAGCCAGGCCAGAGGCTCCAGAGGGTCACTGTACTGCCCCCTGCCCACCCTTGAGAGCCACAGCCGTGTCCTGGGAGTGCTGGGGCCTGGTGAATTCTCGGGGTGCTGGGAGAGGTGAGAGGAAAGAGGAGGAGAAAAGGAAGAGGGAGGAGAACAGAGAAGGGGAGGGAGGAGGAATAGTTAGGCTGTGCCAGGGCAGGTCTGGGCACTGACCCAGCAGAGTTTCCCTGTCTGGAAAGACCCACTGAGGCCCGGCCCGACGGCTGTAGTCCATCATGGTGAGCAAAGACTGTGTTGAAGAATTGCTGTTGGCGATGGGGGTTCAGGGTCCTTGGTCCCAGCCCCTTCTCGGCCCCTCAGACCAGGTCGACTCAGTGATTAGTGTCTGCACCTCCTCCCTCCGGACTGCAGCTGGTTTGGGGGGTGCAGTGGCCAGAGGTGGGGGTGCGGCAACTTATGATCTCAGCTTGTGGGCCACAGCTTGCACCCTGACACTGGCCCCGAGCCCTGGCTTGGCCACCTGCTCTGTTTCCTGCCGAGGGAGAACTGAGTTGGAGAAACTCCATGACTCTGGGAGGGAGGAGGAAGCACAGCGAGGAATGGCCACCAGTCCCGGGTCCAGGAACACTGGTACTGAGGCTCAGTGCAGGAAACTGGTACTCAGTACCAGAGTACTGGGTTTCAGTTTACCAGTCCTGGGCCCAGAACCACTGGTACTGGGGTTCAGTGCAGGGTACTGGTACTCAGTATCAGAGTACTAGGTCTCAGTGTACCAACCCTGGATCCAGACCACTGGTACTGAGGCTAAGTGCAGGGTACTGGTACTCAGTATCAGAATATAGGTCTCAATGTACCAGTCGCAGGTTTCCTTGGTGGATTTTGGGAATCCACAATTACCAAGAGTCCTTGCCTGAATGGGAAGCCTAGGTGCTGGGATCCCAGGACCAGGGATGGTCTCATGCCAGGATCTTGGGATCGGGGTCTCCTTTCCACACACAGCTGTTGGGTGCGCCTGAGCTGGGGCCATTTGGGGCAGGTGGAATGGGGGATACTTGCTCTGCCTGGAGCTCCGATACTCTTTCTTTTTTTTTTTTCTTTTTTCTTTCTTTTTTTTTTTTTTTTGGCCACACCCGGCTGTGCTCAGGGTTTACTCCTGGCTGTCTGCTCAGAAACAGCTCCTGGCAGGCACGGGGGACCATATGGGACACCGGGATTCGAACCAACCACCTTTGGTCCTGGATCAGCTGCTTGCAAGGAAAACGCCGCTGTGCTATCTCTCCGGGCCTCCAATACACTTTCCTTCCCATTTTTTCCTCCATATTTCATCCATTTTTATCTCATTTCATTTTTTGACAGGCAGTTTTGCTACTGTTGTTATTTTTAGCATTCATTTATTCACTGTAAATACAAATGAAGATACAGTACAATTAATTTCTTTGCTAATCAAAATATTTGATCAAATGAAGCAATTTTCCAATTCCTGGCAGTGAGTCACTGTTCTCTGAAGGGCGCCGAGGCTCTTCCGCCTCATAAGGAGCCTCCGCCCACCGGTCCAGGTGCTTCAGGCTTTCTTCTCCCTCCCGTGAGGGTCATGGGAACATGGGGAGATTGTCTCCCCAAGCACCTGGAAGAAACCTGGGGGGAATCATGTGGCACCCTTATCCTCAGGCCCTTCACAAGAGCAGCATCTCTCCAGGCTGTGCAGCACTTCTGGCCTTCCTCAGGAGCCCATGTGGCCTGACCACTGAGGCAGGGCTGGGTCCTGACCTTGGTTCTCCTTCAAAGCCATCAGGACTCTAGCTTCTCTGCAGGGCTGCAGCCAGCAGAGCCCATCCGTAGGGCCTCGCCACACCCTGTTCTGGCCACCCTCTGGGCCTCACTGACCAGCCATAAAGTGGGGTGCACACCAGTGGGACCAGGCACAGCTCTGGGTGGTTGCGTAAATCTATGGGTTCTTGTTCTGTAGATCGTAGTTCTGTGTGTTAGTTGTGGTCACATGCTTCCATGGCTGCATGTGGTTCTCTGGGTCCTTGGTTCTGTAATTGCGTGGCAGCACGGTTCTGTGGTCCCATTAGTCAGTGGTTCTGTGGTTGTATGAGTCCCCGCCCCAGTTGACCGAGTCACAAGGACACCCCCTTCTCTCTGCCACTGAGTCTGCCCCTTGGTCCCTCCATCCTCCCTCCCACACGGCTTCTCCTCCTCCTCCTGGTGTCTCTGTTGTTCGGAGGTGGCCAGCACCCCAGGCCTCTCCTCCGTGAGGCTGCTTCCGCTTGAGGCTTCATGTATGGCAGCTCCTGCTTCTACCCTGATGGCACTGGTTGGGGTAGCCTGGGAGTTGGGGGCTCAGGAGACAATCAGATCCTCCCCCAGATAGAGTGGGACTAGATGTCACTCCTGTTCCTGGACAGAGGGACATACCAACAGGAAAGAACCCCATCTACGACCACAAGGTGATTCTGGAACTTTCCTGGCTACCCCAGTGGGCTCTAAATTCAAACATGTACGCTTTGCCAGGAGACAACCTTCCTACTGACAACTGTGTGTGTGCTTGTGAGAGCACATGGCTTGATCCCCTTGGGTTGTCACTGTGCGTCCACACAGCCTCCACATGAAGGCTTTGCCTTGTCTGGCTGTTACACTCCCCTGGGTCCTGGCGTGGAGGTGCTGGGTGGAGTGACTCGAGCTTGCCAGGGCCCTGGAGGAAGGCGCATGGATGCGAGAGGGGCGTATCCCAGGTTCCCAGATTTGCCTGTGACCCCCAAGTCTGTTCCAACGCAAAGGAGCAAAGGTCTCAGTGGCCCTGCAGATACCCCTGGTGGCTTCTGAGGGCCTTTGGCTAGCCAGGAGTGTGGCTTTCCCACAGGCCTTCAGAGCCAGCTCAAGAGTTGCCCAGCGCTGCCTGAAGGTAGTAGCTGCCAGGGACGTGCTGGCCAGGAGCCACACCAGCCTCCAGGCCCCACAGAGTCTTTCGTTGAGGGCTGCCCTGGCCTCCCCAGGCTGCCCTTTATGTTGGTCTCAGGTGAGCCGGAGACAGAACCAGGGGTGCCTGGCTCGTCCTGCCTGTCCAGGGGAACAAACGCTTCTGCTCCCTTTGTGCTTCAGAACCAGGCCTCTCAGTGGTACCTGCCAGCCGGCCAGGCCTTGCCGTCACGTCACTACTGTTCCTCCCCCAGGACGCCACCAAGTGGGCTGAGAAGATGCCAGGGCCCCCCAGACCCCCTTCGCCCCACCGAGTGCGCCTACCAGGACCTGCTGGCGAGGGCTGCACCAGGCAGTGGCCACACACTGCCGCACCATGGCCCTCGAG
Source organism: Suncus etruscus (assembly GCF_024139225.1). Lineage (NCBI taxonomy): Eukaryota > Metazoa > Chordata > Mammalia > Eulipotyphla > Soricidae > Suncus > Suncus etruscus. Next base: position 2,541,353 of record NC_064851.1, read on the forward strand.
TTCCAAAACCTTGGACACCTCCAGGAGCTGCACTGTGGCCAAGGACGAGTTTTAGGGCTGTGTGCAGGCGCCATGTGCAGGTGTGCCTGACGAGCAGGTGAGGCAGAGTGGTGGGCGTGGGGAGGGGCGGGCGAGGGCAGTTGTGGGGGGTGGGCAGGGCCCTCTGAGGGTCGCTCTGGCGCCTGGACCTTGCTGCTGGCCTCAGGTCTGGTGTGAGGCCCTGCAGACATGGGTTGGGGCTCCCTGCTTCCTGAGTCACCAATTCCCTCTGAGGGCTCAGGAAGTCTCAGGGGGAGGGACAGCAGATGCCACCATGCAGGGTCCCACGCTGGCGGCTCTGCCCACCAGACAGCACTTCCCCCGCCCAGCTGGGAAGCCCCTCCCAGCTGCTCCCCCCCCCCCATCATTTTCTATGGCTCTCAGGGACCCATTGAGTCCGCTGAGGGAAGAAGGAGCAGTTTTGGCCCTGGGTCTGGCTGCCCAGGTTCACCACTCCCCCCCCCCCCAGCTCCTCCTGCAGCAGCTCGAACCTCCTGTGCGATAGTCCCTCTCCTCGGGGGTGGGGGCTCCGAAATTAATACAGTCACACTTATGGCTCCAGGGGGCCGACGAATAACGGCTTGCTAGTACAGAGCTTCCATTTCATCGAAATGAGTAAAATGTGGCTAATTATAGGCAGAAGCGCGGCGCGCCGGCTGAGCGGCCTCCGCGACGGGAATTGGATTTTAATTGTCCACCCAGAAAACATCTCAGCCCCTCCCCAAAGAAGCCCCGGTTCCTACAGGGCCTTCGGAAAAGGCAGAAAATACACAGCTGCTGCCACAGCCTGGGAAGGAGGAAAGAGCCCCACACTCATGTCTGGGCCCTTCTGGGTCAGAAGCGCTGTGTCTGGCCTACTGGTACCTTCTGGGCTGGATGCACTGTCTGACCTTCTGGTACTTTCTGGGTCCTTTTGGGCTGGGTGTGCCATGTCTGTCTTCTGAACCTTCTGGTACCTTCTGAGCCAAATGTGCGGTGCCTGGCCTTCTGGAACCTTTTGGTACCTTCTGGGCTGGCTGTGCCATGTCTGACTTTCTGGTACTTTATGGGCTCTTCTGACCTGGATACGCCACATCTGGGATTCTGGAACCTTCTAGTATCTTCGGGGCTGAATGAACTGTGTCTGGTCTTGAACTTTCTGGTACTTTCTGGACCAGATGCTCCGTATTCTGACCTTCTGGTACATTCTGGACCCTCTGGGCCAGAGGCACTATGTCTGGCCTTCTTGCTTTGGGTTGGAATATGCTGTGTTTGGCCTTCTGAAAATTTTTGGTACTTTCTGGACCAGATGTACCATGTCTGGCCTTCTGGAACCTTCTGGGCCTGATGCACAGCCATGTTTATGTACTGGGCCTATTAGTAGCCCAGCCCACAGGGCCCTGCACCAGGAAGGCAGGGAGGTTCAGCAGGTCGTGACCACACCCATGTTGATCTCTGTTCCTACCAGCACAGTGTGTGTGTGGAAGGGGGTGTTAAAGAATAAAACCACAAGGTTGATCTGTGGCCAGACCGGCAGAACATTGGATGGGGGGGGGGGGGCTCAGGGAGCCTTTCAGAAGGTTTGGAGACTGTGCTGGGCCTAACCCCCCCTTTGGGAGGCAGAGTGTGGGGTAACAGGGCCTGGGTGAGGGGCTGGAGACACGGGAGCCTGGAGTAGCGGTGCAGCAGAAAGCAAGGCCCTCGAGACTCTACCTCTGCCTCAGGATCCTCAGGGACACCCACCTTTGGCCACCACAGCTGGGCACTCCCCACTGTCCTTAGTCCCGCCACACCTGTACCTGGGGATACCCACTTTGCTCTGCACGCCATACCCCCATGCTAGAACTGGGAGGTTCTAGCACGTTCTTTGGTCTGTCTGACTGTCTGTGATACCTTCAGATTGGGGTGGGGATCTGTGCTCAGAGAATATATCCCCTTCTTCCTTCTAAGGAGCAGAGGTCAAGGGTCGAGGGGTCCCCTGACAGACATGTTTCCCTTTGTGGAAAGAATTTCGGTTCCTTTCCATTTCCTGGTTACAAACTTCTTTATTTCTTTTGTGTCTGTGTTAGTAGTGTGAGGTGGGGTGTGTGTGTGCCAACAGGAATTTATTTCTCTTACCTACTTAAATCTTCACTGGATTAGTATGAAATAGTAATAATAGCCCTTCCTCCCCCCCCCCTTTTTTTGTTCATTTGTTTTAGGGCCACACCTTGCAATGCTCAGGGCTAACTGCTGGCTCTGCACCCAGGAATCACTCCTGGCAGGCTTAGGGGACCCTATGCGAAGCCAGGGACAAAGCCTCGGTCAGCCGTGTGTAGGGCAAATGCCCTTCCCATTGTGCTATGGCTCGGCCCTGCCTTTCCTGGTTCTCGTCTCTGCCTGGCCCACAGCCCTTTCTTTTCTCCTTCCCCTTTTCCTCAGGCTTAGCTGGCCCGATTCACTTTGCAGCCTCTGTTCAGAACAGGTCGGGCTCAGTGCGCCTCTTGCCCTCATAGAGGCTGGACTCGATCTCTCACTTCCATCTCTTCTTTCTTTAGTTTGGGGTGCAGTGAGAGCCTCACCCCAGACCCCTTTCCCCCTTGCAGCGAGAATCCTGCTCTCTCTCCCTCTCTTTTTCCCCTTCTCAAAGCCATAAAGCACATTGTGCTTTAAAAAAGGTTTTCCAGGGGCCGGAGAGATAGCATGAAGGTAAGGTGTTTGCCTTGTATGCAGAAGATCAGTGGTTCGAATCCTGGCATCCCATATGGTTCCCCCGAGCCTGCCAGGGATTTCTGAGCAAAGAGCCAGGAGTAACCCCTGAGCACTGCCGGGTGTGACCCAAAAATTAAAAAAAAAAAAAAAAAAGGAAGGAAGGAAGGAAGGAAGGAAGGAAGAAAGGAAGGAAGGAAGGAAGGAAGGAAGGAAGGAAGGAGGGAGGGAGGGAGGGAGGGAGGGAGGGAAGGGAGGGAGGGAGGGAGGGAGGGAGGGAGGAAGGGAAGGGAAGGAAGGAAGGAAGGAAGGAAGGAAGGAAGGAAGGAAGGAAGGAAGGAAGGAAGGAAGGAAGGAAGGAAGGAAAGGGAGGGAAGGGAGGGAAGGGAGGGAAGGGAGGGAAGGAAGGAAGAAAGAAGAAAGAAAGAAAGAAAGAAAGAAAGAAAGAAAGAAAGAAAGAAGAAAGAAAGAAAGAAAAGAGAAAGAAAGAAAGAAAGAAGAGAGAGAGAGAGAGAGAAAAGAAAGAAAGAAGAAGAAAGAAAGAAAAAGAAAGAAAGAAAGAAAGAAGAAAGAAAGAAAGAAAGAAAGAAAGAAAGAAAGAAAGAAAGAAAGAAAGAGAGAAAGAAAGAAAAAGAGAGAAAGAAGAAAGAAGGGAGGGAGGGAGGGAGGGAGGGAGGGAGGGAGGGAGGGAGAGAGGACTGGAGAGGTAACACAATCAGTAGGGCGTCTGCTTTACATGTGCTAACCTAGGACTGATCACGGTTTGATTCCCCAGTGTTCCATATGGTGGTCCCGAGCCTGTCAGGAGCAATTTCTGAGTGCAGAGCCAGGAGTAACCTCTGAGCATCACAGGGTGTAGTGCAAAAAAAACAAAACAAAAGAAAAAAAATCAAGTTTTCCAAACAGTTTGTTTTAAAGTCACTGGGACCTGCTTTAGCTCTGCCCTAGGGGTCAGAGCCTGTGTCCATCAGTCCTGTCCCTGCGCTTCCCTTGGGGCTCTGAGGCCCGGCTCAGGGACCAATTTCACGACCACCCAACACACTCCTTGGTGGGCTCTGCTGCTGGGAAGCAGCTTTTTCTCTGGTTTCTTTAAAGGCACCTCCTTCCCTCCCTTCCCTCTGCTTGTCCCCCCAACTGACGCCCCCTTGTTGTGTCTGCTCCTCCACTTCTAAGAGCCCCTTTGGACTCTATAGTCCGGGTCAGGGCTCGCAGGTTGAAAGCCCAGAACTGAGTTTCCTTCTCACCTCACATCTTCTGGAAAATAACATGGGGCAGGCTGCATCACAGCAGGGAGGTGTCTGCCTCGATCCTTGTGACCAATCCCAGACATTCAGGCCTTAAGTGATTCACTTGGGGGGCCCTCATCACTGTGGAGCGTCCCCGTGTAGACCTTATTAACCCTCCTGTCTTCAGGTTCGGGGGCGGGAGTGTGGCGTGGGGAGCTGGTCTGGTCTCGCTCACCCACCCACAGTGGTTGATGGTGTCCACGACCAGTTTGACAGGCTCTGGGCGGAGATGCCGCTGGACAGCCAAGGCCGACTCAACTACCAGGAGTTCCTGAGCCGCTTCAGTTCTGGCGATGCCCCGCAGTCCCCCGGAAACTTCCCTCAGGCCCCACAGCCCCCCAGAGACTCCCCTCAGGCTCCACACACCCCTGGAGCTGGCCCCCCGACCCCACATGATGGTGGCAGCCGCAGAAGTGACCCAGGCAGCCTGGGCAGGGCAGCCGCCTTGTCGCCCCCACGGGACACGCCAGCCAGGTCCAGGATACGGAGTCAGCCTAGTGTGAGTGCCCCTGGGCCGGGTGGGCAGGGCACCCCAAGAGGCAGAGCCGGAGAGTGGGGGTCATAAGGGGCAGGGGGGGGGCTCTGGGCCCCACCAAGAGGAGACGGTGCAGGCCCCCTGTTACAGGCTCAGAGCCGAGAGAGTTGTCTCAGTAGTCTGCAGACCCCTCAACTGGAGTTTAGGCCCAGCAGTGCTTGGGGGACTCTCAAACAGGCCCAATGGACACCCAAAGTCTCCCAGCTCCTCCTTTCCTGGTTTCCAAGAAACTCAGAACCATCCTGTGCTCTGGCAAGGGGGGGAGAGAGAGGGAGGGGAAGGGAGAGAAGGGGAGAGGGAGAGAGAGGAAGAGGGGGGAGAGGGAGAGGGAAGGAGAGGGAGGGAGAGGGGGAGGGAGGGAGAGGGAGAGGGAGGGAGGGGGAGGGAGAGAGGAATAGGGAGGGGAGGGAAGGGAGGGAGGGGAGGGAGGGGAGGGAGGGAGGGGAGGGAGGGAGAGAGGAATAGGGAGGGAGGGAAGGGAGGGAGGGGAGGGAAGGGAGGGAGGGAGGGAGGGGAGGGAGGGGAGGGAGGGGAGGGAGGGAGAGAGGAATAGGGAGGGGGAGGGAGGGGAGGGGAGGGGGGAGGGAGGGAGAGGGAGGGAAGGGGAGGGAGGGAAGGGGAGGGAGGGAGATGGGAAGGGAGGGAGGAAGAGGGGGAGGGAGGGGGAGGGAGGAAGGTAGAGGGAGAGAGGGAGAGGGAGGGAGGGAGAGAGGAATAGGGAGGGAGAGAGGGAGAGGGAGGGAGGGAGAGAGGGAGAGGGAGGGAGGTAGAGGGAGGGAGAGAGGGAGGGGGAGGGGAAGGGAGAGGGAAGGGGGAGGGGGAGGGAAAGGGGGAGGGAAAGGGGGAGGGGAGGGATGGGCACTCTGGAAAGAAATTGTTGCATGACCATGCTGACATGCATTGCTCATACAGAAACACACATGTAAAGCCACACACAGGCTCACATAGTGCCCACCACACATGTGTGCATACACATATGAATATGCAATGCACTTACACATAATTACATGTGCTTACACATATGAACTACATATGAACACATGCTAGTTTCTCACTACATGAACTTCCCCAGAAGTGCTCCTAGGGCGGTCTGTTCTGTATATGACCCTCAGTGTCCTCTTTCCCGAAACCAGTGGGGGTTTCCTGGCCGGGCCTCTGAGGTAAACAAGGTTCCCTCAGCTCCAGTGGGCGCTGGCAGTTGTGTTGCTCACTGGGCTGCGGAGTTAAGGGCCCAGGGCTGCTCGTCACTGCACCCAGCTGCCCATTGCAACTCTTACGTCTCCCGCAGACGCCCCTCAGCCCCATGTCACGGGCTGGGAGTGTGCAGAACTCTGAGGCCCTGGAGGAGCAGCTCCGGAAGAGGATGCAAAGCTGCTGGCAGGACTTCCTGCGGGACTGCAAGAACCGGGACCCCGAGCATCTGGGCCACATCCCCAAGGCCGATTTCCTGGGTCAGTTCCTGCCGCACCTGCCACCAGCCCACTAGGGCCGGCCTCCAGCTCAGGCCGGGGCCACCGAGGTCAGAGCGTGAACGTGAAAGGCTGAGAGGGTTGTTGAGGAGGCCAGTGGGGTACAGCGCTGCCCCAACACGCTATCCCAGGGGCTCCTCTCCTGCTGCTCAAACCCCTACTAGTTACTCACAGGAGAAGGATTCAGGCCCTTTGACTCATGACACCCTCCACCCCAGCCCCCATTACCCCCTGTTCTTAACACAATGATAGATCTTTTCCAGAGATTGTTTCCTGTTTTCTGGAGAACCTCTGGAATGAATGTAAATGAGCTTAGTGACAACTGTAGCTTAAACACACAAGGGACAACATCGTGAGATGCCAGAAAGACTCGGGAGGAAGCCAGGCGGGGACCACAGGGCCATTCCCACTCCTGGCTCTCAAGGCATGCGTGGAGAATCCCGAAAGTGCCAAGACCCCCTCAGATGTGCAGGAGCAGAGCAAAGTGGTAGGTCAGCCAAGCAGCAGAGATCAGCATCGAGCAAGAAATAGCCCACGAAAGGGGCCCATCGGCAGAGGGAGGGTTCAAGACCGAGGGATAAATGTCTCGAAGGGCCGGAGGAGCCACGCTAGGAAAACTGGCAGAAATTGGAATCGAGAAGAAACTCAGAGATGGAAAGACATCCCGTGGCTCCCAGGGGGAGAGCTAGTTTGACCAAATGAGTATTTTCCCCATGCCCCCAACCAGCTGGGGGCCCCCAGGGCTCTTCCTGCCCATGCTCAGCCCCCCAAGCTGGAGGCTCGGTGCTAGCACCTGAGGACAGGACATGGCCCTATCAAGCCTGACGGCAGCCCAGAAACAGCAGGGCCACCTGGCGGTGTCCGGGGCCTCTTCGACTGCTCAGTAAATGAGGCGGGACCTGAGTGTCGAGGGTCAAAGTCAGGCCAGCATGGGTGAGGCAGGAGCCCAAACATCAGAGCTGTCTTCCTGGGGCCTGACCCAGGAAGAAGGGCAGTTACCGAGCTGAGAGCTGGGAGCATCCAAGCAAGGCACTCAGAGGACATCGGGATGGAGTGTGTGTCTCTGTGAATGCACATCTCTCTGTCTTAGTGTGTGTGTGTGTGTCTGTGTATAAATGTGTGAGAGTGTGTGTTTCTATGTGTGTGTGTCTATGACTGTGTGAGTGTATATGTGTGTGAGTGTGTATGCCTGTACACTAAGGAATTCTACAGTTTTTTCAAAAGGACTTGAAATGAAAATTTGCAGCAAAATGGATGAATTCTGCAGGGGTTTTAGAAGCAGAGTGAGGAGGAGGAAACTTGAGACATCCCAAGTCTGAAGAGCGGCAGAGACAGTACTGGTCTCGGTTGTGTGGCGGGTCCATGTCCTATGTACTTGCCCTGCCCACCCGCCCTTCATGCACACTTTTGCACCTGCGCTGCTGGGCAGACAGGCACCACCCTGGGGTCTGTGCTGGTTCCCTTGGCAGGGGGTTCAAAGGGTCCATGGGGCAATGAGCCTGAACATGACGACATGGCAGTGACTGCCAGGCCCCACCTCCCCCATCTGTCCTCAGTCTGACCAGCCTCAGGCTGTGAGCCTGAGTAGCTAGATCTTCACTCAGGCCCAAAACAGGCCAAAGGCTTCCAGGGCGAATGAATGGGTGTCAAACATGAGAAAGAGTGAATGAGACAATGGGCGGATGAGGGCTGTGGGCAGGCAAATGCACAGATGAGTGGGGGATGTACATGATCACTAAGTGAATGAATGAATGAACGAATGAATGATGTATGGATGAACATACAGGGACAAAAGATATGTGAATGAACGAATGATACATGTATGATATATACTTATGATATATGAATGAACAAATGCATGCAGGATCAATGAATTATTTATTAATGAACAAATGCATGCATAAATGAATGATGGTGAATGGACAGATGGGTGAATGAATGATGTATGAATGAGTGCTTGCATGAACAAATGAATGAATGCATGCATGAATGAATGATACACAAATGGAACAAGTGCTTGCATGAATGAATAATGCATGAATGAATGAATGCGTGTATGAATGTATGCACAAATGATGTTTGAATGAGTGAATGCATGCATGAATGAAGTATGAATAAATGATGTTTGAGTTTATGAATGAGCGAGTGCATGTATGAACGAATGATAAACACATGAACAAATGATAACGCATGAACAAATGTTGCATGCCTGGGCCACGATGGGAGCGATCGGCCGGAAGGAGGAAGCGGCCCTGAGCCCGCCTCTCCATCCCAGCCCTCGCTGAGAAGCACCAGCTGGGCCTGAGCGCGGAGGAGAGCCAGCGCCTGGCCCTCAAGCACGACCCGCAGGCCAGCGGCCACTTCGCCTACTGGGACTTCGTGCAGAGCTGCGTGCTCCTGCTCCGGGCCCAGGGTGCACACCTGCAGCAACGACTCCATATCCAGAATGCGCGCAAGATGGTACGTGGTGCCCGCCCCGGGTGGTGGGGGTTGGTTCCGGGGCCTTGCCGGGTCCCACCTGACCCACAGAGTTCCAGGATCTCACTACCGGGATCTGTGGCATGTGTGGGGGAGGACCCCAGATCCCAGCTTCCTGTGATTGCATGTCAGCATGTGTGAGCCAGGCAGGGCACATGTGATCTTGAAGAGGATCTCTGTCCTGGGCCCCCCACGTCCCCGCCTGCCCTTGGTGCTGCTGGCCTCCGGAGTCTTCCCAAAGCAAGATGCAGGAGGGTCTGTGCAAGGTCAGACTTTGTGTCTCGGACCCAAGCTCAGACCCATGGGCAGAGTGAGTCAGCAGCAAGACTCTTAGGGAGCCAGAACCCAAGACCGGTCCAGCCGCTCTGGGCTGGGAAACTGGGATGGGGGACAGATTAAACCCAGGGCCTCGGGACATTCCCAGAGTGAACCTCGCAAAGGCGGGTAACATGGACTCTGGATTCCCGCGCAGATGAGAATCAATGTGCGGGGTGGGGATGGGGGTGTCAGGCACCCGAGTCCAGGCCCACATGCACCCTGGCGATGCACCCCAGGTCTGAGCTGAGCAACTGCCGTGCATGGTCTGAGCCCCCCAACGTGCAGATCTCACAGTGGAAAAACACTTGAGGGGCCAGAGAGATAGGATAGGCAAGTAAGGCTCTTCCTGCCTCACACGCGACAGACCTGGGTTTAATCCTCAGCATCCTGTAGGGTCCGTCCCTGAGCACCCCCAGGTATAGCCCAAAAATCACTCAAACAAAAAAAAAATTTTAATACTCAGGGCACTCCTGAGGCTGAAGGTGTCCTGGGAGTCTCCTGCGTTCCCCCCCCCCCCCAGTGCTCGATGGGTCTTGCTGAGCCCAGACAGTGCCATTCACCAGCTCCCAGTGGCCAAGAGACACCAAAGTGACCGCTCGGCTACATGTTGACCTGGCCTAGAGACTCTTGTGGCCTCGGGCTTGGAAGCCAAGCCAGGGACTTCCCACCAGCGGTTCCCACGGGCTCCGCTTCCAGCAAGTCTCTGCACTCAGGCCCAGAACTGCACCCTGGTTCCCCTCCGAGGTCCAGGGGTGCTGGGGGTGCCCTGAGGCTCACAGAGCCGCATTTCAAGGAAATCATGGTTGTGCTCATGCTTGGGACTTATCTGCTCATTCTAGCAACAATGCACGGGAGCTGGATTCTCTTCTCTACCGCAAAGGGTTTCAGTGTCATGAGCTAGGCCGGTCTGATGGAGTGGGCAGTGGTGGGTCTGATGTTATGGGCTTGCTGCTAGTGATGGAGAGTGCTGCATGCAGGTCAGTGGTGGTCTAATGCTGAGGACCTGCGTGCTGGCCTGCAGGTCTGATGGGGAAGGCTGTGTGATGGTCTGATGGGCAAGGCCTTGCATGCTGGTTTGATGTAGGGGCTGCCTGCAGGTCCCTGCACGGCAGGAGGTAGCCTACCCACAGTCTACCCCTCCCTGGCCCTGGCCAGGCCCTGCCCAGCCTCCTCATGCCCTGCCCGGGGTCCTGGGCGTCTGCTCTCCCAGAAAGAAGCTGGCACCGAGACTTGGTCCTTTTACTCGGCTCTGCTGCGGATCCAGCCCAGAATCATGCGCTACTGGCGGCCCATGCGGAGAACCTTCAAGAGTTACGACCGAGACACCAGTGGCTTCCTGAGCGTGGGCGACTTCTGCAGGGTGAGGGGTGGGGGTGGGACCAAGGATCAAGGCTGCTCTCTCGACGGCCTGCCCCAAGACCCTGGTATCTGGGAATCTGGGAGGGGGCGCCCAGGTGCCTTCCCCAGAAAAACCTTCTGGTGCCAGCACTGTGTGCTAAGAACAGCGCCCCCTGCAGGTGTTGCGTCAGTACAACATCGACCTGTCGGACGAGGAGCTGTTCCATGTGCTGGGCTACTACGACCAGGCGCTCACCTCCCGCATCCCCTACAACGACTTCCTGTGCGCTTTCCTGCAGTAGCGGGAAACCCCAGTCTGTGCTGGGCCTTTGCAATGCTCTGCATCTCCACTCCACACTCAAGTCCTGCGCCCTAGTGCAGTGGATGGGATGCCAGGCTCGGTGCCCACAGCCCAGGGCCAGACTCAACCCTCACCATGAAATCTGAGCAAATAAAAATGGAAGTCTTGCCTGGAACATTCTGTGAGGCTTTGAAAGAACTGCCAAGGGATCCACAGAGAAATGGGATGTCTGTAGGGATGGCTTGGGCAGACAAGGAGGCTGAGATGCCTCAAACGCTGTGTCCCCCCAGCCCTTCTCACCCACAGTGAATCATGAGTCCACTGCCTTCTGTCTGGAAGGTTCTGAGGGGTGGGAGGGGTGGGCTGGAGAACTGCCTTGAGTGTGCGGCCAGAGGCTTCCATGGAGAGTTGGGGACCAGTAGCTCTCTGACCACCTCCCAGTTCAGGACATGCAGCAGCCCACCCCCCTCAGGCTCAGGAAGGACCCCTAGCTCTTGGCCCTGCTCCTCTGAAAATCTGCAAGGCCACTCTTGTCTCTGGGAGTCCTTGGTTTCCCGTGCAGAGAGTACTGGACTCCCAAGAACTGGACATAGGGGATGACACAGTATCTCGTGTACCCCAGTTTGCTGAGGGGTGTGCATGAATGGATGGAGGGATGGATGATGGATAGATGGAGGGATGGGTGATGGATGGAAGAATGAATGGGTGTGTGGATGGATGGATAGATGGATGGTTGGTGGGTGAGTGGATGTGAGGTGGATGGATGGATGGAAGGGTGGATGGAAGGATAGTAGGTGAATGGATGGGTGAGTGGGTGGATGGAAGAATGAATGGGTGTGTGGATGTATGTATGTATGGTTGGTTGGTTGGTGGGTGAATGGATGTAAGGTGGATGGATGGATGGTTGGATGGATGGAGGGATAGTAGGTGGATGGATGAGTGAGTGGGTGGATGGAAGAATGAATGGGTGTGTAGATGGATGAATGGTTGGTGGGTGAATGTGAGGTGGATGGATGGATGGCGGGTGGGTGGATGGATGGATGGATGGATGGATGGATGGATGGATGGATGGATGGATAGGTTGATGGACAGGTAGAGAGGATGGGTGGGTGATTGATTGAGCAATATATCGATGAATTTCACTGATGGAAAGTGAGCACATGAGAGGAAAGACAGACAAGTCTGGAGGTAGGCGGAAGGATGACAGGCTAGTGATGAATGGCCATGACAGGGACGAACAGGTCAATGATGGGTATGGGACACAGCAGCTCTTGGAAGGGGAGACTTGTGACACTGGGCCCTTGTAGCTACTGAACTTTCTTGGGCAGCCCAGATAGAGTTTGGCAAGAGCCTCCCGGAAGTGCCAGAGCTAAGATTATCTGGGGGCTGAGGGGGGTTGGGCAGCTTCCTGTGAACCCAGCAAAACAAGGACCCTCAGATCTTTCCCCACCCCAGATGCACCAGAAAGTTTGGACCCCACAACTCTGTCTGGGACTTGGAGCTCTACCCAGACACACCCCACCCCACCCCTCACCCCACCTAATGCCCACCAAACTCCCTAGACTGAGAGACACACATATGCCTGTCTCTTTGTACAAAGACTTTATTGTCTGACATGCTTGACAAGAAGCTGACAGCCACGGCCAGTGACACCAGAGCGACTGAGATGGGGCCATCCCGGGGATTTGAATGACACGGTCACAGCCATGGCTCCTCTGTCACACAAAACCAGGCCATGTTGAGCAGATTTCTCAGGAAAATGCTGCAGCAGCATGGAGCTCGGTCCATGTAGAAACTCAGGGACACCCATCTTCCCACCCATCCTGTGCACTCGTTTCCAAACTCCCCCCCTTGGCCCCCAGAACCACAGGACCCCAGAAGAGTTGTGTCCCTCTGAGCAGAAAGGGAAGGTGTCAGGGCCTCGGGCCAGAGCATGGGGATTTGAACAGGACCCTAAAACAGAAAGGGGGTCACCTTGCCCACAAGAGAATAGCAAGATTTGAGGAGCCGCGTGACAGCCAGTCCCAGGCTCTTCCTGTCGCCCTGGCCTGCCCCATGATACCCATCACCGTGTCTCTGCCCTCCTGTCTCAGAGGAAGGGGACTCCCCAATCACCTCATATGAGACATGCCTTGGAGGGGAGCACCCCAAAATGCAGCAGCATCATGGATAGGATTAGAATGTGATGCTTCTAAACCCCAAAACAGACGCAGCAAGAATTGATGTTTGCAGAAAAGGCAAAATTGGCCAGCCCCCCTCCCCTCCCCGATCCAGCCCAGATTCCCCCAGACTCTGATATCAGACAGAGGAGGAGTTCTGGGGCAGGAGGCTCCTCCTGGCATGTGCGCTCCGAGACTGCGTCGCTCAGATCAGGAGTGCTGAGGGCTGAGCACAGCAGACAAATGGGAACTGTGAAAGGGGACCCCCACCCAGACAGACCCCACATTCACTCGGGGAAGGGAGCACAACAAGGGGTGGGAGTGGCTGAATGTGCTCGCGTGTGGGTGTATGTGTAAGCCTGTATGAGTGATGTGTGTGTGTAAATGTGTGTGGTTCTATGAGAGTGTGTGTGTGTGAGGGGGTGTTTATGACTGTGTGAGTTGAGTGTAAGTGTCTGTATGGGTATAGATGTGTGAGTGTCTGTGTGCGTCTGTGTGTGGACATTTTCATACCCACAGACACCCAGACCCCATGCAACAAGGCAGCACCTGTGACTGGGGACCCCCAGGTGCCCCAGCACCCAAATGGCTCATCGTGACACCCCAGCCCACCCCAGACCCGTATGAGTGACTCACTCGGGTCACCTCCGAGTTCACCAAAAAGACCCCCGAGGGTCCAAGAGAGACCAGGGGCCCGGCAGCTCAGCCCGAATTCCTGAGATGTCCCTGACCGCCCGCCGGAGGGTCTCAGCCCCGAGCAGGGAATGGGGGCCCAGCCCTGCCCCCACTAGGCCCTCAGGCAGGGGTGAGTCGCACAATCCAGTGTCCAGAGTTCTTGGGCTAGAAGGGTCCACGGAGGGCCACAGAGACACCCCACCGCACCGGGAGCCCCGAGGTTGCCTCAGTCCCAGGCATCAGCCGGGCCATTAGGGGGCGCTGGAGGGGCTGGGTCCGGCGGGAAGGGGGCTCCAGGATCCAGGCCAGGTGCAGGCAGCAGATGTGGGGGACAGTCAGGAGTTCCGGGGCGTGGGGAGGTCGATGACGATAGGGGGGTTCACAGGCTGGTAGTTGACGGTGCACACGGAGGCATTCACGTAGGTGGTGGTCCCATCAGCCATGACCCCGTACCCTGCGAAACAAGCATGTCCATCAGGGGTGAGGCACGGTGAGGGCACGGCCAGCCTCTGACCACCTGAAGGGAGAGACTGTGCACGTGCCACCAAGCCTGCGGTGCATGGAGGGGTCTCTGTCCACTAGGGGCCCAGCCAGGAAGCACGTGATGACATCATCGTCACCATCTGCCACCACCACCGACTTCACAGCTCACTGTCACCTCACTGTCACCTCCAAATCACAGCAACTCCATGACAGAACCACCATCTGCACAGTCACTACATTCTGCTCCAACCACCTCTATCATCAACTAGATTGTCATTACCATCAACTACGCCATCATGGCTATCAACTTCTCCATCACTACCAATAACTATTCCATAACAATCATCAACTCCACCATTGCTACCAACTATCCCATCAACTCCACCATCACCACTGTCAACTGCACCATCACCACCGTCAACTGCACCATCACTACCGTCAACTACCATCACTGCCATCAATTCATGATCATAACCGTCTTTTTCACCATCACTCTCATCACGTCTCCTCCACTTTCTCCTCCCAGCCTCCTCTTCCCACCTCCCCTGATGCTGCAGCCCGAATCACCTCCCAGCAGGAGGGGACACTTATCCATTAGGTAGCACCTATCCTCTGGGCCCCTCTGCCTGTCCAGCCCTGCAGACCAAGGCTCAGGACCCCATGCTGCCCCCCAGGCTGAGGTAAAGGATTCAAACTCTCAGGCTGCTAACCAGATGCTCTCGACTAGCCCGTGGCTGCCCCAAGCCTGAGGCTCATAGGGGGCTTCAGAGAGGAGCTGAGACCACATGGTTGGGGGGGGCAACTCCCCATACTCTGCTATGCCATGGCCCTGCCAGAGTACTGAAGGCCAAGCATCCATGCTTGAGTATGTGGGGTGGGAAAGGAGGTTACAGGGCCTTCATGCTTCTGCTGGAAACAGGATTCCTAACCCAAACCACAGAAGGGCTAGCACCTGGCGGAACTTGGGATGCCCCCAAGTGGGAGGACGGTTCATGTCCCCCTCCAGATGGAGGGGCTGTGTGGCAGTCAGGGGAGCTAGTGGGAGGGTCTGAGTGGGCCCTGGCATGCAGCCCCCAAGTCCACCGCCACCTACACGCAGCCCACATCTAACCTTCGTGGATGTGTCCAAAAACGTGCAGTCTTGGCTGGACCCGCCTCTGCACTGTGTTCAGCAGCTCCACACACCCCACCCGCTGCATCTTCTTGGGGACCCAGTCCAGGAAGCCTGTGGGACAGACAGGAGGTTTTCGGGGACAGGCAGAGCTCAGCCCAAACTCAGGCAGAGCCCAGTGCTCAGCACTTACTGGGGCTGGAAAGACGGGCAGGTGGGGGGCAGCCACCTAGCCTAGCCCCGATTGGCAGAGCCCCCAAAGAACCTCAGGAGGTGGTCAGAGAGGGGACAGGAACACAGTGGACACTAGGCGTGCTGCTAAGGAGAGATCGAGGCATGGAGAGTTCTAGAACGAGGGGGCTTGGGGATCCTGTCCGCAGATGAGCTGCTAGAGGCAAGGTAGGGGCCCTGCAAGGCTGGGGCATTCCTGGGACACTGGGGTATCTTCCCTGGACAGAGGTGGGTCAGCAGAGGACTCGGCACTGAGTGGCCAGGAAGAGGCTGCAGGAGCTGTGGGCGAGAGGGCACTCAGCACTGGCAGGCAGGCAAGAGTGGTGCCCAAAGGCTGGACCAGGCCTGCAGGGATGGAGGGTGGGGGGGACTTTGGCATCTTCCTGGGCAGGGAAAGACCTACATTGGTGCCTGATGTACATGAACCAAGTGGCCACCTCTGCTGGTGCTCAGGAAATGGGGGGTCACTCCCGCCTGCACCCAGGCCACACCCTCCATCCACCCTGTTCTCTTCCCCCTTGGTCATACCCAGCGGTGGCCCATGGGTGACAAGCACGTCCACGCCATCGGGGATCAGGTCCCATTTCTCCAGCAGAGCTTGGCCACGCGGGAGGTTGAAGCCCCAACCGTAGAACCAGGGCTGCCTGTGGGCGAAGCGGGGTTCAGGGGGGCTCAAGGGGTAGTTGCCCAGAGATTTAACCAGGCCTGGTGGGCAGATAAGGGCCAGAGGCTCCCACCAGAATCTGAGCCCTTCCCCAACCTAGGT
Source organism: Suncus etruscus (assembly GCF_024139225.1). Classification (NCBI taxonomy): domain Eukaryota; kingdom Metazoa; phylum Chordata; class Mammalia; order Eulipotyphla; family Soricidae; genus Suncus; species Suncus etruscus. The sequence continues at coordinate 2,557,209 of NC_064851.1, forward strand.
CGAGCTGTGGTTATGGGACTGCAGATAGACAGACAGACAGTCTCACACACACACACACACACACACACACACACACACACACACACACACACACACACACACACGCTCTGGGTCTTCACTCGCAGAGTGGGCGGGTCAGAATCCTTTGATCTGAATCCCTGGGAGAATTCTCTGAACCCAGCCCTTTAGGCACCAGAGGCACCGTTATTCCCGCAACCAAAATTACCAAAGTCACCACAGTCACCATGACTATGTGACCATCACCATTTCCACCACCCACCATCATCTGAGGCACCCCAGGCACCAGAGAAGCCCCTTGGCCTGAAAGAGGGCTATACTTCTGGCAGGAGGAAGGAGAGATGGGGACAGATTGGGGGACAATAGCGGATCTGCCAGATATTTCAACTTAAACATGCCCCTGACGTGAGCCCAGGACTCAGTGGCTGCCCAGCTCTGAACCGCTCACAATCACAATGGTCACAGCCCCACAGCCTGGGGTCACCCTCACCCTAGGACAGTAGTCGGCAACCTTTTTTTTCAACTGAGTCAAAGCTCGCCAAAACCACGATTGAAATTTATTTTGAGAGCCACACAGGGCGCGCACTGACAGGCTAGGAGCAGAGTCCTGACTCCTAGAGCGGCCACCCCGGCACACAGAAGAGGCAAATTAAAAGTGGAAAGAGCCACATGTGGCTCGAGAGCCGCAGGTTGCTGACCACTGCCCTAGGACTGGCGGGGTGGGGGGAGCACAGCAGGGAATCCTCAGAAAGGGCTCAGGGCACCCAGAGGCTATTTCAGTGTGCCCCACCTCAGCAGGGAAAGGAGTGGGTGGGGCGAAGGGGTGAAAGTTCAGGCCTGGGACCTGCGAGGTGGCGCTAGAGGTAAGGTGTCTGCCTTGCAAGCGCTAGCCAAGGAAGGACCGAGGTTCAATCCCCCGGTGTCCCATATGGTTCCCCCAAGCTAGGGGCAATTTCTGAGCGCTTAGCCAGGAGTAACCCCTGAGCATCAAACAGGTGTGGCCCAAAAAAACAACAACAAAAAAAAAAAAGAAAGTTCAGAGTTCAGGCCTGAAAGCCAGGGGACCCCACCGAAAGAAAGGATGGGGTTCGAGCCTTTATTAAAATAAGTGATGCCGGATCAGGTCTGGGACACCTTGTACTTGAACGGCCTCGGGTTCAGCCCCACTGGGAGGCCCCTGGCACTGGGAGCCACAGTGACTGGGGCACAGCTGCCCAGTGGTCCCAAGGTGGTGGGGGCCAGGAGCAGACCAGACTGGGGGACCCTGGGACCTTCTAGGTAAAGGTGCAAAATGGCGCCTCTGCTCATGGGTCCCTCTCTGTAGAGAGAACCTTTGGGGGTGGGATGAAGCCCAGGATATTCTGGGATTCACAGGGTCTAGCACCCCAAAAGTTGGGTCCCTCTGGGTCTTCGTAAACCTGGTCCACAGGGGAATAGTGAGACTTGATGGTTTGTGAAGGGACATGCACCTCCAACCAGGGGCTGTTCCATCTCTGTGCCCATGAGCATAGCAGGGTGTAAGGGATGGAATTTTAAGGTGTGGGGTTTGGGGGGGGGGCGCCTTCCTGGACTCTGTCTCCCTGCTCTAAAGGAACCATCGGAATAATTTCCTTCCCGGATGGCAGTTGCTATGGCAACCAGAGCAAATTCTCCTTTTCCGAAACAGATGTCTCATTTAGTCGAAAATTAGAATGTGAACAAACCCATGGGAAAAATTAATTCAAACTTTAACAGAGCGCGGAACGCCGTGTAATCTTGCCCAGGTTAACCCCTTAACAGCTTCTCCACGCGCTCCGGGAAGCCCCGGTGGCATCTAATTAAGGCCACTTAACCCAGACAAATGACCCTCAACCCTGTGGCCAATCCCGGAACGCTCCCCCCTGCAGCGCCAAGTCTGGGCTCCCTGCAGCACGCGGGGGAGGGGAACTCAGACCTGGCATCCACTCCAGAGGGGGGCCCAGCACCCCTGGTCACCCCAGCACCCCATCTCCTGGGTCTCAAGGATGGAGAAGGCTAGGGGGCCTGGGCTGAAGAGCCCCCCCCACCAGAGGTGAGGATGTGTGGGCAGAGCTGCGAGCACATGTCTGAGAGCACAGAGGAACAGGAGGAGGAGCGGGCTGAGGGTCCCCAGTCTGTCACACCAGCCCCTCAGCCTTCTGTAGCTCCCCAAGCCCCCCAGCTCTGGAAGCACCCAAAAGAGATTCCATCCATGATGGAGCCTCCATCCACCTGGGCCCAGGGTTCATGTCCGGCCCATCTTGTGTCCAGCCCTCGCCCGCCCTTCCTTCCCCACCTCTGGCTTTTGCTATTCTGACCCTTCCTGGCCTCTCCCCAAAGCCCAGGCCTGGTTACACACCACGACCTGATTCCAAAGGCTGTTTCCTACAGGAAGTCTTCCCTGATGCCCTGTGCCCATCAGGAGTAGGGTTGAGCCTAACTGGTCCCTGACCCTCCTGCAGGGGGATTTGCTCCAGTGGGCAAAGAAGAGGGAGCCAGAGACAGAAGTAGCAGGAGAGCGGTAGATTGGGAGAGCGAGCAGAGAGCAGACTTGAACTTTCCTCTTGCCCAGGACCCTGGCCCAAAGCCCCAAGTGGCTCAATTGTGAGCTGTCCCCGTAGCCCATGACGCCTTTGCCATCCCCTCCTCCTGCCCCATCGCACCCGTCCTGCATCTTTTCCCCAGGATCAAGCACCAGGATGATGCTCTCGGGAATTAACCTCCTGCTGGCAGGCATGTGTGGGGTATGCGTACACAGGTATTTATGTGTGTCTACATGTTTGTGTTACATGTATATGGCCACTCCTGCCACACACATAGTGTGTTTGCATACAGGATTCATGCCTGCGTGTGTGGTCACGTGTTCCTGTGTGTGTGTAGGACCATGCCTCAGCCCCCAGCCCCAGGCTCCCTGTCACAGGGCCAGTTCTGGTTCTGCCTCCTGACCGTCTGGACAGTTGTGGGCAGTCAGGGGAGCCAGGGTGACTCGGAGGCCTGACTAGGCTGGGTCTCCCCAGGCTCGTGGACCCCAAGTCCTCTCAACCTTGCCTGACCTGTACAAGATGATGAAAGTTCTGGGCAGACAAGACGGGGTGCACAAAGCCAAAACTGGACAGTTACCCTCGCACTTCGGGGACAGGATCCCACCACCCTGTGTCCAGCAGATGACATAGGCAGTGCTGGGCCCAGCATAGGGTGAGAATTCTCGGTACCGTGACCCCCTCCTGTGGAGCAGGAGGTTGCCTCTAGCCCCAAAGGGCTCCCAGAAGACTGCAGGGAAGAAGGCTGGAGACATGCCCCTGTGGGCCAGGGCCTCCCCACACTCCACAGACTGACCTGACCGGCTGTCCCAGGGGGCCCTGAAAGCCCTGTGAGTCCCAGCGACCTATCCAGCTGCCACCCAGGGATGCCCACGGCACTGAGGGGCCCCAGCAGAGCTGAAGGAGCAAGGCTGGAGCATTTCCAGGGTTCAGAGGGGCACAGGGGAGTGTTGGAGTTCAGAGCCGGGCAGGACTACCGCCCAAATCCAATTCCAGAACCCCCGTATGGTCTCATGCACTGAGCATGAACTGTGGAGTCTAGGAGGGAACCTGGGACCGCATAAGCACAGAGAGGGAGCCCCCTCCCTCGATTTTTCCTTCGGCTTCAGAGAAAACTCAAGGGTGGGGATAAGGGTCTGGAACAAGAGCGCAGCAGGGAGAGCCTTTGCCTTGCACACGGCTAACCCACACTCGATCCCCAGTATCCCATAGGATCCCCCTAGCACCACCAGGAGTAATTTCTGAGTGCAGAGCCAAGGAGGAACCCCTGAACATAGCTGGGTGTGGCCCAAAAACCAAAAATAAACCAACAACCAAAAACGAACAGAATCAGTGCCCAGAGGAGATGGCTGTGGGCAGGGCAGGGCTTGGCCTTGCCACCATCACCACAGTCACCACCAGCCTGTCAGGGCAGCGAAGCTATTGGGGGCGTCTGAAGACCTCCAAGTGGACAGGTGTTTCTGGGGAGAAGCGCCTAGAGGCCCCAAAACAGCAGAGAGGTCCAGCATGGCCCACTTCTGTGCATTCTCTGAAGAATTCCATGGGCCCTTCACAGGGTGGGCAGCAGGTGTCCCCAAGGCCAAGGGCCACGTCTCATCCTGGCACCCAGGTGACCCCCACCACCCACTTTGGCCCAAATCAATCATAGCTTCAGCGTCACTTTCTGTTGTTTCTATCAGCAGAGGTGGGAACACCGAGCTTCGCCTGTGGGTGCCGGGGTCCCTGCCCCCCTGGAAGGCTCTCTTCACCACCCGCCAGGTGCCTGCCGGGCAAGGCGCCCGATGCCAGCCATCCGCGGAAGGAGCCTCAGCTGTCAGCGAGCCCGAGTGTAAAAAAAGCCCATATATGTCCCGCATTCATTCCGGGTTTGGACGCGGTTTTTGTTCTCGTTTCTCTGCAAACGGCCTCGATTTTTAAAGAAGGAGGGCGGGGGGGGGGGGGCTGGCGCCCACCCAGCCCATCTGCTCCGATCACTTCTGCTGTTCCGGAGAAGGAGCCGAAACTTGCTAGAAGGAAACTTTGGGGGCCAGGTGGGGCCTGGTCCTGGGCTCTGGGTGTGGCGGGGACCCTCCCCTGGGCAGGGCAGGGGCACCTGTGCTCCGGAACTCACACCTGCCCCCCCCCCAAGCCAGCTGAGTCCAAGGCCACACGGAGTTGGGAGTGGGGAACTTGGGGTGATGAGAAAGTCCCCACAGGGTGGTTTTGGGGATGCAGGGGCAGCTGTGGAGTCTGCAGGAACCTCCAAACCCCTGCAGCCCACTGTCGGGGTGTCCAGTGTATGAGGAAGGGTGGGAGGGTGGGCCCCATGTATGTCATAGATGCACATCTATACATGTAGTCTCACATCACACACACATGCACACGTCTAAGCATGTTATATTCAGGCATGTGTGTGTGTGTGTGTGTGTGTGTGTGTGTGTGTGTGTGTGTGTGTGTGTGTGTGTGGCCCGGGTACCCTCCCTGGGCCTGCCACCCCGGCCACGCTCACCAGGGAGAGCCGTACACTCGGAAGCCACGCACGGTGACCTCGGCGTCCTGCAGGTAGATGCAGTTGGTCAGCAGCGCCTGGACGTCCTCGTAGCTCTCGGGCTTGAGCTTGGACACGGACGGAAAGTAGTAGAAGTCCTGCTTGATGAGGTCGGCCATGAACTCCTGGTCGAAGGTCAACTCATGGTTGCCCGCGATGACGATCTTGTACTCGTAGGGGAGGCTGCCTGGGGATAGGGGCTATGAGTCACTTGAGGGGTCTAACTGCTCCACCCCAAATCCCCCCTTTCCCCACATTGCCCACCTAAGCCCAGCTCAGCCCAGCACCCACCACCGGAGGCCTGAGCCTCGAGGTCAAAACGGAGGGGCCAGAGCCATAGCACAGCAGGGAAAGTGTTTGCCTTATACGCAGCTGACTCGGGATGGACCGAGTTCCATCCCCGGCATCCCATAAGGTCCCCAAGCCTGCCAGGAGTGATTCCTGAAACCAGAGCCAGGAGTGACCCCTGAGTACTGCCGGGTGTGGCCCCCAAACCAAAGCAAAAGGGAGCTGGGGCCTCCAGAGAGGGACTGGCAGTAGGGTCAGGGGGCACCAGGGTGTCTCTGGGCATGCTGAGAGTCTCTGGCATCTGACAGGCAATGGAGTCTCTCAGCCCCTCGCTCATCCCCCAGACTTCATTCTGCTCCCCCAGGCACCAGGCCCTGATCATCTCGTGACATGGGCAGGGAAACTGAGGCTTAGGAAGCAGGTGCGTGGGGAAGACAAAAGGTCGGAAGTGGGAACTAGTCTCCCCGGGATCTGGGGGGCCTGGGCTCCGGTACAAGGCAGGGGAGCCTGGGGTGTCAGAGATTCATTCTGGCCTCCGCCTCGCCCCCAGATCATTGCCCAGCACTGCTGGCTGCAACCTCATTCAGAAGCCAACGAGGGGAGTGCTGGCTGGGGTGGGGTGGGGGGGGGCTGTGGTGTCTTTAAGCAGCCCCAGGAGAAGGCCACTCCCGGCTCCTGAGAGATGGCAGAGAAGTACAAGGACACCCCAGAGCAGCTCAGCCCCAAGGCAGCCCCGACTTGAACCCACTGTGGCCAGTGACTGGAGCTGGAAACACAGAGCCCAGTCTTGAGGGCCCAGGATGGGGTGTGGTGGGACAAGAGACCTGCAGCTGGGTAGAACCAGATGTTGGACCCAGCCTGAGACTCCAGCCTCCTCCCTGGAACCTCCCAGAACCCTCCCCGGGACCGCAAGAACCCTTCCATGCATTCCATCTCCCACTCTGCTGCAAACCCCACTTTTCTGCTTTTTAGGAAGTGGAAATGTCCGCTCACAACCAAGGGCACCTGGCCAGTCTTTTCGCTCCAGGGCCTGAGTGCTCCCTCCTGGGTGGGCTCCAGCCTTGGGGGCCCCACAGTGATTTCCAGGGGCCTCACATGCTCTGCCACCTCCTGCTACCCGGCAGCCTGTGTGCCCTGGACAACAAGTTTCAGACGACATGTCTGTCTGCCTGCCTGCCTGCCTGTCCATATCTGTCTTTCTGTCTGTCTGTGGTTTATGTGCTCAGATCCCAGAGCCAGGAACAGGCGGGTCCAGGCCCTAGGGCTCCCTCCTTCTGCAGCCTCTAGGACCGGACCCTTGGGGTCCCCGTGGAGATGGCGGCCCCGGCTGCTGGAGGGAAGGGGGCATCCCAGTGGGCGCAGCGCAGGCAGGCACAGTAGGGTCTGTTGGTGCCAGCGAGATGGTGCCCACGTCTAAAAGGCAAATGGAACCTTCTTCTGTTCCTTCCTGACAGCCCAAATGTTCGACTCCCAACTGTTGTTCCTCCCGGGAAATGTTGGAGAAACAGGAGCAGCCAGGCTGGCATCTGAGAGCTGCCTCCAGGCACCACACAGAGCACTCTGTGGCGGGCACCACATGGAGCACTGTGATGAGTGCCACACAGAGCACTGTGACAAGTCAGGAAGGTCAGCCTCCACCTGGCTCTCAGCAAATGGAACCCCCCCCCTTCTCTCCCCTCCTCTCCTTCCCGCCTCTTTCAGGCTCCACTTTTAGGGGCCAACTAACTCCACTTCAAATCACCCCCAGGGCCACCTCCTCCAGGAAGCCTTCCCATGAATGCCACACTCACAGATGCAGATGTGCGTGCTCACACACATGTATGCAGATGCACAGACACAGGAAACACATATGCGTGCAAACACACACACTTGCGCACGCACGCGTACACACACACACACACACACACACACACACACTCATCAGAGTAGAGCTTAAGCTAAAACGAGAGTCCAGAGCTGTAAATGGCAAAACAAAGAAAGGTGGGGGGGGGGGACCTGGGGGAGATTTGTCTACATCGAGCACCCCAAGAGTGAGAGAACCAGCTACAAGAGCCCAAAATTCTGGCAGGCAGTGCTCACAGGAGGAGGAGCAGGGACAATCTCACAACAACTCGTGAAAGAGCAGGGAGGGCTCCAAGTACAGCCCTGACCCAGTCACTCCTATGAGTGTCCTGTGCAGAGGGACAGCACAACAGGGATGGCGTTTGCCTCGCACACAGACAGCCCGGGTTCGATCCCTGGCATCCCATAGGGTCCCCCAAGCCTGCCGGGAGTGGCTCCTGAGCGCAGAGCCCAGAGGATACCCTGAGCACTGCAGGTGTGGCCCAAACCACCACCACCACCAAAACCCACAAGTTTTCTTTGTAAATTCAAGCACAGTAGCTGGTCTAGAGACTGGGAGACTCACCAGCGAGAAGAACTCACAGCCCCATTGGTCCTCCCGCTTTGACTCTGTTTTCCGAGATCACCGTGGTTGGGGCTGAGTCGGGGGCAAAGAACTCACCAGATTCCCCCAAAAAACACTCACTGGCCCTCCTTGGAGCTTAGCCAAGACGCATGCAGACAGTCTGGGGTCTGACTGGAGCATTGGGGGTCACCCAGAGCCTTAGAGACCAGAGAATCTTTCCCAGACCAGGAATAAGGACTGGAAGACCTCAAAAGGTGGGTATGAGAAAGGAGCACACAGAAAGAAGAGCCACAAACAATGGGCCAGGAAGAGAGCAAAGAGCCGAATACGGGCTTTGCAGGCATAAGCCCCACCTGACACACTGAGCCCCTCTGGGAGCATCCTGAGCACTGAAGCCAGGAGTAACCTTAGCACAGCCTGAAAAACCAACATTAAAAAAAAAGTCCTCCCTCCCTCCTTCCCTTCCTCCTCTCTTCCCTCCCTCCCTCTGTCCCTCCCTCCCTTCCTTCCTTCCTTTCTTTGTTCCTTCCTTCCTCCTTCTCTCCCTCTCTTGAAAGAAGGAGAAAAAAAAAAGTCAACACAGGAGCCTGAGCAAAAGCGCAGTGGGAAGAGCATTTGCCTTGCATGTGGTTGTCCTGGGTTTGATCCCCAGCAGCCCATATGGTTAGTTCCCCAATCCTGCCAGGATCGATTTCTGAGTGCAGAGCCAGGAGTAACCTCTGAGTGCAGCCAAATGTGGCCCAAAAACGAAAACAAAATAAAAAAAAAAATAATAATAATAGTGAGGCTAGGAGTGAACTGGGGTGCTGGGAGGAGCCAGAAACCACTGACTCACCAGTAACTAACAGTTTTGGGGAGTCCATGCAGGGACAGTGAGCACAGCTGAGCTAGGGGGTAACGGGGTCTGACATGGAGGGGGCAGGGACAGAGACACTGGGTCAAGCAACCCAAAACTGACTTTAGCCCCAACACGGTGAGTTCTAGGCAGTGCCTATTTGGAAATTTGGGGCATCACCGACAAAGCTCTGTTTCTCCTCAGCCCCCAAGACCTTGGCTGTCATCCCCCCCCCCCCAAATTAGTTCCCAGCAACCATTCTAGGAGCTCTGGATCCTTCCCCAGCATCCTTGTCTACGCACAGGGAAAAGGTGTGAAATCCTCCTTCAGGGACAAATTGAAGAAACAAGCCTATGGCCCCCTTTTTTTGTTTATTTTGTTTCAATTTTTTTCTCAAAAAAATTTAAAAATAAATAAATCTGCTTCCCTTTGTGACTACTGTCAAAGAATGAGAGGCTGAGTTTCTAAGTAGCTAGTTACAAAGTGCGGAATAAAGACAAGACTTGGGGGGATATGAGGGGTGAATAGAGGTTCCCGTACCCCTTCCAGACTTGCGGGGTATAAAGGAGCCCCAAGAAAGGCAGAAAAGGGCAACACAGTTGAAGCCCATTTGGGGGAGCAAGAAAGGGGTGTCAGCCTGGATTCTGGGAGAGGGACAGCCCAGAGCCAGGAGTTGGGGGGCAGCGACATGGCCACACCTACTCCTCTCTTTGGGATCTGGACTCTTCTGGGGGCCCGGGTTCCCCTGTGCATGGGCAGTCTGCACCCCTCCTGGCTCTGGGTGTCCAACCTGAAGCCTTTGGGCCTTCATGTCTGTTCATGGCCCGTGGGGCCCTACAAATTCAATTCCTGTGAGCAGTGCTGGTTTAGGGGCATTTGAGTTGGTTTGGGGTCACAGGTAGCTCCTGACTCTGTGCTCAGGAATGACTCCAGGCTCTGTGTTCAGGGTTTCTTCCAGGGGAATAAGAGGTGGAACTGGGGTGCAAGTGGATGCCTGTCACTGAACCATGTCCCAGGCCTTGGTGGGTGGCCTGAGGTAAAGGAGAGATTTGCGCATAGCAAAGGGAAGGGGGGTAGGGCCTTCATCCTACACCAGTCTGGTGTCCTCCCTACCAAACCAAACCTTTTTCCCTGCCCCACCAGAATCTTCATTTTTTTCTCATTCCCTAAAGATAAAAATGAAAGAAAGAAAGAAGAAAGAAAGAAAGAAAAAAAGAAAGAAAGAAAGAAAGAAAGAGAGAGAGAGAGAGAGAGAGAGAGAAAGTAAGAAAGAAAGAAAGAAAGAACGAAAGAAAGAAAGAAAGAAAGAAAGAAAGAAAAAGAAAGAAAGAAAGAAAGAAAAAGAAAAGAAGAAAGAAAGAAAGAGAAGAAAGAAAGAGAAGAAAGAAGAGAGAAAGGAAGGAAGGAAGGAAGAGAAGAAGAAGAAGAAAAGAAAGAAGGAAAGAGAAGGAGAAGAAGAAAGAAAGAAAGAAAGAAAGACAAAGAAAGAAAGAAAGAAAGAAGAAAGAAAGAAGAAGGAAGGAAGGGAGGGAGGAAGGTAGGAAGGGAGGAAGGAGTAAGAAAGAAAAAAGGAAGAAAGAAAGAAAAATAAAGAGAGAAAGAAAGAAAAAGAAAGAAAAAGAAAGAAAGAAAAGAAAAGAAAGAAAGAAAGAAAGAAAGAAAGAAAGAAAGAAGAAAGAAAGAAGGGAGGGAGGGAGGGGAGGGAGGGGAGGGAGGGAGGGAGGAGGAGAGAGAGAGACGAGAGAGGAGAGAGAAAGAAAGAAAGAAAAAAAGAAAGAAAGAAAGAAAGAAAGAAAGAATGAAAGAAAGAGAAGAAAGAAAGAAAGAAAGAGAGAGAGAGAGAGGAAAGAAAAGAGAGAGAGAAAGAGAGAGAGAGAGAGAGAGAAAGAAAGAAAGAGAGAGAGAAAGAAAGAAAAGAGAGAAAGAAGAAAGAAAGAAAGAAAGGAAAGAGAAGAAAGAAAAGAAGAATGAAAGAAAAGAGAAGAAAGAAAGAAGGAAGAAAGAAAGAAAGAAAGAAGAAAGAAAAAGAAAGAGAAAGATGAAAGAAAGAAAGAAAGAAAGAAAGAAAGAAAGAAAGAAAGAAAGAAAGAAAGAAAGAAAGAAAGAAAGAAAGAAAGAAAGAAAGAACCCAGGCACCTCAGCTACTCACTGGGCATTGATCCCCAAACCCCCAGATCCCCACTTAGGGGCTTCGATCCCCCAAACACAAAAACTGATCGGGAAGACACAGCCATACCTGTGTCCACAAACACGCCGGGATGGAGCAGCTGAGTGTCCAACTTCGGACTAAAGAGTTTGGGGGGGGGGGGGGAATCAGGCAAGGCCAGAGCCAAAGCACAGCAGGGTGGGCCTTGGCTTGGCCTTGCACGCAGCAGACCTGGGTTTGATCCCCAGAACCCCACAGGGTCCCCCGAGCACCGGCAGGTGTGGCTCCCAACCAAAAACTAATAACATAAAATAAATAAAAACGAAAGGTTCTGCTGTGAGTACAATTTGCCCAGGCCATAGTGGCCTCAAGCCCAGTGCCCAAAAGCAGTAGGCAAATTGGGCAATAAACAAGTGTGGGGTTTCAAGTAGGTCCTGGGGGTATGAGGGATGGGTGCAGGGTGGGGCCCACATTTCAGGGAGCTTAGGAGAGACCAGGGGGCTCTTTCATCTAAGACAAGCTAGAACCAAACACTCAGGTGTCCCCCCAACTGGGAAGAATGTGGGGTTTCCAATCCGGCTGAAGGAAAATAGAGATTTCGGTCCTTCCAGGAGAATTGGGGGTGAGGGGGCAGAGGCGTCGAATGAGTGACAGTGACAGGGGTGAAAGACAGCACTGAGTAGGTCACCGAAAGACAGCGCCTGCCCCCCCCCCACACACACACACTGTTAGACAAACAGAAGTGGCTGGTTTGGACCCCAAAGTGCTCACAACTGAGTGGGGGGGACAGATATGGTCCTGGGCACAGCCCCAGGAACCGAGCTACTCCCCCACATGGCCCTTTGCATCATGGCTGCCAGGAAGCTCATGGTCTCAATGCCCTGACGCTCCCAGCATAGTGCTCCAGTCTCCTGGTACAGACACCAGGACTGTTCCTTTCTGTCTGGCTAGCTCCACCTTTGATGGGAGCTTGGATCTCAGGATGCTGTTTGACTAGTCTCATGGTTCTAATTTTTTTTCCTTTGGTTTTTGGGGGCACAGCCAGTGGCACCTGGGAGTTACCCTGGCACTACCCTCAGAAATCACTCCTGGCAGGCACGGGGAACCCATCATCAGTCCTGGATTGCTGCGTGCAAGGCAAACACCCTACCCCTGTGCTAGAGCTCTGGCTCCTAGTCTCACGGTTCTATAAATTATTTCCATCCTTACATCATGAGAAGATGTGGTAAGGGGGGGGGGGGAGAGAGAGAGAGAGAGAGAGAGAGAGAGAGAGAGAGAGAGAGAGAAGATGCAGATGGGCCACCAATTTCCAAAATGAAACCAAGGAGGTAGAGGGAGTGCAGAGACTTTCCAGAGAATTCGTGTCTTCCACTTTGTCTAAACATTGTTAAAAATCTTTTCAGGGCGACCTTCTTATAAACGTCCCTGCAAGCATGTTTGAAGCGTATGCACAGATAGACACACACAGCCGTGCACACGCGCACACACACACACACACACACACAGAGCCATGTAATGCAAAGTCACACACATACACAGCTGTGGATACACACACAGACCTACAGACAAACACGCCTGCATAACATGCAGATATGCACACACCCCACCCGATGGCTCTCTCTCCCTTTCCAGAACCTTCTCTGTAAGTGGATCCTCAGCCCTCAGCGGGGTCTCGAGCTGACATGGAAACACCATCAGCTCCACTGCTCTCGGCCTTTTCCTGTTTGGCCCTTTTCTTTCTTTCTCCCCAAACTTTTGTTTTGTTTTTTGTTTTTTGGGCCACACCCAGCGGTGCTCAGGGGTTACTCCTGGCTGTCTGCTCAGAAATAGCTCCTGGCAGGCACGGGGGACCATATGGGACGCCGGGATTCGAACCAACCAACTTTGGGCCTGGATGGGCTGCTTGCAAGGCAAACACCGCTGTGCTATCTCTCCGGGCCCTTTCTCCCCAAATTGATGTGTCTGGTGGGGCGGCTTCTACATAAGAGACGCAGACCCAAATGGCGCATGTGTGGCCCCAATGATCATGGGAAAAGACCCTGGGTGCCAGGCCCACACCTGCAGCTGGAGCCATCGGCAAAGCAGAGGAAGGGTGCAGGGCCTGGGGGTCTTCCTCCTCCTCTCCTTCCTCCTCTTCCTCCTCCTCTTCCTCCTCCTCTTCCTCCATCTCTTCCTCTTCTCTCTCTTCTGCTCCCTACTCCCCTCCCTCCTCCTCTCCCTCCACTTCCCCCCACTGCCCAACCCCACCCCCCACAGACCCACCTCCTGCTGCCCTGACCTCTGGAGGCCAGGACAAGGCTATGACCAGAGACCCCAAGGCCTACGGAGAGAGTTTGGGGTGCTTTTTTGGGCAGAGCACCTAGGAGAGTGCTCGGTGAACAGGGGTGCACATGGCCCTCAGGTGGGAGCAGGGAGCAGCCAGGCAGCCTGGTGGAGTGGAGAGCAGTGCCTCAGCCCCCAGCTCAAGGCTCCCACCTATGTCCAGGGGGGCTGAACCGGGCCACGAGGCAGGAGCTCCCAGGATGCCTCCCTCACCCCCCCCCACCCCGTGCCTCCTTTCCTCCTTCCTCTTTTCCTGCCACACAGATCCTAATCTAGGGTTTTCCTCCTGAGAAACCCCACTCCGAATCACCGAATCCTTGGACCCTTTTCATGTGTCTCAGATATTGCTTTCTGCCAAGCGGCCAGCTGAAGGTTAAATATAACTTCCCACTGTTCCTCCCCATGAAGGGGGGGATCTCTTAAATTAAGGGCATATCCAACACCCCCACACCCCTGTTTTCCCCAGCTGGCCCCATACCAGGAAGGCCTGGCACAGAGGATCCTTCAGGACCATCTGAGTAGTGCGGACACCCGCAGAACCCAGTGAGTGGACACATGGGCCCTAGGCAGACGGACAGATGGACGGACAGACGCTCAGAGGAGCACCCTACAGCAGGTGTCTCAGGGGACAGGAGGGGCCTAGTCACCTGCAGGGGTGAGGCCCTGCCTGAGGGATGAGACTGAGGGACACTGAGGGGCTCGGAGGGTCGGGAACAGAAGGAGGATGGGTGATGACAGGCTGCAGGGCAAGGAGCTAGGTGTGGCCCTTTGTAATGGGACACTGTCCCCAATGTCTGGGTCCCGGAGTAGATGACCTCACTTCTTGCCCTTCCCAACCAGTTCAGAGAGGTGGCAACCCTCCCCCAAGGTCACACAGCCACGGATGGGGAGCAAGGACGGGATCCAGCATCACAGCCCCAACCCCAGGCCCCTGGTGATGCCCCAGCCTGAGCACTGAGGCACTCGCCTAGCCAGAGAGGGCCCAGGCTCCTGAGCACTGACTGGGAGTTTCTCAGACACCCCCAACACAGAGAGATGGGAGAGATTTTCCTGAGATGGTCCCCCAGCACCATGACAACCGCCCCCACACCCAGCCTCTCCCCTAGCCCCTTCACCATCTCGGAGCTCCCAAACCCGGCAAATTCCCAGCTAGTTCCTTCCCTTCATAAATGTCCACATGCGCCCTCTGTCCAGCAGGGGGGGTGCCACCCACCCCACCCCAAATGTTTCACCAGTGCCCTCTACCTGTCGTCCCCCGAGAGCCCATATCTGTGGGATTGAGCTCTGTCCCAGAGAACAAGGAGCCAAGGGCCATGTCTTTGGTGACCCTGTGACCCCAGAGGTGGGGAGCACCACCAGTCCCTGCACCAGAGAACCCCAACTCGGAGGCTGAGTCAGCCCATCTATGCCCCTGACCCAGAGCATCCCTGAGTTTGAGGTGGGGAGGGGGCAAAGCTTCCCACTGTGGAGAAAGACAGAGACAATCTTGGAATTGGGAAATCTGCCCTGTCACCCGCCCCATGTTGCACAGGTGATGGCTGGAGCCCTCAGAGGTCGCCGGGCACTCTCGCTGGGGACCTTTGGGTAGCTATGGAGAAGGGAACGCCCCTGGGCCCATCTTTCCTTCCTTCCTACCTTCCTTCCTCCTCCCTTTCTCCTTCCTTCTTCCTTCCTTCCATACATCTTTTTTTCTTTAAACTTTATTTATTGATGAGTTTTTGAGCCACACCCAGGGGCGTTCAGGGGTCACCCTGGATCTGCACACAGAAATCGCTCCTGGCACACACGGGAGACCATATAGGATGCCAGGGATCAAACTGAGGTCCATTCTGGATCAGCAACGTGCAAGGCAAATGTGCTACCGCTGTGCTATCGCTCTGGCCCTCTTCCTTCCATCCTTCTGTACTTCCTTCCTTCCTTCTTCCTTCCTTTTTGCTTTCTTTCCTCCTTCCTTCTTCCTTCCTTCCTTTTTGCTTTCTTTCCTCCTTCCTTCTTCCTTCCTTTCCTATTCCATCCTTCTTCCTTCTTTCCTCCTTCCTTCCTTCCTTCCACCATCCACAGAACCTTGTTCCACCCAGTCAGAAATCAACTGAGCAAATCCTTTGGGGCAGCCCCCCAAAACAGGATGCATATGATGTGCAATGAGGAGAGAGTGGGGCTAGCAGGGAGGGTAGAGGGACGAAGCTCCAAGCCCCTCAGCACCCCAACACCTACCAACCACCCCCAGGGCCTCCGTACCCCTGGTCCCACCCTACCTAGCCACTCGTTGAACTTCTTGACTTCGCTGGGCAGCCCCAGCTCGGTGAAGTCCCCGGCATGGATGAGCACATCTCCGTAGGGCATCTGGATGGGGTCCGTCCGCGAGTGGGTGTCGGACACGCACACGAAGCGGGTGTAGCCGGGCGGCTTGGGAGCGTCGTGAGGCACCGGGTCCACCCTGCAGGGTGGGGAGGAGCTGAGTTTGGGGTCCCTGCCTCAGTTTCCCCTCCGAACCACGCACCCTCCTGAAGGAGGAGAACAGGGTGAGGGGCCCGTGCCAACTGGCTCTCTCGGTGACTCGAAACTACGCACGAGGGGCCAGAAATGATGGTTCCCGGGGAGGAGCCATGTGGGGGTTCCTCAGGGGGTCATATGTGGGGGTCAGGGTCCATCCCAGAGCTGCATGGTCCCCAGAACCCTCAGGAGCACTGGACAGGGAGCATTGCTGAGCACTTGTGGCTCAGAAGAAGAAAGAGGAAGGATGGAAGGAAGGAAGGAAGGAAGGAAGGAAGGAAGGAAGGAAGGAAGGAAGGAAGGAAGGAAGGAAGGAAGGAAGGAAGGAAGGAAGGAAGGAAGGAAGGAAAAGGGAAGGAAGGAAGGAAGGAAAAGGGAAGGAAGGAAGGAAGGAAAGGTGGGAAGAAGGGAAAAAAGAAGGGAAGGAGGAAAGGGGAAAGCAGATATAACCCCTCTACAGATTCCAGAGTCATGAGTCTTTCCAGCCACCCCAAAACCAGGTAGCTTCCCGGGGCCGCTGTCTGAGCACTGGGTCCTGGGGGGCAGTGCCCCAGCATGGGGTCAGACTGGGCTCCTGCTCTGGTTCTGACTCTGCCCCCAAGTTCAGCTCCAAGGCCGTGGCAGAGCTCCAGGTGGGCACCTATGGGCCTTGGAGCCACCATCGGTCCTAGCACACAGATCTGGAGAAACGTCATCATCTCGTGGGAGATAAGGACAGGTGGGTCCCCAACACCAGGCAGGCCCTGGGGACTCCACGAGGGAGGGAAGATAGATCCAGCCAGCAAGAAGCTCTGAGTCCCCTCCTCGTGCACCACCATTGCCCCGCCTGAGCCCAGACTGATGGCAGAGGTCAGGCTTCACTCCAAACTAAGGGTAGAGACCAGCTTGGCAGGGCAGAGGGTCAGAAAGGCCTGGGAGCTGAGGTGAGAGACTGTGTTCCAGCTGGGCCCACAGAAGGGCGAGGAGCAGAGAGGAGAAGCCAGGGGGAGCCTCAGAGGAGAGGCCAGGGAGGAGCTGATAGTTTAGCTCCCAAACTCATTTCAGGCCGGACAGTCTCAGAGGGACTGATGGTGGGAAGAGCGAAGGAAAGAGCAAGAATGGGGATCAGGATGGAGGGAGAGAGAGTAGATAGACAGACAGATGTATGGATGAATGGACGGACAGACAGACAGACTGAAAGGAGAAATCCACTCTCCCCTAGACCCAGCAGTGCCTGAAGCCAAAACCTGGTGTTCCTGGCTCCTCCTACTTGACCCAGCAAGCACTGCACCCTGGGGGGCCTTAGCAGCCGAGCCCAGCCTGACTAGAACTTGGATCTTCCCAGCCATTCGGGTTCCTATATTTGTTTGTGGGTTTGCTTGGTGCCTGGGGATCCAAATGGTGCTGGGGCAGAGCCAGTGCTCCAGCCCTCAGCAGTACCTCCCCATCACCAGGAACCTCTTGTACCCTGGAAGAGTCGGGAATTGCTCCTCTGTCCACCTGCTGGGGCACCCAGCACTCAGCAGTCCTGCTGTAGCAGCACCCTTGGACCCGCTGTCCGCTCCCACTCATGCTGGGCACTGCTGGACAGCTCAGACTGCACAGCAGAGGAGCTGGGGCCTGCAGCTGCCAGACCTGTGGGTGTTGTTTGCTTTGTTCTTGTTTGGGGGCCACACCCTGAGGTGCTGAGGGACCCCATATGTGTGGGCAAATCAGGGTCGGTTACTTACGAGGGAAACATCTTCAGCCCTGGACCCTCCCGGCCCTATAGACTTTGGATTTAGGAGCCAGAGCGACAGCACAGCAGGGAGGATGTTTGCCTTGCACATGGCCAACCCTGGTTCGATCCCCAGCATCCTATAGGGTCCCCTGAGCCTGCCAGGAATAACCCTTGATCCCAGAGCCAGGAGTAACTCCTGAGCACCAACAGGTATGGCCCGAAAACAAACAAAAAACAGTAAGTGCTCCCTCCGGCAGCAGTGAGGACTCCAATGGCTTGTGCTCCAGTGACTTGGCCGAATCTTCTCTCTCTTTCCCACCATGTGCTTCAGGAAGCATCAGTTAAGCGTGAATCGGTCGCAGCCTCCCCAAAACCAAACAGACGAATCCCCCAAAAGTTCTGGAACAGCCTGCTCCTGGCCTGGTGAGCTGGGGACTCCGGGCACTTGTGAGTCAGTCAGAGGGCAGCGGCTGTCCTCCCACCCGTCCCACACCCCGCAGCCCCCACCCTCAGAGGCACCCACTCACATCTGCACGTGCGGCGGCTGGAAGCGGCCCTGGTTGATGTTGTAGAAGGTGAAGGCCTGCGTGGGGTTGGAGCTGTACTCGTCCACCTCCAGTGCCAGCCGGCCATGGTGCCGCCGCGCGCCCATGACGTGCGCCTGCGAGAAGGCCATGCCCAGGCCGCCGGGCAGCAGGGCCAGAGCCTCGGCCTTCAGCACGCCGGGGTCCCACCTAGGGTGCCACATGGACCCCCGGGACACGCCCAGGCATCCCCCGCCGCCCGGCCCCTCGCCAGATCCGGGAACAGCCTGCAGAGGAAGCAGCAGAAGCGGGCGACAGTTAATCTGTTGGGATTTTGCTTTATTTAAAGTCAGATGAAGATCTGGGGAGAGGGAGACGGAGAGGGAGTTGGGGGGCTGCGGGCGGGAGGGGGGGGGAACAGTCGTCTACGGCTCAGGAACTCATTACAAATCTTTCCAACTCAGCAGTTTGATGAATAATATTCTTTGGGAAGAAAAGCAAAGAGGGAGGAGGGAGAGCGGGGCCCGAGCTGGCATACGAGGCCGAGGCCAGGACGAGGGTGCTGGGCCCTTACTGAGTTCATCTGTCTCCCCTCTGCACCTCAAGCCTGCCCAGGGGCCCCTTTGAGAAGGGCCAGTGTGTCGGAAAGAGACCCAAGTGGGTTGAGCTTTGGGGAAGGAGGAGGAGTCACCGCTTTTCCCCTAGCTCAGGAGCACCCCAGATCCACCCCCAAATCCCCACCACCACCACCTACCGCCACCACCTACCCTGCATCCCTGCAGGTCTGGACAGGCGAGGGGCGCCTGGTCCACATTCCTTCCCCAACATCAATTGAGCCTTAAAGTCTTTCAGCTGCCCCAGAGAAGGGATTTTCTGGGATTGGGGCCCCCCCTGCACCCCACTCAGCTCAAGGGTGGCCACGGTGGAGGCAGGAGGGAGGGAGGGTGTAGAAGTGGGGGAGAAGCCACTTTAGGCAAACCCTTCCTGGAGGAGGCCCATAAGGACGGCAGGACCATGAGAGGACTCAGCCAGTGGGCACTGTTGTTTTCTGGTCTCGGGGTAGTGAGTGGTTAATGGGTCCCCTGAAGGTTCGGTGAGGCAGGCCATGTGGCACTGGGTTCTGGGCCTGTCCCTGGCTATGCCCACTGCAGGGCACCAAATGGGACAAAGTGCCATATTCTTTTGCCCTCCTCTCTCTCTCTCTCTCTCTCTCTCTCTCTCTCTCTCTCTCTCTCTCTCTCTCTCTCTCTCTCTCTCTCTCTCTTACGTGATTATTTTTTAAACTGTGTAAATGGCAAATGCCTAGAAGATTTGTTTTGTTTTGTTTCCATTTTCGGTCATTAAACCCCCTCAACGATGCCACTCGCTCTGCAATTCTCCGCAGCTCACCCAGGAGAAAAAGACACAGATTCGGATGCTTCCCGGATGAACGGACGGACAGACATATGGTCGGCTCCCAAACATGTTAAACCGAGAAAAATCTCTTTTTGCTTCCTTTGCACCCACCAGGATCGACCGCGTCGGGGAAAACAAATTAGATTAGGAAAATGACAAAACGTAGAGACTGGAAGTACATTTTAATTACGTGCAGAGGAGAAATGAATTATTCTTTAAAAAAAATAAAGAAACGTTAATGATCGTGTATAGAAGGGGGTGCCAAAATTAGCGAAACTCTCCTTCTTCAAACCCTCCCCCTTCCCCCCAAGAAGATTCCGTGTCCAGAGCCATAAGGTGTGACTGTGTGCTGGCCAGGACGAGACGAGGGACACTCAGGTCAGGACTGAAGGAGGCCCAGCTGTGGCAGCACCTGTTTGGAGTCCTAAGTCCATCAACTCTCTCGGTCTGAGCAGGTCTGGAGGGGCGGGTCTCTGTGGGGCTGATCTAGTGGTGTCCTGGCCTTATCCATAGGACAATGCAAGCACACAGATCTGGACATGGGCTGGCGGCCCCCACCACTTGAATCGACTTGCTGTGTGACCTGAGGCAGTCATCCTGGCCTCTCTGAGCCCCAGCCTTTTCCTCTGAATCAGGGCTCACTGAGGGGGTCCTGCCTCCCTGGCTGTAGTGTGGCTGTTGTCAATCAAACACTCGGGGTTCCCAGAGTCCAGCTGAGTTCAAGGTTTCTGTCCCAGGGCTCCCACATGTCTGGATGGTGTAGAGAGCTGAGACTGGAGGGAAAAGGCGTTGGCCGTGAGGGAAGAAAGCCAGAGAAGCTGCTTCCTGGGGTGCTGTGGGGTGCTCAGACAGACCCCCGTTGCTGAGCATCATGGGCACCACCCACAGCTCAGCCCCCCTGTGAAGCTAGACAAGCCTTTCTCTCCACTACCTGAAGGGGATTGCTGCAGGTCAGAGACAGAGGCAGGGGGCTCTGGGTTGAGACAGGGAGGAGGGGACCTGAGAACTCTCTGAGCCACCAAGGATAGTGCAGGGCCACCTCCCCCCCCCCCCCCGACATTCCTCAGAGTCCAGGCAGGGCATGTCCTGGGGCCTCCCTCACCCTGTTCTGTCTGCTCAGCCCACAACCCTGTGACCTCCCACAAGACAGAGAGAAAGAGACCCCAGATCCTTCAACCCAGGCAGTGCTCACCTGAGTCCCAGATGGGCCACAGGCTCCATCCACATGACCTGCACCATGGAAGGAAGGCTGGATGGATGGACTGATGGATGGATGGATGGATGGATGGATGGATGGATGGATGGATGGATGAATGGACAGATGGATGGGTGAATGGGTGGATGGATGGGTGGGTGGGTGAGTGGGTGGGTGGGTGGGTGGTTGGATGGGTGGATGGTGGGTAGGTGAGTTGATGGATGGGTGGATGTATAGGTGTATGGACAGATTTATGGGTGGATGGACAGATGGATGAAAATGGGTGGGTGGACAAATGGATGAGTGGATGAACAGATGGATAGAAATGGGTGAATGGACAGATGAATGGATGGGTTGATGGATAGGTGGAAGGATGGGTGAGTAGGTGGCTTTATGGATGATGGAGGGATGGAAAGAGGACAGATAAAGGAAAGGAGGGAAGGATGAATGAACGGTGGGCAGGAGATAAATGAAGGAGTGAGGAAGAGCTATATGGAGGGGAAGAAGGAGGGAGGGGATGAATGGATGGAAAAGTAGATAAACAGGTGGATGGAGAAATGGAAAGAGAGTGGGTAACCAACAGATGAGAGTGGATGGACTGTGGGTGGAGGAGAAAGGGAAGAAGAAAGAACGAGAGGGAAGAGGGTGGGGAGAAACACTATCTCACAGAGCCTTTCTGGAACCGGCAGAGGGAGGGATCACCCAGTCCATCCTCCCTCACCCACAGCCCTGCCACACAGCCGACTAGGCTGGACACAGTATGGAGGTCCCTAGAGCCGCCCTATCCCAGGGCCCAGACACGCAGCCAGGAAGCCTCAGGAGGGTGGGGGAGGATGGGGACTCAGCAGACCTGCAGACAGGCACCTCACCTGAAGGAGTTCTGGGGGACATGCAGAGAGACTGGGGAGCCAGGAACATGGAGCCTCCCCTGACACATCTGATATTTATAAAGGCGCAAGTCAGCCAGAAGAGAGCCACGCACAGGGAAGCCCCAAACTATAGCCCTTAACCTGTCTCCACAGCCAGCATCAAGGGTGGGCAGAGGCTGGGCCTCCTACGCTTCCTCTCCTCCCTCCTCCCTCTTCCCACTGCAGGCCCACGAGGCCTGTCCCTCTGAGCAGGGGGTATGCAGACACAGCATGGGAGATGGGGAGACACTGCAAGGGGAGGTCCTGTGGGGCCTCTAAGTGAGGGGGCCCAGATTCACCCAAAGGCCCTGTGAAGGGACCAAGTCTCACCTGCCCGACTATGATCTTGGTGAGATTCGGTGAGTTTTGGTGAGTCTTGGTGAGTTTTGGTGAGACTCGACCATGCCAAGGCCTGAGGGAGATGCCCCCCTAAGAATCCCTGGAATCTCTGGCTCCTCTGCTGCTGACCCACTTAGGTTTCTCTACTCCCGTGTCCCAGGCTCAACCCAGCATCCCACATCGGGAGATGGGGTTGGGAAACTGCCTCCATTTGCCTAGGATTCTCAGGTCATGTGACTTCACAGAGGGTCCTACCAAGCTAGGTGTAAGGATCACGGTGAAATCTGAGGTCAGGAAGGCACAACCAGCCCCCTCACTGACTCCCCTACCCTGTCTGCCCCCACAGTCCCCAACCTTTCCCACCTATGTCGGTACCCTGGAACAGGCACCCATCTCGGCCAGCCCCAAATCAACAGGTCACAGGTCCCCAGACCCCTCTGACAGTGCAGTGAGCTCACACTCAAACCCCACCTCCACCACGAGGAATTCCAGCTCCTCCCTCAGGCAACGGCTGTTCTTGAGAGGAACCAATTCTATGAGCACATCTGCCCCCAGATTAGGGGTCCCTGAAGGTCAGGGTCCCCCCTCAAAACAGACACTTTAGGGTATCCCTACCCAAAGCTCCAACTGCTGGGTACTGTGTTTGGTGGGAGAAAAGGAGGGAGGGAGAGAAGGAAGGAAGGAAGGAAGGAAGGAAGGAAGGAAGGAAGGAAGGAAGGAAGGAAGGAAGGAAGGAAGGAAGGAAGGAAGGAAGGAAGGAAGGAAGGAAGGAAGGAAGGAAGGAGGAAGGAAGGAGGGAGGGAGGGAGGGAGGGAGGGAGGGAGGGAGGGAGGGAGGGAGGGAGGGAGGGAGGAAGGAAGGAAGGAAGGAAGGAAGGAAGGAAGGAAGGAAGGAAGGAAGGAAGGAAGGAAGCAAGCAAGCAAAGAGGGAGGGAGGGAGGGAGGGAGGAGGCTTTGAGCCCATCCTGGAACCAGCCCAGCCCACCTCCATGATGGGGGTCCTGAGGGACACACGTGGAACCAGAATAGCACCCCCAGGCTCAGGAAGGTTCTGGGCCTCCTCAGCCGGAGCTGGGCCTGGTCAGGGGGGTCTCCAGCAGGCTCCTTGTGCCCAGCACCCTCTAAGCCCAGTTCTGAGAGAACATTGGGGACGGGCAGTTTCCAGTCCCCCAGGCCCCCACAGGACCCCCCCACCTGCAAAGGGCTGCCCGGCTCAGTCTCCTGACAAAGCCTTCCCTCTTCGACCTGGCACCGCAACCCCCAGAGATGTGAGTCTGAGCCTGAGGGACAGACTGGGCCTCTCAGAGCCGGTGATGTGGAGGGGGTGTCTCGGCCCGAGAGGACCTGGGGCTTGAGCAGGGACTTCCACATGCACCCACAGGCTCTGGTCAAGGAGGAACCACAGAGATGGCACTCGGGTGAGCACCAGCCAGGCCAGATACCAGCCAGAGCTGGGCACAGGAGCTGGGGAGCCAGCGAGGCCGGGATGCACAAAGGAACGGACACAGACACACTTAAACACAAGTCACACTGAACCACATGGAGACAGACATACAGACCCACATGGAGACAGACATCAAGACACACACAGGGACAGACACAAGGACACACACAGACACAGATATGCTCATAGACATGTACAAACATATTCACACAGACACACATGAGCACATTCACACATAGTCACACAGACACATGGATACAGTCATACATACACACAGACAGATCCACACAGACACACCCACGACACTCAGCACCTTCTTTGGCCTCAACAACACCCTGTTTCTACCCTGAACATGTCCTAGAGGGTCAACACCCTGACCAGAGCCTGCCCTGTCGCTTAGGCCACGTAAGCAACTGCCCCCCAAAAGATGCCCGGAATCCTCACTCCTCCCTTGAATGTTTGCTGCTTGGTCTGAGCATGAAGGGAGAAGGGGAGCCCAGGTCAGCGTGTGGAGATGGCATTAGGCTGGCACCCTCACTCTTGCTCATCACACTGAGATGGAGGACCAAGGTGGGGTGAAGTGGGGGCCTTGGGGGGCAGTTCTCGACAAGCTGGGAGCTCGAACGCCACTTTGCTCAGGTGCCCTGGCCCACCCCTAACCCCATTTGTCACAGGCCTGAAAAGATGCCACTGATCCGGCCCGATCAGACGGAGCCCAGAGGAGCCAACACCGAGGGACAGAAGCGGGAGGACAGAAACAGGGACTGGCGCCGAGTCCCGCCGCCTCCTCACAGACGCTTCACACCGCAGACTCCACAGACTGCGTGTCTGAGAGAGGAAAGAGGGAATGATGAGGGAATGTTGTGGAAATGTTGAGGGAAGACTGAGGGAATGTTGGGAGAATATTGAAGAAATATTAAGGGTTCATTGAGGGACTATTGAAGGAATATTCGGGATAATTGAGGAAATTGTGAGGAAATATTGAAGAATATTGAGGATTATTGAGGGAATTGTGAGGGAATGTTGAGGGAATATTAAAATAATATTGAGGGAATTGTGAGGGTTATTGAGGGATTATTGGTCACCAGTGGTCAGACCCCTTCAGCACAGCAAGTCCAGAGCCCACCACTCACACTCGAGGCTCTTCCTTGCACAGAAATCCACCACGGCTGCTTCAGCGTCAGCTACCACTTAAAAACCTTTTAGCGGGGCCCATTTTGAATTACGACGACATGATTTTTAAATTACACTTTCTAATTCCACGCCGCACACCCTCCCTCAACCGTGGGCACTGCCGGTTCATTTTCCAATTATCATTTCGGAGCGGTGCCGACCCCCTGTCCCATCTCCCACAAATAGCTACTCACTTAAACCTTCCCAGGGACACGGGCACCCTCAAGCCTTCGGATGCAGAATATCCCTCAGCTCCACATCGCTGCCGTGAGATCCCGGAGCACAGAGCCCGGGCTGGGGCTGAGAAGTAGGTTTGTGGTAAGCCCCAAGCTCAGCTCCATCCATTATTCCAATTCCTGGAGCTTTCTAGCACCATCGAGCACACGGGAAGCCTCATAAATAACAGGGAAAGGGACTGATTATTTCCTGCTGCAAACTCCCATGTCCTCGTTTGTTTTTTTTTTCTTTTTATTATTATTATTTTTTTTTTAAATCAAGTGCTCTGGCAGCTGCAGGGTTGAATTGGGAAGGCTCCCCCAGATCTCTCTCAAACCTCCCACCATCGTTTTCACTGTGCACAAAAGGAAGGGAAAGAGACTGTGGAAAAGCCGCAAACCGCAGCCCAGAGAGACACACAGCAAAGCGGCTAAACCGCGTGGAACCGAGCCGGGGCCCGCACACAGCACGGGTGCGGGAGGCGGGCGGCTCAGAGCCCAGGCGTTCCAAGAGCGTTTGCGAGCGTTTACAGTTCTCGGGGAAATCTCTGGAACAGATGTCACTGACGCATAATCAAATCGGCACGACAGTGATTCGAGGCTGAAGGCTGAGACTGGGGCTTTACCATTTGATTGTATGTTTTTATGATCTGTCTTAAGTCTATTTAGCCCGCACGCGTGCAAAATAAAAAAAAAAAAAAAATCCTGCAGGAACCAGGGTGCTGGCAGAAACCTGGAAGGAAACCCGGGACTTCTGAACCGTTAACCGAGGTGTCCTTAAAGAGCCAAGTTGCAAAAGCAAGAGGCCCCCTTGCACCCCCTTTTTGTGCTGGCAGTCTCGGGCAGGGATGGAGCACGAGGTTTGTTTTCTGCCAGCACAGCCAGGCCCTGAGCACTTGGTGGTGAGATGTGGGGAGGCAGCGTGCCAAAGTGGCCCCTTTTCTCTGGCAGCCTCTGTGGTACTGTCTTCGGTGCTGTGGGGACAGGCCAGAGAAGGGGACAAGGCATAAGGGGCCGCGGGGGGCCACTGGACTTGGCAACAGGAGCTTCAAGAGATGAAGGCAGCCCGGGAAAGGCTCAGAGTTCTCCCCAGCTCCTCTTCCAGGAGGGATGGAAAGACAGACAGAAGGACCCAAATGAGGGGTGCGGTCAGGGAGGCGGAGAAAGGAGAGTGTCCACTGTGGTCACAGTCGGAGCGGACCAGCCACCTCACAGGCACAGGCCGACCCTGCTAAGACACGCCAGTGGCTCAAAATTGGTTCCCCACAAAGGGGATGCCCCAGAAAAAGCAAGAAAAGAGATACCCCAAAGAGTGAGAAGCCGGCATCCCCACATTTCCACCTGCTGTTCCTTGTTCATGAGCAGGGGGCTGTGGTCCGGGCCATGGGGAAGCCGAAAGGAACGAAGGTTGGGACTGTGGGGTCCTGGGCTTGATGGGGTCCCCGGCAGTAACTCTCTGCTTTGGGGGAGACTGGCCACCGGGTAATGACCACCCAGGGGTGATCGCACTGTCCTTCCCACGGTGAATGAATGGAGTCTCTTCCTCTCTACTTTCCCTTGGGCTCAGGGCTCAGCCCTGGCTCTAGGCTTGGAGCTCACTTCTAGCAGGGCTCAGGAACTACAGGTGATGCCCAGGCAAGCGACATCTGCACCCTGATCCTATCACTCTGGCCTCTACCTTTCCCAGTTTCTTTAGACGCAAGTGAGATGAATTCAAGGCCATCCGGGCAGGGGATCAAACTGGTGTCTTATGCCAGGGGCACATTCCAGCTCCTGGGACAGACCTCAGAGCACACCCCAGCCACATCAACACACACCTCACTGTCCCTCCCCAAACCCCAAACTCCTCTCCCACCCCCTGATTGTCTGGCATGTCCAAGCAGCTAAGACACATGAACAGGAGGGAGCAGACAGACCACCTGCCACCTGCCTCATCTACAAAACAGTTCCTGCCATCCGAGCATGGTGCCAGGGGGTGTGGGGGGCCCCCTAGCTCCAGAGGTGCCGACAAAGGTTCCCACTACGGGTGGGGCGGGCATGCCCACCGATGAAGGATGGGTGGGGAGGTGGGGGGAGGCTTTGCCAACACCCCTTTTCCCTTACTGGTGAGGGAGGGGCTGTGGGTGGGGGTGGGGGAGTCATATCCCATTGTCGCCTGAAAGACTGTGACAGACAGTTCAGGGATACGGCAGAAATTCCGCCCAGAGCTGCCACCGTGCTGCAAGTTGAAAGACATGAAGTCACCGGCTGGCAGGGATTTGTGTCCAGATTCACCAGTGCCACGTCTTGGCACGGCCAAACTTCCCCTGTAGCCAGGCTCTTGATTGTGTGTGTGTGTGTGTGTGTGTGTGTGTGTGTGTGTGCTTGCATGTATGTGAAATAAAATCTTTTTTCTTTTTCTTTTTTTTTTGGATATATTAAAAGACAACTGCACTTGAGGAAGGATTTTCTGCCGTCTGAGAGCCCAGACTCCACCCGGAAAGTGGCTTTTCTCCTCAAGTGCTTCCCATCCATCCAATCCCATTCCCAGCCTCAAATGGGGCAGAAACCAGAGATGGTACATCAGGGGTCCAACTAGAGGACCCAATGGCTAGTTCTGGAGGGGGGAGAATAAATGAGCCGAAATCACTTTCCTTAGAGTAGAAGTCTGATGGTCGCAGATCATCTGAAAATCTGATGGCGAGGGAGTCATTTCTAAAAGCAGGGTTTTTCCTGAACTGGAAGGGCAGAAAGGAACCCCCACTTAGAACCCTAATCTTTAACCTAAACTTGTCTATCCTCGGGTGGGGGGGTACATGAATCTAAAAGCAGCGCCCCATATTCACTTATATCTGGGAGCGGCAGCCCACATGCGGGAGGCTATCCAGGCCCCACATCATGATCTGGCAGCCGCACACCAACCCTAGTGGCTCCCTTCGATTCCTAGGACTGACCTCTCCATTTCTATAGGGTGGGGTTCTACAGTGGGGCCCTTTCCCGGATCCCCAATCTAACCTCCCTCCCTGGACTCCCAACTCATCCTTGGCCAAAGAACGGGTGTCCAGCCACTGATCTCCAGCCGACAGACAGAACCGTATTTTTGAGAAGCCGAAACCCATTTGATTTAGAAAAGAAAAAAATGAAACAAGATTTGACAAGTGTGGTGGGGCTGCCACTTGGGAAAGCAATTTGCAAGAAGTCAGTGTGGGGAAAGGCCTGGAAAAGCCAGGCTCCCACTGGCTGGGCCCCTGAACTCGCCTCCCCTCAGTAGCCACGTCTGTCCATATAATCAGGGCTGCCCCCCAAAACCTGGCTTGATCCAGCCAAATACTCCCCAGTTCCTTATATGCACCCTGGGTGCAAGAGCAGAGAGAGGAGGGGGCCTCTCCCTCCTCCTCCTCTCTCTCTCTCTCTCTCTCTCTCTCTCTCTCTCTCTCTCTCTCTCTCTCTCTCTCTCTCTCACACACACACACACACACACACACACACACACACACACACACACACACGGCATTTTTGCCAAGGTGCCACATTAAACACTATTCATGAAGTTCCGGCAGTAATTTTTTTTTTTTTTTGGGGGCAAAGGCCTGTCAGGGAACTCACAGAGTGACCGCCTGGGCCTGACTCCCCCACTGTCCCCCACTATCTGCCCCTCACTGCCCCCCATCCCTTGTCCTGGCCCACCACCATTCAGCATTCAGGAGGCCACTTTTGTTCCAGGTTTAATTTCATAATTGGCTTCCACTTAACAAGCTCTCAGCTTTTCAATAGAGGGCTTGGAAATGGGGCTGGTTGGAGGGGACGGCTGGGAAGGGCAGGGAGGTGGGGGGACACTCTGGTCCCAACCCAGGGGCCTCCCAGGCCGGGCTCTTGAGTGGTCTGGGAGGAAGGAGCAGAGGGAAGGAGAGCAGGGTTAGGACAGCAGGGGCTGGATTTGGTGAGGAGGTCGGGACCTTGCCATCTCTCTGCTCACCGGGACTCTCTAGGAGCGGCCCTGTGGACCCCCCACAATGAGCATCCAGAGGTGGGGGACCCCTCCGCACGGGGCATTCCTTGCAATTCTGCCCCCGAGGCTGGGCCCCACCTGGCTGGATGAGGAGACAGACATAAATATGTGAAGAATGAGCCGGGCAGGAGGGAGGGACGGAGGAATGGACCTCAGGAGGGACGGACGAAGTTTAGGACAATGTCGGGGGGGTGGAGGGACTCCCCGCGGGTGTCCGGACCCCGGGGACCG
Organism: Suncus etruscus; assembly: GCF_024139225.1. NCBI lineage: Eukaryota > Metazoa > Chordata > Mammalia > Eulipotyphla > Soricidae > Suncus > Suncus etruscus. Next base: position 2,585,892 of record NC_064851.1, read on the forward strand.
CGTCAGGCCAGGCGCACACACATCCCCGGCCTGGGGGTCTCTGCCCCTACCCTACCTGCCCCGGCGCCCCCAACCCGACCCCTCGAGGCGTCCCCAGCGCTGTGCCGGCCGCGGAAAAGTTTCGCTGACCCTTGGCCCGGTCTTAACCCGGCGGCCAGGCCGGTGGTCCCCGCGCCCCGCGCCCACCGCGCTGCGCCCAGGGCGCGCGGGGCGCACGGCCGGACCTTTGGCGCCCTGCACGAGCGGCCGAAGTAACTTTGCGGGCGCCCCCGGCCCGGCCCGGCTCTGCGGGCGGCCCCCCGCGCCCCGAGAGGGTCCCGCGCGCGTGTCCCGCGCCCCCGCGCCCCGCGCCCCGCGCCCCGCGCCCCAAGGCCCTACCTGGCCCCGCGCGCGTCTCCCGCGGCCCCGAGGACGCAGCGGCCCGGCTCGAGCCGGGCGGGGGTTCCTCCCGCCGCGGCCGCCTCTCCGCGCGTCCGAGGCAAGAAGTGGGAGCCAGACTCCTCCTTCGGGGGGCGGGGGGCTCCCCGGCGCCCCCGCCCGCGCCCGCGCCCAGCGCCGAGCCGCCGCCGCCCGCCCGCGCCAGGCCGCGCCGCACGCCCGGGCCCCACGCGCGCATCCCGCCCGCACGCACGCCCCGGGATCGGCGGCCCCCCGCAGCCGGGCAGCGGCCGGCCGGCCAGGCCGAGGCCCCAGGCCGCCCCGACACGCCCCTCCGCGCCCCCCAAATCCCGGCCGCGCGCGGGGAAGGGCGCGCCCACCTAGCCGGCCGCGCGCGCCGCTCCTTCCCCCGGAGCTGCAGGGGCGCACCCCATCGGGGACTCCCCGCAAAGCCCTGCTCGGGCCCCTCTGCGTCCCGGCTCTGGGTCCCTGGGGTGGGCAGCTCCGAGTCCCTGGTGGGCGCTTGACCCCCTACACACACACCTCTGGGGAGCTTTCGGGTGACCCCAGACTGCCAGTTCCAGAAGGCTCTTCTTATAGCCACAAGCCACCCAGCTCTGGTCGGAGCTGCAGGGGCGCACCTCATGGGGGACCCCACAAGGCCCTGTCCAGGCCCCGCTGTGTCCCCATCTCTAGGTCCCTGGGGTACTGCTGCAGGGCTGGTCAGCTCCAAGTCCCTGGTTGGAGCCTGACCTCTCCACCTCTGGGGAGCTTTCGGGTGACCCCAGACTGCCAGGTCCAGAAGGCTCTTCTTATGGCTCTGGTCGGAGCTGCAGGGACGCACCTCATGGGGGACCCCAGAAAGCCCTGTCCAGGCCCCGCTGTGTCCCCATCTCTAGGTCCCTCGGGTACTGCTGCAGGGCTGGTCAGCTCCAAGTCCCTGGTTGGAGCCTGACCTCCCCACCTCTGGGGAGCTTTCGGGTGACCCCAGACTGCCAGGTCCAGAAGGCTCTTATGGCCACAAGCCACCCAGCTCTGGTCAGGCCAGGACGCAGGGTGTCCCGGGGACTCACCCCTTAAAGGGACTGGATGAGGGTGTGTTCCCTCAGCACTGAGCCCCAAGGTCAGGCTCCTGCACACACCCACATTTGGCACCGTTCCCCCCAAGGACCCGCTGCGCTGAGCAGATGGAGACAGTGTCCTGCACCCCACCACGAAGAGGTACCTGCGGTGCGTAATGGCACCCGAAAGGCAGGTCTGGGGAGAGGGCAACTGCAGGGGCGAGGAGAGGAGGGGGAGAAGGCAAGGAGGAAGGAGGGAAAGGAGAGAGGAGGAAGATGAAGAGGAGAGCTGCCTGCAATGATCCAGCAGACCCAGTCCTGCCGTCAGCTGTCTCGTGTTCCATCCCCGACATATGGGCCCCTAAGATCACAGGAGTGAGCACAGAGCAAGGGGTGAGCCCTACACACCGTGGGCTGTGGCCCCTTAGTCTGCCTTGGGAGCTGCTGGACATGACAGGGGGGACTGGGGATCGCTCCAGGCCCCCCAGTGGGAACACTGTGGTCATCTGCAGGAAGGACCAAGCTCCCCAGCTAGACTGCCCCCCCTTTGCAGTTTGTTTCTTCTTTTGGAGGGACCTTTGTACCATCTCCAGCTTTCCTCTGACCATCAAGACCCTGGGTGGGTGTGGGCAGGTCTGGCCTCGGGACCCGTCCTGCATCTTTGTGTGTGTCCCCCACCCTGCTCCAGGGACCAGGCCCCCCTCGGGCTGGCTCTGAGGCCTGCCAGGAGCCCTTCACTGGCTCCAACATGCCAGGCACGGAAAGGTGCCAGGGACTTCCCCCGGCAGCTGAACCAGAGGTTCCAGGGGCAAAGAGGTCCGTGCCTGGGGGTATCCAAGAACTCCTCCCACCAGCCACCACAGGAAGAAGTTGGTCCAGTCTTTCCCACTTCTGCCTCCGAGTCCTGCCAGCCCAGGTACCCCAAGGGGGCCCCAGCCCCTCTCCCCCAGGAGACCTCATTGCAAGCCAGAGTTCCTAGGACTCCACTGGCATCCACTCCCGAAGCAGGGTCTGCGGCTGGGGTCTCCCCTGCCTCTCCACCATGACTCCGACTCTGACTCTCCTGATGGTTCACTCGGGAAGCAGCCTAAGACTTCTGCACGGGGACTGGCCAGAGGATACCTGGACACCCCTCCCAGGAGTGGGGTCCAGAGGGCGAGAGGGGGCAGTGGGGGGACCTCCCTGCCTGCTCTGCACCCTGTGGCCTGGTCTCCACCTCTGCCTGAGCTGTTCATCTTTCCAGAACTTTCCACCAAAATCCTCACACCCCTGCCTGCTGGGTAGGTCCTCAGCAAGAGCGGAGCTTCCCTCCAAAGGGCACGCAGGAAGCCCCACTTGACAGACAAGACAGACAAGGAAACTGAGGCTGCCCTAAGACCTGTCCCAGGTCTGGCTCAGGTGGGATTCAAGTCCTTCCTCTCCCGTCCCCGGTCCTGCCCTCCCAGGCCCCTTTTTCCCCCCTCCAGGTTGCTCTGGACTGGGGTTCTCTCCTGCAGAGCCCACAGGGCATCTGGAGCTGTCCAGGGTTCTGAGAAGGCAAAGTCCAGCTGGATGGGGGGGTGAGGCATGAACGAGCCACAGACCCCAAACCCACGCATAGCCTTGGTTTCTGCTCCTTGAAAGGTAGGAGGAGCAGTAGGCAGATCCTGAGACCAGGACCCACCCAGCTTTGCCCTGCAGCCCAGCAAACCATGCTGCAACCCCCATTCCAGACTGGGGCACAGTCTTCACCCCCAGAGAAGGGAGGCTTCCAAGGGAAGACAAAGGTCCCCCCAGACTTCACCCCAGGCAGTAGATGTCAGCAGTCAACAGACAGATAGCTAGCAGGGCCCAGAATTGCTCTAGCATGTCTCTGATCCCCGCCTCCTCTGTCCATGTCTCCAAGGTCCCATTCAGTCCAGTCTCTGGACCCTAGGGAGTGCGAGCAGGAGCAGACTGGACTTTCCCACTTGTGCTCCCTATGTTCTCCCCATGGGAATCACCAGTCACCCCCTCGCACCCAGCACAGACATCACCAATCACCTCTCACACCCCACCCACACAAATATCACCGATTCACTTACAGAACTCTTCCTGCGGCCAGCACACAGCCCATCCTCTCTACTGGGCTCTGCTGAGTGGCCGCTGCAGAGAGTCAGCTCGGCTCTCAGAGATCCACTGGACCCACTGTGCCCACCACCGGGACCCTCATAGGCAGCTTCCCTCTGTAGGTCACTCCGGGCCAAGCTGGGACAGGATCTGGGCCAGGTCTCACCATGATCCAGCCACTCCCACGGGACCTCTGCCCTCCCCTTGGAGATGGTCATGCTCCGTGCCCCCCTGAGCTTCCATGAACCTGAACTCAGGGACCTTCTGGAGCCCCTCTCTGCCCTGGCCAGCACCCCACTTCCAGCCTCACATGTAGCTCCCACCGCCTGTCCCCCACTTTTTGCCCTTCTCAACCAGGCTCCCCAGAAGGCCCCAGTTTCCCTGACCCCCTTGGCCAGGCCAGCAGGGCCACTGCTGTGCCCGGGATCCTGGGGTCCTTCCAGTGAATTTTGCAGACCCAGTGGCATCCCACTGTTCCCCTCCTCCCTCTCCAGACTCCCCCTTCCCACCCCGTGTCTGGGTCCCAAGCCCATGGGAGCAGAAACATGCCCCTGAGGCCAGTTTGTGGACACCAGGCACCTGCCCGCAGGCCCGCGCTCACCTGTCCCTCATCCTTCCAAGCACCTGCCCAGGCCCCTTTGAGGTCCAAGTGCCCCCACATGCTGCCCAGGGATGCTGCACAGCGGACCCCCCACAGCTCTGGCGGGTGCAGGAAGTGGGTGTTTGTTTTGCAAACAGAGGCTCGGATGCAGCCTCAGGCTCCTCTGATTCTCCTCCCCAGGGGCCCCCAAGGCCTCCCACAGCCAGAGCCCAGCCTGTGTGTATGGTGGGGGTGAATTCAGCGTGGGAGGCCCAGGAGCAGAAGATGGGCAGGGTGGGAGGGCCACCCTTTCCAGACTGAAGGTCCCCTGCTCCCAGCCAAGCCTGACCCCAGGGGTCCCTCTGTTCCCAGCCTTCCCTGGACTCAAGTAAGCTTTCAGGCTGCCCCCTGAAAACCAAGCTGGGCACTGCCCCGTGAGCCTATGTTCCATCCCACACCCATGAGCACTGTCTCTGCCCCCCCCATATGTCACAGCCATGTACCCGCTAGGAGCCCACGTTGTGAGAGGCCTTCCTTGACTGGATGACCAGCCGCTACCTCTAAGAAGCCTGCCCTGATGCACACACCCTTGTTGTGCTGTTCTCTCTCTCTCTCTCTTTCTCTCTCTCTCTCTCTCTCTCTCTCTCTCTCTCTCTCTCTGATCTCTGTGATCCACGCGATCTCCTGTCCAACAAGATTCTTCTCTTCAGACTCAACACTCGTCCGTCTGTCCTGTGTATGTCTGTGTGTCACCTACACACCCCTGTGTTGGCTCCCTGGGAACCAGCATCTGTTCTTTTTTTTGAGAGTTTTTTTGGGGGGGGTCACACCCGGCAGTGCTCAGGGGTTATTCCTGGCTCAAAAATTGCTCCTGGCAGGCATAGGGGACCATATGTGATGCCAGAATTTGAACCGATGACCTTCTGCATGAAAGGCAAACGCCCTACCTCCATGCTATCTCTCCGGCCCCTGGAACCAGCATCTGTTGATCACAGTTGGGTCCTGGTTGGGCACAGGGACAGGGAAGGAAGGAAGGAAGGAAGGAAGGAAGGAAGGAAGGAAGGAAGGAAGGAAGGAAGGAAGGAAGGAAGGAAGGAAGGAAGGAAGGAAGGAAGGAAGGAAGGAAGGAAGGAAGGAAGGAAGGAAGGAAGGAAAGGAGGGAGGGAGGGAGGGAGGGAGGGAGGGGGAAAGAAGGAAGGAGGGAGGGAGGAAATAGAAAGAAAGAAAGAAAGAAAGAAAGAAAGAAAGAAAGAAAGAAAGAAAGAAAGAAAGAAAGAAAGAAAGAAAGAAAGAAAGAAAGAAAGAAAGAAAGAGAGAGAGAGAGAGAGAGAGAGAGAGGGAGGGAGGGAGGGAGGGAGGGAGGGAGGGAGGGAGGGAGGGAGGGAGGGAGGGAGGGAGGGAGGAAGGGAAGGGAAGGGAAAGGGAGGGAGGGAGGAGGAGGAGGGAGTTTGAAGGTTCTGTGATGGCTCCCAAGGCCCCCCTGTAGCTGTGATCAGCTGAGACCCCCCCAGGGCACTTGCAACGGAAACATCCTTGCAGGCTCCTGTCCCCCCATCAGAGAAGACCCCACCCCCATTGTCAGCCTGGCCCTGGGATGACCTCACCGGCCCAGAGGAAGCCCAGCAGGCAGCGGACAAAGGGCCTTTTCACTCAGGGGCCCAAGGGGAAGGGGCGGAACAGAGCAGGAGCTGGAGCCAGAGCCCCGCCCAGGACAGGTTCCCCCACCCCCGAGAAACGCCCCCTCCCCTCCCTGAGCCTCTTCCAGCTCAGGGTGGTGCAAGCAGAGGTCCCTCCCTGCTGAGCCCCCACCCGTCATGCCCCACACCCCACCTTTGCAGCTGCCCTTCTGAGGGCCCCTCCGGTCACTCTTTGTCCTCTCCTTGAGCCTGGAGCTGATTCAGCCCCACCCCCCCCAATCTTGTCTCCTCAGACCCCACTTAGGGCTCACTTAGGGTGACCTGAAATCTGGTCACCTTAGGAGGCCTGTCTGCCCCCAGAATCCCCTGAGAGGGGCAGGAAGGGCCACTCGCTCTTTGTGGGGGGAGGTGGGGTTGGGGATCCTGCCCAGCCCCTTCATCCATCCATCCACCCTTCCATCAGTCTGTTCATCCCAATTTTATGGAGCATTTTCTTTGGGGGGTGGGTGGTCCATACCTGTCGCCTAAGGGCTCCTCCTATTCCGTGCTCAGAAACCACTCCTGGCAGGCTTGGGGGACCCTGTGGGATGTTGGGGATAGAACCCAGATCAGCAGCATGCAAGGCAAATGCCCTTCTGCTGTGCTATTGCTCTGGCCCCTATGGAGCATTTTCTGAGGCACTGTGCTGGGGAGCTGCCCACCATGGTTCCATGGTGGTGGTGGGGGGGATCCACAGGGGGGAACTAGCCCAGGGTCTCCCTCAGGCAGCCCATTTATGCCTTGTTTCTCCCCGGAAACTTTTCCCCACAGAGCACACGATTTCCTGGCCACAGTTGGAGAGCAACAGGCAGAGAGAGCACAGCGGACAGAGTTTCCCTTGCACAAGTTCAACCCAGGTTCGATCCCAGCATCCCATAGGGTTCACCGAGCCTGCCAGGGATGAGCACAAAGCCAGGAATAACCCCTGAGTTCCACCAGGAGTGGCCCAAAAATAAGCTGAGAACTGGGGCACTGCCCCTCACCTGCCATGAAAGTGCCCGAACCCCCTCCTTGGCCTCCAGGTCCTGCCAGCCTTCAAGTTCCTTCTGTCTCCACCCACAATGCCCTTGCTTGGAGTCCCATGAGGATTTGCTGTGTTCAGTGACTATCTCAGATTGAACCTCAGCCCCACCCTCACCCCCAGACCCAACGCTGGTCTTTTCCAGTGTCTGTGCCATATTTTCAGGACTTGTTGACTATCTCCTCCCTCCTACAGTGGGACACTCTGTCTCTGGATCCTGACAAAGGCTCCAGGGCCCCAAGTCCCCCAATACACCCCTGCCCTGATGTGGCTGTTCACATGTGGGCCAAATGCCACAAGAAGGAAGGGCAGGCACTGGGGGCCCCTTACATCCCTTCTTCCCAAGTACCCCTAGTCCATACCCTGCCTGCTCAGGGGCACCCCTTGGGCGCACACACACATTTTCTGCCAACACACCTGCCAGAAACTCCAAGTCCACCTTACCTGCTTCTTCCTGTTTTATTTTGTTACTATTATTATTGTGGATTTATGAGCCACATCCAGCAGCGCTCAGGGGTTCCTCCTGGCTCTGTGCTCAGAAATCACTCCTGGTAGCCTCGGGGGAACATATGGGATACCAGGTATCGAACCCAGGTCGGCTGTGTGCAAGGCAAATGCCTTTCCCACTGATCTATCGCTCTGGCACTTTGAATGGGCCTGAGTCGTCATCCCCCCACCATCACCCCCACAGTCCACGGGTCCATCTGCAGAGGAGACTGTACGGGAAATAGATTCAATTAGAAGCATCTTTGGCTAATTTGAAAGCTCTGACGCCGTAATTTCCTAACGGGAAAACATGGAAATTGCGTGTAATTTAACACCCCTTCATGGCAGGTGGTTCCGTGGGGGCATTTATCATCGTCCCCCATTCTTTTAATGGGGGAGGCAGGGCAGCGGAGAAGGATGCCTTCAGGCTGATTTAGAGGCTCCTGAGGTGTGAGGGTGGCAGGGCCAGTGGGTTGGTGCCCATTTGCCTACCAGACCCTGGGCTGTGGCTGGCCACCAAGCCAGAGATGCTGGCCCTGGGCTGGACAGCCGGGGTGGACACTCCACTTTATCACTGCCTGTGGCTTGAAACTCACCCGCTGTCTCAGGTCTCAGCTCTAAGGGGGACCCCTGAGTCCTCGCACCCGACCTGTCTGGAGTGTGGACTGAAGAGTGTTGGGAGGACCCCGAGCACCAGCCCCCCCCAGCCACTCAGGGACTGACCCTCACAAGCACAGAGACTCCACATGTCATGTTTGGGGGCTTTCCGGGTGAGAGCTGTCCCCCACAGAGGCAGCACCTCAGGCCTTCAGAGCCCTATACACACACACACACACACACTAGCACTAACACCCAGGTCAGGACCAAGGTCTTGGGAAAATGTTCTAGAAAGCAGGACCACAGGGGATCGAAATGTGGGTCTGGGAAGAAACAGAGAAATAATTTGTATTTTTGTCCTTTGTTGTGCTTGTGTGTCTTTCTCCTTTTCCCCCGTCCCTCTTTCCTTCCCTCCGTCCTTCTTTCCTCTTTCCTTCCTCATTTCTTCCCTCCTTCCTTTCTTCCTTCCTTCCTTCACCCATCACCTCTCAGAAATTTGACTTCTCTCCTTCTTACATCTATTCAATATTTTAAAACTAAAACATGAGACTGGAGCAAAAGCACAGGCACAGCGGGGAGGGCATTTGCCTTGCACACGGCTGACCCAGGTTCAAACCCCGGCATCTCATAGAGTTCCGGAAACCCGCCAGGAGTGATTCCTGAGCACAGAGCCAGGAGGAACCCCTACGCATATCCTAACATAGCCCCAAACAAACAATGATAGTTAATAATAATAATAATAATAATAATAATAATAATAATAATAATAATAATAATAATAATAATAAATAAATAAATAAATAAATAAAGCAGTCCCGTGAGGGCCCCTCGTCCTCCTCCTCATTTTACTCATCCTAATTCTACTCTGTCCAAACATCCCCAAACTGGGTCCCCAAGAAAAAGGCGCCTGCGTGGGAAGATGGCCCAGAGTCGGATCTAGAGGGAGAAACAAAAGTCCAGGTTCTCCCTCTGGAACTTGGGGTGGAGGGAAATCCCACAAACACAAATCCCCAAATCCCTGGAGGGGTAGAGACGCCCCAACCTCAGCATTGCATGGACAGACATGGGGGCGCGCGCCACCTGCTGGGCATGGCGGGGAAATGCGCCTGAAGTCGCTGACCACTGACCAGACCTGCCCTCCTGCGTCCAGTTTCCCCAAACTCGCAGTTGCTCTCCAAGCTTCTCGTGGCTAGGGCGTACAATAATGCAGACTTCCAGAGCTTTATTAGATCCTCAAAAGGGTACGTGGAGCTGGGGTGCAGGGCCTGGACACTGGTGACCACTGGGATGTGACCGCTGCCCAGAGAGGGACAGAGGCTTCCCGGTGCCACATAGCAATGGGGGTTGTTGGAAAACTACAGGGTGAAGTAGGCGCATGCCTCTTGCAGAAACAGGTCCAGCCACACCCGAGGTGCCCAGGTTTTGGAATAGGCAGTCAGCCCAGTGTCCCCTCCATCCACGAATGATGGAGGTTCCTTTGCCAATTTTCACCAATCTGGTTGCCGGTGACCCTGGAGTTGAACGAGGGGGCATATGGGTCCATGTCCAGGCTCGGGGCAGGGACAGTCCCTTGAGGTCCTGCTTGGTCATTGGCCACAACCCGTTCCTGGACAGTGGGGATGTGGTGGGCAGAGGAGAGGCCCCTCACTCGGGCTGGGGTGTCTTTAAGAGTCCTCGGCCAGACCCCAAGTCCACGTGTGTCACAGAGCACAGCTGAGTGAGGACCCAGAGCAGCCACGAAGGGAAAAGGGGGTGCAGGAGGACACCCTGAGCAGGACACTCCTGGGCTGCATGGAAGGGGGCTGGACTCAGAGGCACACGCAGCAGATCCACCAGCTGCCACAGGGGGGCAGCTGTGCCCCTGCCTTTGAGGGGTGTCCCTGCTGGTTCTGAAGGCCAGAAAGAAGAGGGTGAGCGGGAGTCCATGAAAACCGAATTCCAGGGCTTCTGAGGCCCCCTGGGCAGTCAGAGTTCAGAGCTGCATGCAGACTTCAAGGCTTTATGTTTGTTGTTATTGTTGTTGTTGCTGCTATTATTAATTTGGGGACTTGGGAGCCACACTTGGCTTGGGGCTCACCCCTGGCTCTGCACTCCTGGCAGTATTCAGGAGACCATAGTGGTTGCCAGGGGTTGAGCCCGGGCGGGCCCTGTACAAGGCAGCACCTGTCCTGCGATTCTGTCGCTCCAGGTCCAGCGTCTTGGGGAAGACCTTAGGGTGGAGTGCAGGGCCAGCTGCCTCTTCTTCTCTGTTCTCTGGGCTGCTTTCCTGAGTTCATCTGGGAGTCTCAGCACCACAAGGGGCCCCAAGTGCTGGGAGAGACAAGGTGTCTGTTGGCAGATTACCTCATTACACATCTGCCCCGAAGTCGCTCGTGTCAAGCCACCACCTGCCCGGCCAAAGGCCACCACCGAGAGCCACCTAGCGAGGCTACTTCCTGCCAGGGAGCTCTGAGGACAGGGGCTGCATTTTCGGTGTTCCTACCAGCAACAGGTCTGCGAAGAGAGCACAGATGCCCCAGGACTGGCCATTAGAACTCAGCACCTCAGAGCGTAACAGACACTCGGGTTCCTAGAACCCTGTGAGTCCCTCTGAACTCACGCTTGTGGCTGGGGTGGGGAATAGTCCAGCGGCCTCAAGGCTTCCTGAGCATGGAGGCCAGATGGAGGCTGTTCTCAGAGCTGAGTATTTTTTTATTTTATTTTTGTTTGTTTTTGTTTTCACCCGGTGGTGCTCAGGGCTTACTCCTGGCTCTGTGCTCAGAAATTATTCCTGGCAAGCTCTGGGAACAATATGGGATGCTGGGAATCAAACTGAGGTCAGTCCTGTGTTGGCCTCGTGCAAGGCAAACACCTACCGCTCTGTTATTAGAGCTGAGTATTTCTTTTTTTTTTTTTTGGTTTTTGGGCCACACCCGGCGGTGCTCAGGGGCTACTCCTGGCTGTCTGCTCAGAAATAGCTCCTGGCAGGCACGGGGGACCATATGGGACACCGGGATTCGAACCAACCACCTTTGGTCCTGGATCGGCTGCTTGCAAGGCAAACACCGCTGTGTTATCTCTCCAGGCCCAGAGCTGAGTATTTCTGATCTCCCACCCGGCACAGGGGCGAGAGCAGTGGCCGGTGGGTTTGGAAGTAGCACCAAGTTAAATGGTGTCTGCCAGGTCTGCTCTAGCCTGCACCACCTCACACCAGCCTGTACCACCTCGCTCCGGTCAGTACCACCCTGCCCCGCCCAGGCACACATAAGCATGTTTTTGTTTTGGTTTTTTTTTTTTTGGTTTTTGAGCCACACCCGGTAATGCTCAGGGGTTACTCCTGGCTATATGCTCAGAAGTTGCTCCTGGCTTAGGGGACCATATGGGACACCGGGGGATTAAACCGCGGTCCGTCCAAGGCTAGCGCAGGCAAGGCAGGCACCTTACCTTTAGCGCCACCACCCGGCCCCATAAGCATGTTTTTTTTTTTTTAAACTTTACAGAACCAAGTTCCAACATTCAATGAGAGCCCTTGCACTGTGAGCACCAGCAGTGAGGAGGGTCTGGAAGACCACACGCTTAAGTCTGGGGGTGCTGCTCCAGTTCAAAGCATCAGATAAGGGCCAGAGAGATAGCATGGAGATAGGGCATTTGCCTTACATGCAGAAGGACGGTGGTTCGAATTCCAGCTGCCCCCTTCAACTTCCTGAAGACCCACTGCGGCTGATGCACCCCTTTACCAGGCCAGCTGAGGCCCATGCAGGACCCGCACCAGGGCTGGTGCTGGCGCTGAACTAGGTCTTGGTTGCTGCTTCCGTAGGACCAGGTAGTCATTTTTGGGGTAGCCACACCCTGACGTGATGCTGATGAAGATGATGGTGGTGGAGAATGACGAAGGTAGTGGTGATGGGTGGATGAGGATGGTAGTGAAGAAGGTGATGGTGAGGATGGGGAGGAGGAGGATGGTGCCGTGATGATCCACTGAACCTGAGAAGATGCCATGCCTGCAGCCCTTTGAGAAGGCAGTGGGGGGACAGAGAGACGAGGGTGACGGAAATAGAGAACAGATAGGCGCTCGACCAACTACGCGTCGGGCCTGTTCTTCCGGAGGATTCTGAGGGAGAGAGCTCTGGAGCCAGAGGGAAGTTGGGCCAGCAGCAGAGCTCCCCAAAGACGGACCAGAGAGGGCAGGAGGAACTCAGCAGCAAAAACTTAGGAACTAGGGCTCAAGCCATAAGACAGCGTGTGCCTGGCACATGCCCAGCCTGGCTTTGATCCCTGGCACCCGGTATGGTCCCTGAGTGCAGAGCCGGGAGTGATCCCCAAGCACAGAGCCAGGAGTAAATCCTGAGCACAGAGCCGGGAGTCAGCCCCAAGCACAGAGCTAGGAGTCGGCCCAAAACACAGAGCCAGGAGTGAGGCCCAAGCTCAGAGCCAGGAGTCTGCCCTGAGCACCACTGGGCCTCATTCCAAAACAAACGAACAACATAAAATAACCCAAGTACGTGCTCCAATAGAAACTCCCTGAAAGATGGAGAGACAGAGAGATGAGAGAAGAGAGACAAACAAGCTTCCAGGTTCTAGAGCTGCACCCAGACAGCCCTGAAGAGACTCAAAAGGGAGCAGAGGAGGTCGGAGCGCCCCAGAGCACCCCAGAGACACTCTCAGAGGACAGAAGAAGCCACAGAGGCCCAAAGGCGAAGCCTGCATGGATGGGGGGGGGGTGCGTCTCTTGCTCCACCCCTATTCTCCCCCCACCTCCTGCTCAGTATGCTGGACTGAGGGACAGAGCTATTTCTAGAGCCGCCTTCTCTCATCCTCTGCCGTGTCTTCACCCCAGACCGACTTGTGGATCCGCTTATCCTGTTGTGTGTCTTCCCGACCTCAAATCGATCCGGCAGGCGCTCAGGGCCCGGCCAGAGGACAGAGCCCTGCTGCTCCGCCCAGGATCTGGCTGATGCTTTGGGGCCTCCTTGTTCTCTGTAGGGGTCTGAAACGATGTGTGGTCCCCAAAACCACACAGCCCCCCAAGATGGTCTCCCCAGACCCCGAAGCTATGGGGCCTACATGACCCCTGAGCCTTGCTGGGGTAATCTCAGGCTTCAAAGGGACCCTAAAAAATAAGCACGTGAAAGAAGATGACCCCAATTCTGGAGCCAGCTTTTCCAAACAGGCCACCGAGGCCTATCCCAGATGAGCACTGTTGTGGGAATCGCCAACCTGTCCCCCACAGACAGATTTGCCGATGGGAATGTGGGGGCCACTCAGGGGACCCCTAAGCCTGGCAACAGCCCTGGTGGCCCCGTCCCAGGCCTGACCTGCCCCAAAAGACCCTCGCAAGCTCTTCACATTCAAAGGAAGAAGCAGGGGTCAGGGAGGCAGGAAAGATAGCGGTTGTCCAGGGACTGCCACTTGCAGGAAAGGTCGGAGGTCCTGTGGGCCCACTGGGGGATGAGACAGAGCAGGGACACAACCCTGGCAGGAGAAGCTCAGCCCTTCATCTGTTGGTTTATTTGTTTGTTTTTGTGCACAATCCTGTTTCCGATGAGAAATTACTTCCCATCCCCTTGTCCCCTTTCGGGGGGAGACCTTGGTAGTATTTATTCACAGCAAATAATAATCCACACAGACAAGAAGGATAGGGTGTAAAAGATTGGGCAAAGAGAGCGAGAGAATCCTCTTGCATCCTGCAGCTTTCGCCAAAGGCCCCCTCTCCCCTGTCCATCAAGCTATTTATTGCCAACTCCACAGCACCCCCACCTGGAAGGGCTAGGTGGGGCAATAGTCACAGAACAATCCTAAGGAAATACTTCTATATACAATTCCAAGAATAATCTTTTTTTTTTTTTTTGGTTATTTTGGGCCACACCCGGCGGTGCTCAGGGGTTACTCCTGGCTGTCTGCTCAGAATTAGCCCCTGGCAGGCACGGGGGACCATATGGGATACCAGGATTCGAACCAACCACCTTTGGTCCTGGATCGGCTGCTTGCCAGGTAAACACTGCTGTGCTATCTCTCCGGGCCCCCCAAGAATAATCTTATGGAAACTTTTTCATATAATACACCTGGTATGTGAATACATGGATATATGTGTGGTATATGGATGGTACATAGTTATATGTGTGGTATATGGATGGTACATAGTTATATGTATATAGATACATGCATGCTTCAGAAGGTCATGTGTGAGTGGTGCATGGATTTCTGTGTGTGAATAGACTGTATGGATATGTACATGCATAGCATAGGATACATGTGGGCAGATGCATGTTGTGTGGGTACATAGATACACAGGTGTGTGGGTATGTGAATAAATGCTTACTTGCAAGGATACATGGATATATTCATGTCACACAGGTGCGTTGTGACTGCCTCTGTTCTCATATGGGATCTTGGTATATTTAGGGATACACGGAGTTATTTGCAGGTGCATGGGTGTGCATGGTAAAGCCTGACGAGTGCGGAGGCATTAAGGGGAGGTGGGGAGAGAGGAGGAGAGAGAGAGACAGAGAGAGGAAGAGAGGCAGAGTGAGTGAAGGAGAGGGAGAGGGGAAGAGGGAGGAAGGAGAAAAGGAACTAGAGAGAGTGAGGGAGAGAGAAAGAAGGGGCAGAAAGGGAGACAGCAAGTCTGAGAGAGACCCAGCAGAGAGAAGCTGGCGGGCTGGGGAGGTGAGGCGGGGACCCCCCCAATTTCCAAGAGGACTGCCTAGTCAGGAGGTGAGCAGAGGTCTTTGGCTCAAGGACACAGGAGAAGCGGGGCAGGATACTGCTGCTTGTCTGAATAAATTTTCTGGAAGCCTTTGTGTGAGTCTGAGCAAAATAAAAGCTAAAAATAAAGAAAAGAAATAAACACAGTTGTGGTGATCCAAGGCAGAGCCCGCCCAGCTGCCAGGAGATCCAGATGGACGCACCCCCCTGGGCCAGGAGGAGCCCCCAGGCCTCACACACACAGACATGCAGAGATATGCATACACACAGACACATAGACAGAGACACACACAGAGAGAAACACAGAGACATGCACAGAGAAACACGTAGACATACATACACACAAAAAACACACAAAGAAACTCATAGATATACATAAGCACACATATACATCCGCACAGACACAGACACACACGGAGAAACACAGATATATACAGAGAAATACATAAACACACATAAACATATACACAAGCACACACAGACACACAGAGAAACACATAGACACAGAACATACATACACATGCATATGAACAGAGACACACAGAATACACACAGACACACCCCTGCCCGGCCACTCCTTTGTGGAGGCCCCAGCATGTGTTCCGGGACCAGTAGAGGTGGCAACAGAGGTGCCAATCTGTGCTCCCCTGTGCTCCCTGATGTTCTCAGGACACGCCTTTGCCCAGGAGGGTCTGGGGGCCCCTGACCCCACCGGGCTCCCTACTGCCTGCTCACCACCAACACAGCAAATGACACAGACCCTCTGTAGAGTTAGAGCCCTTAGGATGGGCTAGGGTGGTGGTGGACACATAGAGGGGACCTTTCTCTGCCATCCCAGGCCACGTGGCTCTGCAACCCCCTTCAGCCGGCGGGTATAGAACTCACTCACAGGCAGGCTTCCAGAGAGATAACATCTTTATTGGCCCTATATCATAACCATTTAAGCACATGCCATTCTTAGCTTGCCCTGCGTCTTAACTTCTTTCAGCCATCTTTCCTCTGACCTCTATGCTGGCAAATCCCCTCATCCAGGTACATGCAAATTCCCCTTAGCTACCTTTCCATGCAGGTAAATGCAAATATCCCCCACGTGGCCCTCAGGTCACACCTTTATAATCTCCCCCAAGATCCCTCCCATTCCTGGGAGGGGCCTGCAGGTAATGATACGCGTAATATCCACCCAAGACGCCTCCCAGAAATGGGTGAGTCTTGCAGGTAGTTACACGTAAATCCGTGGTGGAGTTACAACCCTCCAAGGACACTCAGCACACCAGATCAAGGGGACCAAATGGGATATTTGCTAGTCTCCGCCGACATGTGGGGGAGCCCGCCCAGCCCAGACCCAGGTCCCATTCCCTCTGGAAACATTTCGGGGACCCAGAGCTGAGCCTTGAGGCAAGTTTGACCCCTAGCTGTGTTGCACATCCTGAATCTTCTGCCAGAACAGGCAGAGCAGTGGGTCCCCATGCCCAGGGCTCCTGGAGCCCCAAAGAGACATGTGTCCACTTCAAACCTTTCAGACTGGGTAGGGTAAGAGAGGCCCTTCAGGCCAGAGTATTTTGAGGTGCAGAGAAATGAGGCCCCCAACAGCCAGTTTGAGTCGAAGGAAGCCCCAGGAAGAGGCAACACAAACATATAGGAACCCTCGTGCACTCAGGCGACTCCGGTTTCACCCCAGAGCCCCACGGGCCCATCTCAGAGCACCCAGAGCACAGAATTGGGAGCAGGTTCCAAGCTCCACCAGGCGAGGCCCAAGTGAACTAAGAAGGAAGCCCAGAGAGAAATAAAATCTGATGAAGAAAAACCTTCAATAATGCAAAGCACGGTGGAAGCGGTCAGACTCCCCCCTCCACCAGGTTCTTGTCGGCTACACCCCCAAAATAGAAGTGGTAACGCAAGCACATGGGACCTGGGGGAGACCTGACCAGAACTTAAGTGGTTATTGATCCCGTCTCTGAAGGAAGAAGCCGTTTCCAAGCTTTCAAATCCTGAAGCAGATTGTTCTGGAAGAGGAAAGTGGGGGGCGGGGAAACTGACAAATTAATCTCCGGGACCCCAGAGGAACCGATGGGGTGACGAGGGTTAACTCCGACCACCTAGGAAAATGCCCGAACCCCGGTCAGGAAAAAAAAAGAGCCTTAAACCAACAGAGTTTATATTTTCTTTGATTTTGGGTCTTGACAAAATGATACCGAATTTCATCTGGGAAAATAAACATGAGCCAGCAAACCGAGGAATTCTCGGGGGGAGAGGGGGGGACAGGCTTCCCGAGAGCCTGGACCATATTAGGAAAGTTCTGGTCATCTGCAAGGTTAATGCTGGACTCCCTGTCCAGACCAGCACCAAGGGGTGGGGCTGGGAGAAGGGAGAGAGAGAGAAAGACAGAGACTGTGATAGAGAGAGACAGAGATGGTGTTATTTTTTTTTAAGAGAACTCCTTTAGTTTTTATGTTTTTATTTATATTGTTTTGGTCTGGGGACCCTACCTGGCAGTGCTCAGGGCTTCCTCCTGGGAAGATTCCTCAGGGATCACTCCTGGTGCTGCTCGGGGGATCCTATGGGATGCTGGGGATCGAACCCAAGTTGGCAGGGTCCAGGAGAAGTGTCCTCCCCACTGTACTATGGCTCCGGCCCCAAAAGGCCACTGAGACTTCGGTGTCAGAAAGAGAAATATTAGTCAAAGCTTAACACGCAGAGAAGCAAAAGTCACCAGCCACCTGGGGGGGGTGCGGGTGGGAGGGGGACAGAATCCTTTTCCTCAGCCTCACGCCCAAATGAATTCCAAATGGTTCACCACCAAATTGCAACTCAGAAGTGAACCATTAAGACTCAACTCAAATGTAGGTACAGTTATTTATAAACTAAGGGGGGGGGGAGAGCCTTTCAAACAAGTTAGCTTGGAAACGTCTTAAAACACATTTGCAGTGGGGCTGGAGAGATAGCATGGAGGTAAGGCATTTGCCTTTCATGCAGGAGGTCATCGGTTCGAATCCCAGCGCCCCATATGGTCCCCTGTGCCTGCCAGGAGCAATTTCTGAGCCTGGAGCCAGAAATAACCCCTGAGCACTGCCGGGTGTGACCCAAAAAACCACACAAAAAAAAAAAAAAAAAACACATTTGCAGAAAGGAAGGAGTGAGAAAGCCCGAGGTGCCTTTGGGTTTTTAAATTTTTTTGAAATATCCTTTTTTTTTTTTTTTTTTTTTGCAAAGATGCAGAATTGACCAGCCGGGCCAGTGAGAGCTGAGAACAGAGGCCGACTATTGTTCCGTGATCTGGAACTTTCTCCAGTCACCACTTATGAGAAGCAGGACACAAGCGTGTCAGGAAACACCCTACAATGTTTAGCTCCAGTCACACGCACACTGAAGAGTCTGTTATTGTGGAGGCAAAGCCAGTCTTAGGGAAAGTGGCCCCACGTACCCACAGAGCACAAAATGGGGGACCCTTCCTGAGTTTAAGACAGCAGAGGGACCAAAGGAAGAATTGTTTCCAGTATTTTTAACAGCTTCTGTACCCCAAAGGAGCAAATGAATTTATATCACACTCCAACATCCCTCAGGGACATCAGAGAAGCCACAGAACCCCCAAGAACCTGCTCACCAGAGATCTGGGAAAAATGCTCAAACAAGAAACACTTAAAACCAAGCAGGGGGGCAGAGAGATAGCACAATGGGCAGGGCACCGGCCTTGTACGCAGCCAACCTAAGTTCAATCTTTGGCATCCCATAGGGTTCCCTGAACACCACATGCAGTGATTCTAGAGGGCAGAGCCAGAAGGAAGCCCTGAGCACTGCCAGATGTAGCCCCAAATAAAAATATATAAAACCGAGGGCCGGAGAGATAGCACAGCGATAGGGTGTTTGCCTTGCATACAGCTGACCCAGGACGAATGGTAGTTTGAATCCCGGCATCCCATATGGCCCCCCGAGCCTGCCAGAGGTGACTTCTGAGTGCAGAGTCAGGAGTAACCCCTGAGCATCTCTGGGTATGGTCCCCCAAATATATATATTTAACTGAGTCAGTGCTGAAAGAGAATTCGGAGGCCAACCTCTCCCATCATTAAGAAATTAGGCGCTGCACTTAGCAACATAGTTAAGAGACAGGATCAACCTGGGCATCCAGCCCCAGATGAAGGATTCTGGACATGGAGGGGCATAGACCAAGAAAATATGGAGAAGCTGCCAGAAGGGATGAAACCACACCATTCATTGGCTGCAAGGTAGCTGGAACTGGAAATTAAGGGGTTGAGGGCAGGAGGCCAGAGAAGAAAGAGAACACAGGATGGTGTCATAATGTAGAAAACAGAAGAAAGAATGTAGCCTTTAATGTTTGGGGGGCAGAGGGAGGGGAGAGAGAGAGAAAGAAAGAGAAAGTGAGGGGGGTTCTGGAGCTTCAGGCCAAACTGCTACATTTATGGGAGGAAGTGAGAGACCCTTGGGTCACCTTTTGGGTCCCCAAGCCCTCCAACTGTCAGGCTTTCCTCCTTTTTTTTTTTTTTGAGTCACATTTGGTGGCACTCAGGGATTACTATGGCAAGCTGGGGGACCCTATGGGATGATGAAATCGAACCCCGTTCAGCCACGTGCAAGGCAAACGCCCTCCCTGCTGTGCTCTCACTCTGGTCCCAGGCTTTCCCTTTTTATATCCCAGTCTGTACCCAGTCCTTGGACCGTTACGGGGGGGGGGGGTGACATTATCCCCCCTTAAAGATGCAGTAACATGAAGGGAGGTAGACACTGGTGGTAGGAATGGCCCTGACTGAAAATATCTGAAATGCAAGTGGGAAGGACTTTGTAGATCACAATGGTGTCAATAAAATAAAACTTAATCTGTGGCCTAGAGGGTCACTGGATGAGGAAATGCCATGGAGTAAAGGGGACATGCCTCAATCACCTTCAACCCCAGAGCTTGGGGAGGAGGACAGAGAAGGCAAAGGTAGCAGGCAGGGGTGGAAGGTGACAGAGATGGGAGCTGACGCCTGTACTGGGTTTGCTGTTATAATATTACCTGTCTAAAACCCAACTAGCAATAGCTTTGCCAACCATGGTGCCTTTTTTCATTAACTGTCTCTGTTTTGAACACTGTGATTCACACAATTATTTCTGGGGGTCAGAGCAATAGCACAATGAGTGGGTCATTTGCCTTACACACAGCCGACCTATTTGAGTCCCAGTATTCCAAAAGGGTCCCCAAACCTGCCAGGAGTGATTCTTGAGTGCAGAATCACTAGTGACCCCTGAGCACCGCCAGTGTGAGCTAAAAGCCCCCCAAAAAAAACACTAATAGTTATCTAATACTCCAATCCCATCCCACCACCCATGCGACATTCCCTCCACCTCATCATCAATTTTTCAACCTCCCCTTGGCAGGTAAAAGAATCTACCATATTTTCCGGCATATAAAACAACTGGGCGTATAAGATAACCCTCTAATTTTGCAGTTAAAACATAGGTTTAGGCCTCTATTCGCTGTATCAGACAGAACGTTCCTGTGCTGCAACTGTATGTCCCACAGTGAGCCAATCACAACAAGCAAAGGTTCAAAGGTTACACTGTCATAGACTTCCTCTCTGACTCTGGCCAATCTGAGCAGCCTTTTGACAGTGTAGATTCAGGTCCAGAACATTGTCTAATTTGCATGCATCAAAAGCCTGCTTGGATTGGCTGAGTTAGAGAGGCGGTCCGAGAAGCCTTGCAGTGATAGGTGCAGGATCTTATTGGAAAATTCGTTTTGTGGCAATATTCAGACAATTTTTCTTTAGCGGCATATTGAAACATTTTTCAGGATATACTTGGCATATAAGAGGACCCCCGATTTTCGGTTGACATTTTTTTGTTTCAAAAGTCGTCTTATACGCCGGAAAATATGGTACCTAATACGGCTTGATACAATCACATGGTAATGGAATTATGGAGGGTAAAATGGTATTAAAAAAAAAAAGCTAGAGTGATAGCACAGCGGTAGGGTGTTTGCTTTGCACACAGCCAATTTGAAACAAACCAGGGTTCGATCCCTGGCATTTCATATTGTTCCCCAAACCTGCTAAAAGCAATTTCTGAGTGCAGAACCAGGAGTTACTCCTGAGCACCGCAGGGTGTGACCCAAAAAAGCAAGCAAGAAAGAAAACAAGTGAGCACTGCCTTATCTCGCAAGGGGCTTTATGTCACTGCGTGGGATCTACTAAGCTGCCATTGCCAACTGAGCAATAATATTGCTGTTGATTCTGTTGTTGGGGTTATGTGGCTTCTATGATAATTTCACATCAGATTTGGTGTATTCCCCCTGGAAAATTAGTATAAAAATGATGGGGTATAAAGTGGCTGCAGAAGTGGCTGCATGCTCCATGACCCTGAGGATCTGTGGAGCTGAGTTGATGAGCTCAAGCAGTGACAGCGACAGTTTGTTGGGACCCTTGGGAGGGTTTCTGTGTGATCAGCTGCAAGGTCAGCATGTCCGTGAGTATGTCCTGCCCATCTAGCCTCTCCTTCGAGGGCTACAGGGGTCTATGGCGTTGGCCACTTGTGCAGACACTCAGAAGGCTCTGGATCATGGCCGAAGCTCCTGGGACTTCTTGAAGTACGATGGAAGAGGTGGCCAGCCTGAATCCAAGGGTTCCCTAGAGATGTCAGCCACAAAACCATCGTCCCTAAAGTGTTTGGAGACTTGGAGTCTCTACAGAGATGAGTGGTGAAACAGTTTTTGATAGGAAGGAGGGAAGGAAGGAAGGAAGGAAGGAAGGAAGGAAGGAAGGAAGGAAGGAAGGAAGGAAGGAAGGAAGGAAGGAAGGAAGGAAGGAAGGAAGGAAGGAAGGAAGGAAGGAAGGAAGGAAGGAGGGAGGGAGGGAGGGAGGGAAGGAGGGAGGGAGGGAGGGAGGGAGGGAGGGAGGGAGGGAGACAGTGCTTTGCACACCACACCACCAATAGGTCAGAAAATCCTCTCCCTGACTGAATTTGGTCTAACCTTTAAAACTACACAAAATAGGGCTGGATGGGACCTAGAGATGGCATGGAATAGGGCGTTTGCCTTGCATGCAGAAGGACGGTGGTTCGAATCCCGGTATTCCATATGATCCCCTGAGCCTGCCAGGAGCGATTTTTGAGTGTAGAGCCCAGAATAACCTCTGCACACTGCCGGGTGTGACCCAAAGGAAAAAAAAAAAAAAAAAAAAAAAAAAAACCCAGGGCTGGAGCAAGAGCACAGGCACAGCGGGAAGGGCACTTGCTTCGCACACACTTGACCACATTCAATCCCCAGCACCCCACATGGTCCCCCCAGTCTCACCTGGAGTGATCCCTGAATGCAGAGCCACAAGTAAGCCTTGGGCATCACCGAGTGGCCCCCATCCCAAACCAAACCCAAAAAGAAACTCCCTATATAAGATAAATTATTTACTGCTGGCTTGTTCTGGTGCTTGCATTTTGGGCCCCACCCAGCAAAGCACAGGAACTACTCCCCACTCAGTGCTCAGAACCATGTGATGCCCTGCTCAGGACCCCAGGCCTCTTGCTCGGCGTCCTGCACAAACATCTGTGCACACACATAGGAAAGATTCCCTGAAAAGCTCTGCCACCCTGCTGAGCTCGGTGAGGGACATGAGTCTGGCCTTGTCTGGGGGTCCCAGACACTCATGGCTGGACGGTTGGCACATGAGGGGGAGTCACCCCCAACATGGGGAACAGCAGCAGCGGTTTCTGTTTCTTCTCTTTGGGGGCCACACCCAGAGGTGTTCAGGGGCTCCAGGCAGAAGCACATTCCCAAAGCTTCTGCTGCTTTTCAAGTTTACCCCAATTTGCACGCGATTTGCATGTTCACCAGCTCATGTGTGCGTGTGTGTGTGTGTGTGTGTGTGTGTGTGTGTGTGTGTATACACAGTCCCCCCTTCCACCCCACCCTTCCATCAGCAGCCCCCAAATCCAGGCAGGACCCCACCAGTACCATCAGAACCACCCTGAAGCTCCTGTCTGCCCCTGGGATGAACTTGGTCAACTGAGGACCCTTTCCCATTCTTCCATGCCTCAGTTTCCCCATCTGTGAAAAGAACCCTCATGGGTTCACCCGTGTTCACCCAGAGTACAGGGGTGGCTTCATAAACACCCACTGTCCCCCCCACACACACACACCAATAACTCCGACCTATCTTAACACGTCTGTTTTGGGGACTTGACTGACAGACCGTCCCCTCAAATAAGGACTTATTTAGGAGGCTTCTGGACGGAGGCCCAGAAACCCAGATCGTTCAAAGGATGAATCGTCGGCCTGAGGGGCACTGGCCACGGTCTGGGGGGCCCCCACGGCAGGGGGGGAAGGAACAGAGCGAGGGTTTAAGTCCAGGACAATGCTCGCCAGCAGAGCTCCCCACGGCTGCCCCTCGGAGCCCCGAGAAGAGCCATTTTCTTGTTTAAAGCCTTCAAGAGCTATTAAGTTGGGCGAATCCTGGTAAAACAGCTGGAAACCTAAGTCGCAATTTAAACAGCCGCAGCTCTGCGCGCCGGTCTGGAATGTGAGGGCCGCCGCCCGGCCAGGCCGCAATTGTCTGGGCTAAGCGGATTGAGCTGGGCCAGTGGCCGGGCTGAATGCAGGGCTGAGGGGGCCTAGACAGCTGCCCCCAGCCTGGGCCGGTGCCCCACACCCGCTCGCCTGTCTTGTTCTCTTTTCTTGACAGAAAACTCTCATTCACCCTCTTTTCTCTGCAACCCCCTTGAATCAGCCCATTCTTTGCCAGTGTGGAACAAATGAAGGCCGGCGGGGTCCGCTCAGGAACCAGCCGTAAATAAAACGTGTTTCGTTGATCGACTTCAAAAAGTCTGGGGGGGTGGCTCTGGAGGGGTGGAGGGGGTTTGGGGAGGGGAGGGGAGAGCAGGGATGGGGAGAAGGAACATCCAGGGGGAGGACCAGGAGGAGGAGGAGGAGGGGGACCGGGCATGCCTGTGTCCTGTCTCTGCCCACCCCCTGTCTTCCTCCCTTCACCCTTGCAAGCAACGGTCTGTTTGCTTTGTGGGGACCTCAATCCTGCAGGCGCCTGGAGCCCCAACAGTGGCCAGTCACCAAAAGCACTGCCGGTGGTTCCTTTCAAAGGTTCATTTTATTTTGCCCTTGATCCACCCACAAATTAAAAATGGGGCCCAGGGGAAGGGTTCAGCTCGGGTCTTACGTAGCCCTGCCCACCAGCCCCTTGGAAAATGTGGGTCCCCCTTCCCTCTCCCAACCCCCTGCACCATCCATCTCCCAGCCAGTTCCCAGGGAGCTCCCTGTCATACACACACACACACACACACACACACACACACACACACACACACACACGCCACACTCTGCCACCCCAGTATGGAGACAGGGACAGGAGCTTTCTGGCTCAGAAGCCTCCTCACCCCACCCCACCCACTACTCAGTCCAGTCCAATGGCAGAGGACAGTGGAGGCCTGACTTTGGGTGCAGATTTAATAAGCCTCACTATGTGAGAGGCACGTGGGCACCCCCAAGACGTGAAGGGCACCCCGGCCATTCACAAGAAAGGCTGTGCGGGCATCAGCCTTGCAAAAGTGATGGCTGGAGGTTACAAAATAAATGCATGACCCGTGAAGTGGTACAGTGAAAAGGTGGGGATCTTTGAACCCCACCTTACCCATCACCACGGGGTGGGAAGTAATTCAGACCTCCACCACCCCCCCATTCTGTCTGATCCCACACTTCCTACAGGTCACACCCCTCTGCAAACGCAGAATCCTGCATCCGGTTTTTCTATGTTTTTTCTGGCTTGTTTTTCTTTTTTTTGGGGGGTGGTGTTTCTGTGCTTTGGGGCCACACTCGATGGTGCTCAAGACTGACTCCTGGCTTTGTGCTCAGGGAGCACTCTTAGAAGGACCTGGGTAGGGGGACCCTCTATGGTGCAGGGACTCGCTCCTGGGGTTGCTGCAGGCAAAGCAGATGCCCACTATGGCATCTCTCCGGCCCTCAGATCCTATTTGAAAAGGTGCTTTTGTCACTGTTCCCAATGGGTGAAAGGGTGTGTAAAGATATTCTTGGGCCTCCCAGCTTCCATCCTTCTGTTCTCCCACTAAAGAACATTTCATTTGAATTTTATATTATTCGCTCATTCATTCATTGTTGTTATTTACTATTTATTTATTATTATTTACTTATTTCATATGATTTAGTTCCCCTCATGCTGTCTAGCAAGAGCTCTTTGTTTATTTTTAACATTCAGTCTCATTTTCCCTGTCATTGTCATTTTGATGGTAGAGGTGGGGATGGGGGGGTCTCACGCTGGCCTGGGGGTGGTGTCCTTGAGCATTGCTCCCTGACAGTGGGTTCTGGGGCTACGAAGTTCACCTGGGGGAATGGTCCGGATGCACCTGACAGCCTCGTTTTTTGAAGACACGCCCACTCTCAGATTTATTTATATGGAATTATTTGGTTTATAAGAATTGTTCTTGGGGCCGGGTGGTGGTGCTAGAGGTAAGGTGCCTGCCTTGCCTGCGCTAGCCTTGGATGGACCGCGGTTTGATCCCCCGGCGTCCCATATGGTCCCCCAAGCCAGGAGCGACTTCTGAGCGCATAGCCAGGAGTAACCCCTGAGCGTCACCGGGTGTGGCCCAAAAACCAAAAAAAAAAAAAAAAAAAGAATCGTTCTTACTTGGGTTATGATTTGATTTGTTTTGGGCCACACCCAGCAGTGGTGTTCAAGGGTTCCTCCAGATTCTGCACTCAGAAATCGCTCCTGGCAGGCTGGGGGGGGGGGGACCAGGTGGAATGCCGGGGATCAAACCCAGGTTGGCGATGTGCAAAGCAAACACCTTCCCCACTGTGCTATTTCTCTGGCCCTGTTTTGTTTTGTTTTATTTTTGACAGGAAGCAGAACTTATTGGGGTGGGGCAGGTGCGGGGGTGGGAAACAGGGACTCAGGGAAAGGGTGGACAGCTCTCAGGACCCACCACTTGTTGCTAGACCCTGATTAGGGGTGTGCAGGGCCCCACCGGGTCTGGGACCAGCCGCTTCAGTCCCCACAACTTCCCACTCACCGCTTCTCACCACGCACGACTTTTGTTTCCTTGTTTGGGAAAGGGCCACCCCTGTGGTGGTGATCGTGGGCTCAGCACACTAACATGTGCTCAGGAGAAAGGTGGGTGTGAGTGTCCCCCGCAGAAATGGCATCTCAGCTCAGCGTTGATCACAGAGACCGCACAGAGTCCTTCTGTCCCCCCCTGGGGAAGAGGGGTGGCCAACTCAGGATACCATACTCATTGCAGATTTTTTTTGTGTATGTGGTTTTGGGGTCACACCCGGCAGTGCTCAGGAGTTTTTCTTGGATCCGTGCTCAGAAATTGCTCCTGGCAGGCACGGGGGACCATATGGGACGCCGGGATTCGAACAGATGACCTTCTGCATGAAAGGTAAACGCCTTACCTCCATGCTATCTCTCCGGCCCCTCATTGCAGATTTTAATGCCAAAAAATTGTGAGGAGGGCAGTTCTGGAGCAATAGCACAGCAGGTAGAGTGTTTGCCTTGCATGCAGCCAACTCGGGTTCGATCCCTAGCATCTCCTAGGGTCCCCTGAGCCTGCCAGGAGTGATTCCTGAGCACAAAAGGAGTAACTCCTGAACATCGCCGATGGCCCAAAAGCAAAACAAAGCTTGAGGGGATGCATAAAAGTGGGGTGCAACTAAGCATCTTACGTGATCTTCGATTAGTTCAGCGTTTCCTTCAGAAACCTGAGCTCCGGGTTTCGCCTGCGCTAGAAGGTTTGACATTCACAACTCCTGATTTCCGCAGATTTTAGCGACGCTCAGATGAAAATAATTCCAGTGGAGGTTGCAGATTTCGGGACTGTGGGGGAGTCAGCCCACGGCTGAATATACATAAACCGGAACGGGCCGTCTTGGCTATTTGAAGCTACAATTTGCTGGCATTGGGTTTATTGTGCCAACAGCCCTCCCCTGCCACCCGTCGACAGTTGCAGATCCTACCCTGAAGCCTAGTCCCATTAAACAGCCACTCCCCATCCTCCCTGGCTGAAGTTCGCTCCAGCACCTGACGAGTCGGGGGTCTCCTGTGATGGCAGTGAGGTAACTGTCCCCAAGCTCACGCATGGACAACCTGCTCAGTTATTTCCATTCTTTGTTGTTTTGTTTTGCTTTGGGGGCCTGCACATGGCAGAACTTGGGGTTGACTCCTGTCTCTGTGCTCAGGGGTGTTGGGAAGTCCCAGGATCCTGTGCTGTCAGGACTGAACCGACTTTAGTTCCATGGAAAGAGGCTTGAATTTCCTTTCTTTTGTTCTTTTTGGGGCCACGCCCAGCAGTGCTCAGGGGTTACTCGTGGCTCTGTGTTCAGGGGACCCTATGGGATGCCGGGGATCGAACCTGGGTTAGCCACATACAAGCCTCCCCCAACATGTCTGGGGGGAGGAAAGAGGGGTCCCCTGCACTACTTCCTTCTCCTCCAACCCCTCCATCACTAGGAGAGCTGCAGGGCACCGCTTTAAGGGTATAATGTCCTTTCCACTGTGCTCTCTGGCCACCTAGCTCTTCTTTGAAGGAAGACTTAGGCATTTTCCTGTGAGGATCTCACACCCCTTTATGGGGTCCCCTCATCTGCGCAGGAACACGGGGTGCTCTTCCCATGTGCCTGGGAATAATGTGCTTTGAGCGGGGCTGGACAATTTTCTGTGCGACTGTCCCCACTCCGCTCACATTTCTCTGGGCAATGTACCCAGAAACTCGAGGCTGAGTCTCCCGCTGGGTCTATTTTAAGCGGCAACTTTACAGCTGCGTCGCTCACGTTCTCATCTGCCAGGTGCACACAGACTCCATGGCACGCACCACCTGGCACCCCGGTTTGTGTCTTCCTTTGGGGGAGCCTGTCAGGCACCTTACATCCTTTTTGCTTGTTTCTTTGTTTTTGAGCCACACCCAGGAGTTGCTCCTGGCTCTGTGCTTAGAAATCACTCCTGGGTGGCCGGAGCGATAGCACAGCGGTAAGGCATTTGCCTTTCACACAGCCAACCCAGGATAGACCCAGGTTCAATTCCTGGCATCCCATATGGTCCCCCAAGCCTGCCAGGAGCAATTTTGAAGTGCAGAGCCAGGAGTAGCCCTTGAACACCACTGCCGGGTGTGGCCCAAAACAAACAAAAAAGGCTCAGGGAATCAAACCCGGGTCGGCCGTGTGCCAGGCAAATGCCCTCTCTGCTGTGCTTTGGCTCCAGCCCCTGACACAGTCTTTTTAGAAGTTCCTAAGACTAATACACAAGGCTGGAATTACAGGACCACAGAGGTGCCATGGGGACAAAGAATGCTCTGACATTTGGTTGGCTGAGAGATGGGATATGAGGAGCTGCCCAGGGTTCTGGGGGTCAAGGCCCTCAGGACAGGCCTGGAACCTCTGCCCCTGCCCCCAATGCTTAGCATTCACGAAGATGAACCATTTTCCTCAAAGAACCTCCCAGCTGTATGGGTCAATAGCTTTCTCCCCGACTGGAGAGGTTGGGCACAGGGGCTAGAGGCTGTGTCTGTGAGGGGGGGGGGGAGAGGGGTCCCCTGCACCACCTCCTTCTCCTCCAACCCCTCCATCACTAAGAGATCTGCAGGGCACCACTTGTAAGGGTATAATTTCACCCCATCATCCAGGGTGGGCAGATTCGTGTCCCAGAATCCTGACCCGGTATCTGAAGCAAAGTGGGTACCCACCCTCTCCCTGGGACCTTGGCATGTTCTTTTGGCCAAGCAGGAAATCTTGGTGCTGTGCTCCCTCCCCGCTATGACAGGCCCCCCACCCAGGCCCTGGGTCCCTAAAATGGGTCTTTCTGCCAGCTAGGCAAGGCCCCGGGGCCCCGGACAGGCAAGACAATGCTTCTAGACTTCAACCTCCCTGAAACAGCCCCCCAATCTCTCATCTTTGCCTGTTTCCCAATGCCCCTGAAAATGCCAGTGCTGGGGTGCCCCAAAGCTGCATAGCTGAGACTGAATGAAGTCAGAGGGCTGGGGGGCACTCAAACAGTGAGCACAGACTAGCAGGCCCAAGGCCTGCATCTCTGGGAGTAGTCCAGGTACCCCCAAGCACCCTAGGACTTGACCTCTAACATAAGAAAGAAGAGAGGTGTGGAGAGGTGGCGCTAAAGGTAAGGTGTCTGCCTTGCGAGCGCTAGCCAAGGAAGGACCGCGGTTTGATCCCCCGGCGTCCCATATGGTCGCCCCAAGCCAGGGGCGATTTCTGAGCACTTAGCCAGAGTAACCCCTGAGCATCAAACAGGTGTGGCCCAAGAAAAAACAAAAAAAGAAGGAAGGAAGGAAGGAAGGAAGGAAGGAAGGAAGGAAGGAAGGAAGGAAGGAAGGAAGGAAGGAAGGAAGGAAGGAAGGAAGGAAGGAAGGAAGAGAGGGAGGGAGGGAGGGAGGGAGGGAGGGAGGGAGGGAGGGAGGGAGGGAGGGAGGGAGGGGGAGAGAGAGAAAGAGAGAAAGAAAGGAAGGAAGGAAGGAAGGAAGGAAGGAAGGAAGGAAGGAAGGAAGGAAGGAAGGAAGGAAGGAAGGAAGGAAGGAAGGAAGGAAGGAAGGAAGGAAGGAAGAAGAAAGAAGTAGAAAGAAAGAAAGAAAGAAAGAAAGAAAGAAAGAAAGAAAGAAAGAAAGAAAGAAAGAAAGAAAGAAAGAAAGAAAGAAAGAAAGAAAGAAAGAAAGAAGAAAGAAAGAAAGAAAGAAAGAAAGAAAGAAAGAAAGAAAGAAAGAAAGAAAGAAGAAAGAAAGAAAGAAAGAAAGAAAGAAAGAAAGAAAGAAAGAAAGAAAGAAAGAAAGAAAGAAAGAAAGAAAGAAAGAAAGAAAGAAAGAAAGAAAGAAAGAAAGAAAGAAAGAAAGAAAGAAAGAAAGAAAGAAAGAAAGAAAGAAAGAAAAGAAAAGAATGAATCAGGGGGCCAGAATGACAGCGCAGCCGTAGGGCATTTGCCTTTCGGGCAGTTGACCCGAGATGGACCCGGTTCGATTCCCAACATCCCATAGAGTCCCCAGAGCCTGCCAGGAGCCATTTCTGAGCGCAGAGCCAGGAGGAACCCCTGAGTGTGGCCCAAAAACAAATCAAAAAGCTGTACATATGCGTGCTTATGTGTCCAAGTGTGAAGACGTGTGTGCTTAGAGCTGTCTGCATGTTGATGTACAAGTGTGTCTGTGCCACGTCTGCGTGTACACTTGTGCGTGCGGGACCCGCTCTGCTCTGCCTCTGAGGGTCAGCGTGTCCGACGCTGTCTGCGATGCCGCTGATTGACTGATGGGCGCGCCCAGGGGCCCCCCGGGGGAGACCGGAGCAGGCTGAGCGGACAAAAAGAAGCGAGCCTGGCCTTTGAGCGAGGCCTGGGAGCAGAAGAAAAGGGGGCGCGCCGATTGGTGGTCGCCAAGGAGACGGGCGCGGGGGTCTCCAGCCTGGAGGCTCCGGGGGGCCACTCCTCTCCAGCTGTGCGCCTCTGCAGAGGGGTCCAGTGTGGGGTCCCCAAGGCCAGGGGCGAGGGGGGCGCAGGGGAAGCCCCGAGGCCAGGCAGAAGAGCACCTTGGGGCCAAATGACAACCTGGCTCCTAGTCCTGCGCCCCTCGCAGGGGGTGGCCACAATGGGGCGCCCTGCCCACCGCACCCCAAGCCTGGCCTTCTGCGCGGCACCGATGGCGATGGCGATGGCGCAGCAAGGTCCCTAGCGGGCCAGTCCCACTGTCTGGCAGGGCGCAGGGAGGTCTTGGGGCCTTGCCCACCGCCCGACGGGCACACCGGGTGTCCACCCCACAGGCGCGCACACACGCAGAGTGTTTGGACACCCCTTAGACACCCTGCAGGGGGTCCCCATCATCTTGGGGTGGCCCAGGCCGGCCCTGCCCTGAGCGCGCACAAAGCTAGGTGCGGTTATTGGGGTGCAGGAATGGGGCTACCCCAGGAGCGGGGGCGTCTCTCCCTGGAGGACCCCAGGGGATGGGTGCAGGGCGGGGTGGGGTCGGAGGGGCGGGGTGGGCAGTTTTCGGGGCGAGCCCTCCCAACCCGGCCCTGCTGGTCTCCCCCAAAAGCTGGGGTCCCCCGCCCCCCACCTGCCGCCCGCCCCTGCCGCCTGCCCGCCCGCCCTCCCTCGCGCCCCGCCCCCGAGGCCGTCCTCGAGCTCCCATTGGCCGGTCGCGCCCCAAGCCCCGCCCCCGGCTCCCGCGGGCCAATGAGCGCGCGCCTGTCACCGGGCGGCGCCGACTGCGCTGGAGCTGGGGCCGGGAGGAGCGCGCACTGGCGGCCGCTCCGAGGCTCCGAGGCTCCGCGCCCCGCGCCCCGCGCCCCGGCCCGGCCGCAGCGAGCATGGCCGCGCGCTGGCACTTGTGCGTGCTGCTCGCCCTGGGCTGGCGCGGGCGGCTGGCGGGGGGCAGCGGGCTGCTCCCAGGTAAGCCCCGGCGGGGTGGGCAAGGGTCCCGGGGAGGCGCCCCCCAGAGCCCCCGAAACCCCCCCGAAGCTCCCCGAAACCCCCAAAGTCCCCCAAGAACCCCAAAAAATACCCCAAACCCCCGGAACCCCCAAAGCCCCCCAAAATTCCCCAAATCCTCCCAAGCCCCCATAAAGCTCAACAAAACCCCCAAAGACCCTCCACAGCTCCCCCAAAGCCTCCCAAAACGCCCAAAGCCCCCCAAAACTCCACAAAACCCACCAAAGACCCTCCACAGCTCCCCCAAAGCCTCCCAAAACGTCCCAAAGCCCCCCAAACCTCCAAAGCTACCCAAAGCCCCCCAAACCTCCAGAAACCCCCCCAGAAAAAACAAAGCCCCCCAAGCCCTCCTAGGCCTGCGCCTTGGGAGGGCAGCAGCCACCCACCCACCCCCATGCGCCCCCAAAGTGCTGCCTCTTTGCAAAGTAACTTCTGGAGGGACCCCCGGGGAGCCAGGGGGTGCGCAGGCCCCAGGGAAGAAAGGAAGGAGCAGGAGGGAGAACTCGGGCGGAGGGGACTGAGGGTGGGGGTCCCCCGGAGCTGGCGCCACTGGGACTGGAGGCTCCCATCACGGACTAACAGACGGACGGACGGATGGACAGACTGACAGGGGAGATGCTGGGGGGCCCATGGGGGGGCCGATGGGCCTTAGGAAAGGGGCACGCACGCACGGGGGTGGGGTAGCACAAAAGGACCCAGAGAGAAGAGTGGAGAAGGAACCCGAATAGGTCCTAGTGGGGCGAGAAGAAAGAGCCGGGGAGGGAGGGCCAGAGGGACAGACAGGCAGACACACAGGGAGGAGGACAGCAGGACAGGCAGAGCCCGGGAATGAGGGGCGCAGGATGAGGGGAGACCAGACCTTAAGCTCCTGAAGGTGCTGGTGGAAACTGGGAAGCAGTCGCCGGAAGGTCCGAGGAGGGAGGCTCGGCAGAGGGGAGGAGGAGGCTGTCCGCCTCAGAGGACAGTCAGGAAAGGGGGTCAGAGCCCCCCGAGGAGAGATTGGGGGGCTGGGACAGGTACGGAGGCCCTGTGAGTCCCCCGTGATTCCCCAGAGTCCACAGCAGCACCCCCTTGTCCCAGGGGTCCCCCATCCCCAGGACAGATCTTTAGTGGTTCTGTCTCCCTCCCTGCCCTACAGCTCCAATTTCTGGCTCCCCTGGGCGAGGTGGGGTGCGGTGCAGCTGTCCCACAGTCTGCCAGGATGCACCCGGGGGCTACCAGGCTGCCGAACTGGTAGGCACTTTCCACACAGCCCCCAGAGCTGGGCCCTGCTGTGCCCGCCCTCCCTAGGGTCCCCCTTCATCCCAGCTCTGCACTTCTGTGCGCCGGTTCCCCGCCGGCCATCCTGTCTCGCTCACACTTCTCTGGGAAGTCTGCAGCAGACACCCCAAAGTGAGACAGGCACCCCCAGCACAGTGGGTCCAGAGTCCTAGGTGCCGCCCCCAGCCCTCCCCACTGGCAGATGAGAGGTAGGTGTCTCCGGACCCTTGCAGGAGGAAAGGGTGCAGGGTGAGGAAAGCCCTGAGGATCCAGTCTCTGGGCATCCCCCCATTGGCTGAGCCAGAAGGTAGGGCCCTTCCAGGCTCTTGTCTATGTCCATGGTCTGTGTACTTGTGTTGTGCATGACATGTAGGTATAGCCTGCAAGGCATGTGTGTTTGTGAACTGTGTGTTGTGTGTCGGTCCAGCCTGTGTGTCATGTGTGTGTGTCCATGTACTGCAAGGTATATATTGTGCGCCCATGTAGCGTGTGAGTGTGTCTGTGTGGTGTTGTGTCCGTGTAGCATGGGAACGCATGTGAGGAAATATAGTGTTGTGGCATGTGGACACGTGACTGCGTGTGTGTCCATGAGTGTGAGCACATGAGTAGAGGTGTGTCTGACATGCAGAAACATGAATTCATGTGTGTCTGCTGCATGTGGAATGTGTCTGTATGGCTGTGGCTGTGGCTATTTGCCTACATGTATGTCTGTGGTGTGTGGGTGTGTGTCTGTGTGTGTTCGTGGTTATTTGCCTACATGTATGTCTGTGGTGTGTGGGTGTGTGTCTGTGTGTGTTCGTGGTATGTGGACAATGCCTGCGTGTGTGTGTCCGTGTGCTTTCTCAGCGGGTGGGTCCACAGGTCTCTCGTGTCCGTCTTCCTCCTGGGCAGACTGGCTCGGCTGAGGGCAGGGAGGAAGGAGGGGATTGTTCCCATGGGGCCCCCCTGCTGCCAGCACAGGACCCGCAGGAACAGATGGTGGGGGCCATCTGAAGCAAAGTGGGGACCCACCCCAGGACTTCTCAGCTGACTCCAGGGAGACCCTCTGGGTCCACCTGTCCATCCATCCTTATGTCTGTTAGTCTGTCTGTCTGCACCTTATCTGCACCCCAGACCTGCTTGTTCTATGTGGCAGGTAGTTGCCATCCTTTGTGAGCAGCCCACCCTTGGCAGAGCTCTCTGAGCCTCATTTCCTTCTCTGGCCAGAGAGCTGAGGTGTAGACACAAGTCCTTTTGTGGGGGCCATACCCAAGAGCTGGGTTGGGGGGGACCGTGCAATGCTCTCAGCCTCCGAGCCACCTCTGGCCCCACTGTGTTCCCCTACCGGATGAGTTGGGGTCTGGAGGCCTGGATGGAACCAACCCCAGACTTGCAGCTGAAAGCAAAAAGAAGGGAACAGAGGCAAGGAGAGGGCATCCCATCCCGCAGCTGTCACAGGCGGGTGTTGACCACTCCTGGTTGCCCCAAGTGTAGACCCAGAAGAGGCTCTTCCCAGTGCCCCCTCCTCCTCCTGGGAACAGATGCTCTGAGCTAGCTGGGAGCAGAGTGGGGATGACACTTGCCTGGCACCTGGGTTCCATTCCCCAAGCACTGCAGCTTCATCAGGCATGAGCCTTGAGCCCAGAGCTGGGAGCAAGCCCTGAGCACTGCTGGGTGGGACCCCCAAACAAACAAAAAAGCAACAGTAACAAACACACACACCCCGAAAAAACAAGCTGAGTGGGCTTGTGGGAGAGATAAGGACTGCCTGTCTTCAGGCCACTGGCACCTGTCGTAGTGCTGTGACGCTCCACTGCCCAGTACATCCCGACTCAGGTACCCAGGCCTGTCAGGTACTCATGCCTGTCACCCCGTCCAGGTGCTGTGGACGTGGACGAATGCTCCGAGGACTCAGACGACTGTCACATCGATGCCATCTGCCAGAACACGCCCCGGTCCTACCGGTGTCTGTGCAAGCCAGGCTACAAGGGAGATGGCCGGCAATGTGAAGGTGAGTGGTCATGGTGTGGGCAAGGGCACAGTGCCCACCCAGCAGGTCAGGGATGCCCGGAAACCCCCTCCTGTGGGTCTTTATATGCAAGGGTTCCACGGAGACACCTAGTCACCTATCAGTAGTGCTCAGGGTCCCTGGGGCTGCACCTGGCCATGCTTGGGGGCCACATGGTGCTAGGAGAGGGTCCAGGCAGGAAACTTGGACCCTCCCGTTGAGCTGTTTCTTGTCCCCAGGCTCTATTCTTGGAAAGAAATTAAAGTGAGGGAACCAGAGGACAGAGAGAGTGTTTGCCTTGCTCGCAGCCAACCTCATTTGATCCCCAGCATCCCATAGGGTCCCTGTTAGGAGTGATTTCTGAGCACAAAGCCAGGAGGAAGCCCTGAGCACCACTGGGTGTGGCCCCAAAACAAGAGAGAGAGAGAGAGGAGAATGAGGCAAAGCATTGATCAGTTACTGGGTCCTTCTGTACCTGGTTAGAGGTGTGTGGGGTTGCCAACCCACCAGGGACGCTAAGTACAAATCTAGATCCTCCGTATGTTGCCAAAATGCTCCCCGGGGCCACTCACAGTAGCCGCCTTAGTGCCTGTGGATGTCAGTCCTACCCGGGTCCTGCCCAAGAAGGGGGAGTCAGGCTGAGACCAGAGCAGCCATGTCATCCATCCCTAGCTCTGTTTGGCCCTCAGCCCCCCTAAAAGTCAGAGAAGAGCTGGTCTTCGGAACCAGGACTCCCCCAACACCCAAACAACCAGGCACAGGCCTGGAATGTTGTATGGATCTAGAGCCTGCGGCTGGCAGAGGAAGTGGCTTTCAAGGTTTTGCCTTCTCAGGGCCACCACTCTGGTGCCCCAACCTGTGGGGGGTCTGTGGGGAGAGCAGAGCCCAGGAGCACCCAGTTCTGCCTACAGCCTGCTGATAGGGCTGACTCTGAGGCCACAGTCTCTCCTGGAGGCCCCAAACATGTCCCCACCGATGTTGGTGGCACGTGACAAGGACTGAAGGTGGGCGGTGACAGACCCATGTCCCAGCACTCCCCCACGGGCCAGAAGCTGTGTGGTCTCTGGAGCTCGGGGAGCAGGGCCTCACTGTTCCCCTAGTTGGGAGTCCCCATGCCCCGCGCCTCTGAGGAAGAGGATGTTGATAATAGTGGTGATGATATTGTGATGATGGTGGTGGTAATGAAACCTTAGAAAAGAAGAGGGGTGACACTGCAGGTTGTGCGACATTGACCCCAGTGAAATCTTGTTCAGGCATGTAAAGGGAAGAAACTCTGATGTAAGGTCACAGAGGGATAGACTTGACTGGACCAGCTATGCTGGCCTGAGGAGCCTCGCCTACGGACACCTCATAGACCCACCCTGAACCCACACACAGACCCAGTGAATGCTCCTCACTCACGGTTCAGGCCTCTGTCCACTGCCACCGCTGCCTCCCATGGCCTGTCCCTGCCCACGAGGCTTGTCCTGCCTCCCTAGACTTCCCATCAATCCTGAGTGGTGGGGGTCCTGCTGGGGCCAGTAATAAAGGGAAGCCCCGGCCGGCTGTTGCCTGCAGGGAAATGGGGCTCCCTGAGTGTGGGGAGCCCCACCCTATCCCTGGGTCCTGCAGAATAACTGAGTGTGGGTCTCAAGAGGCCATGTGGCCTGAAGGCATCTCTGACCCTCAGAACCGTGTCACCCCAAAACTCTAGTGACCGTGGACTCCCCATACCACATGACAGTTGCTTGCAGTCCAGGGTGATTTCCTGCCACCCATCAAGGTTGGGTGACCATGGATGCAAGTATTGGGGGGCCATTTCAGATCCTGGAGTAACTCAGATGGAGCTCATGAAGTCAACAGTGAAATGGTTTGAGGGTCCTCTTGGAGCACAGGACAGGGGACCATGACAGATAGGACAGCCTGGGTGCAACTTCTAGGGGACCCACAGCCAAAGGCCCAGAATGGCTCCAGTGACTGGACCAGGTGTGGGTAGGAGGAATTCACTTATTCATGGGTTTTTTGGGGGGGTTTTTTTGTTTGTTTGGTTTTTGGTTTTTGGTTTTTGGGCCACACCCGGCAGTGCTCAGGGGTTACTCCTGGCTGTCTGCTCAGAAATAGCTCCTGGCAGGCACAGGGGACGCTATGGGACGCCAGGATTTGAACCAACCACCTTAGGTCCTGCATCGGCTGCTTGCAAGGCAAAAGCCACTGTGCTATCTCTCTGGCCCCACTTATTCATGTTTTGATTTACTGAATTTTTTTCTCGAACCAAGGCTCACTGTGCTACTGGTGCCAGGGTTTGTTGCATGGCTCCTTCTGGTGCCCACTTTCCATCAGACCATCCTCTTCCTCCTCCTCTGCCCTCCCATCCCCTACTTCACCCCAATGTTCCCTCATCCCTTGCCCAAAGGGGACAGCTTCCTACAGAGAGACCATCTCGGGTTCTGCAGCCTCTGAGCATTTGGTTGTTTTTGTTTTGTTTGGGGGCCACACCCAGCAGTGCTCAGGAGTTACTCCTGCTCTGTGCTCAGAGATCACCCCTGGCAGGCTCAGGAGAACCTATCAGATGCTGGGGATAGAATCCAGGTTGGCTATGAGCAAGACAAATGCCTTCCCTTCTGTGCTATCACTCTGGTCCCAAGTGGATCAGGAATGAATTATGGTCAGTCCCAAGAAGAGCAGAAAAGATCTCCCAGGGCCCTGAAGGGCCTACAGAGCGGAAGGAAGAGGTGAGGCCCAAGAGGGTGCAAGGGAGGACAGTGGAGGCAAAAATGGGTGCTAGGAAGGCCCCTTGCTCCAGCTCACTGCCTCCAGTGGCAGCTCCGGCTGGTGGGAAAGAGTCTCTTAGCAAGAGGAAGCACTGACTCTGGGGATCTGTGGGGTTCAAAGTCCCTCAATCACCCATGTTCCCCCAGGCTTCTGTCTTAACTAGCAATCAGCCTCCTCCTTGAGCCTCACTGACAGCATGCAGCCGCCATCTTTCTTTCCACAGCCAACCCTAGGGCCTTTGCACGTCCCTCCAGTCACCCTGCCCTCTCTCTCCCTGCCGCGAACATCCCCCACCTCCCTCACCCCTTGGCCTTTTGCCTCCTGGTCTGAATTAGTGGGGACCCCCCCCTTTGTGCTGTTCTGCTCATAGGGGCAGGCTGAGGACACGCCACCCCCCCCCCTTTAAATGCCTCAACTCATTTCACTTTAACTGCTTTGTTTTCATAGACATTTGCCGAGGAAAAGGACCAAATTATAGCTGGAATTGGGTCTCGCTAATCTTAATTAAAAGCTCTCGTTTCTAATGAGGACCAGGCCTCGGACGGGACAAACGGCCCTCGAAAGTCTTGTTTAAAGAACGAAGACACCCGCCCCCCCCTCCATAATCAGTGTTTAGTCTGAACCCACAGTACTCAGCGCCCCGCCCCGTGCACTTAATTTTGAGGCCATTTATACAAGTGCCTGATCCCACTGGCAAGTTCCAACAGAGGCCTGCTCCAAGACACTATAATTAAAACCCTGAGAGGAAATTGCATTTTGTTTTGGCCACAGCCAATCCAATATATTACTATTTTCCCCTTTGTGTGTGTGTAAAGGGGGGAAATGACAACCTTACGGGCATCTGTGATGACAAAATTAGCATGTGGGTCGGTGGTATAAACAGCCACTTCCTGACCTGGGATCCTGGGGCAGCGTGTCAGTCAGTGAAGTCGATTACTCAGTGAGCTGCTAAATGTTTTTACCAAAACTCCTAAGAATACACCCAGTGGCCCATTGAGCGGGACACTGGGGGGCAATTGGTTGGGGGGACCCTTCAAACCAACTGGCCTTCTTGGGGAATGATGCGTGTGACCTCACTAAGGCATTTTCATTTTCATCATCATCATCACACTATGAGCTTTGGGGAAAAATTTAGGAGGCTGGGAAAAGCCCCGGGGAGCTGAGACGGGAAGATGAGGGAATTCTTAAGTTCTCTCTCTCTCTCTCTCTCTCTCTCTCTCTCTCTCTCTCTCTCTCTCTCTCTCTCTCTCTCTCTCTCTGTTTCTGTCTCTCTCTCTCTGTCTCTGTCTCTGTCTCTTTCTCTCTCTCTCTGGGATTTTTTTGGGTTTTTTTTGGGGGGGGCACAATCGGTGATGCTCAGGTTCTGCACTCAGAAATCGCTCCTGGCAGTCTCTGGGGACCACAGGGGATGCCAGGAATTGAACTCGGGTCTGCCCCAATCAGTCACATGCAAGGCAAACGCCTTACCACTGTGTTGTCTCCGGCCCCTCTCTTTGGTTTTTAAGCAAATTCAGTGGTTGTTGAGTGCTGAGCACCCCACAGTGCTCAAGATTCACTCCTGGCTCTGTGCTCAAGGATTGCTCCTTCTAGTAAGGCTCAGGAGATTCTCTGAGGATCAACCTGGGTCAGTGCATGCAAGACAAGAGTTCTCCCTGCTAGACTGTGGCTCAGGCGCTCTTCAACTCTTTTTTTTTTTTTTTTTTTTTTTTTTGCTTTTTGGGCCACACCCGATGACACACAGGGGTTACTCCTGGCTATGTGCTCAGAAACTGCTCCTGGCTTGGGGGACCATATAGGATGCCGAGGATCGAACCCAGGTCCGTCCTGGGTCAGCCGAATGCAAGGCAAATAAACGCCATATCACTGCGCCACCACTCCACCCACCCACCCCCTTATTTTTTTTTTTTTTTTTTTTTTTTGCTTTTTTGAGCCACACCCAGTGATGCTCAGGGTTTACTCCTGGCTATGCACTCAGAAATTGCTCCTGGCTCCAGGGACCATATTGGACGAACCAAGTCCATCCTGGATAGGAAACATGCAAGGCAAACGCCACACCACCGTGCTATCATGCCAGTCCCCTTTTAACTCTTCAACTCCTCAAGTCATCCTGCTACTGTGTGTCAGGCCGAGGGGGCGCAGAAGGGCACTGCCACGTATGCCAGTCCCGGGTACTGGCAGGAACGTCTATACTGCAGAGCCTGTATCCATTTTAATTTGTGTGACTTTTTGTTTGTTTTTGTTTTGTTTGGGGCCACACCTGGTGGTGCTCAGAGGTTCCTCCTGGCTCTGCACTCAGGAATAGCTCCTAGAGCGCTCGGGGAACCTTATGGGATGCCAGGGATCAAATCCAGGTTGGCTGTGTGCAAGGCCAAGGCCCTCCATACTATGCGATTGCTCTAGCCCTAATTTTCATTTACTTGTTTAAGACTTTACATTTTCTTTTTTTTTTTTTTTTTTTTGGTTTTTCGGGCCACACCCGTTAGATGCTCAGGGGTTACTCCTGGCTACGTGCTCAGAAATTGCCCCTGGCTTGGGGGGACCATATGGGACACCGGGGGATCGAACCGTGGTCCTTTCCTTGGCTAGCGCTTGTAAGGCATACACCTTACCTCTAGCGCCACCTCGCCGGCCCCTACATTTTCTGATCTCAGGGATCATTCCTGGTAGTGCGGGGAGGGACCCATGCTGGGGTTCGAATCCAGGTCAGCCCAGGCAAAGCTCACGCCCTCCCCGCTATACTGTCCCATCAGCCCTGGGTCCTTTTCTCAAAAAGGAGAATAAAAGGTGGAGAAAGAGCTCCAAGCTGGAGCGTGGGCTTGGCCTGTGGGGGTCCCTAAGCACATCCCTCCCGTGGGCTCCCTCAAGCTCACCCTGCCAACCTTACACCCCCAGGAGTGGCTCTTAGGTCTTCTGATCTCTGTTTGAGGGACTCCTCGCACCCAGCAAAGGGAAGGGATAAAAAGCTCGTTCTGGGGCCAGAGCAACAGCACAAGTGAGGGCATTTATTTGCCTTGTACGCAGCTGACTCAGGTTCGATTCCTGGCATCCTATATGGTCTCTAAAGCCTACCAGGAGTGATTCCTGAGCACCGAGCCAGGAGGAACCTGTCAGTACAGCCAATGAGGGGCTCCTAATCCTGCCTCCCCATCTATCTGTCCAGCTGTCTGGACTAGTCTGTTTGGGGAAGGATCCAGAGCACTTTCTCTGCCACAGGTTTGATGGGGAGCAGCTGGGACACCCTGGCTCTGGCTTGGGGAGCCAAGCAGGAAGGTTTCGCTCAGATCAGTGTGTGGGGAGCAGATTGGGTGCACAAGTGTCCCCAGAGCTGGCTCAGGAGAGCTCAGGCCTGGCTTCAGTGGCTTGTGGCCCCTTGAATCTTGCAAGTGGCTTCACCTTGCCGCCTGGCACCTTGGCCAGTTCACACGCCTCTGGGGGTCCCCCCCATCCCCCCAGACTCCCCAACAGAGGGCCCCACACTGCCCTGTCCCCAGGCCCTCTTGCTTCCTCAGCAGCTACTGTATTTGTTTTTCCATCCGTGGAATGCCAGCTCCTAAAACTATTATTTCTAAGAAAATAAACTGTGGGCCTGTAAGCCTTTGAATGGCCCTGAGCTGGACCACAGGGTCCTTCAGAGGCCCTGAAGCGAAGGGGTGAAATCAGGGAACTCTCAGGGGTACTGAGGGGGTCCTCCAGATGGGCAACAGCTGTAGCCCCAGGAGGGAGAGCAGACACCCCCATATGGCCACCTCTTGCTAGTCCCCCCATGCCAGTAATTACATTGGGCAGCAGGCATTGGTCCTTGGACACAGGGTTCAGCTTGGGCACCTGGGACAGTTGGACCTCTTGGACCTTTCTTCTGAAAGAGAAGGGTTACCCCTGGCCATGCTCAGGAGTTATTGCTGGCTCAGGGGTACCAGTGCACTACCCACAGTCCTCTCTCTCTCTCTCTCTGGCCCTCTCAGGGCCCTTCTATGCAGGGCCAGACTCCAGAGCTTTCCCAGGCCAGGATGTCTCTGTCTCAAGGTGCTGCCTGTCCCCACACAAATCCTCATGCCTGGCCTCACATAGTCTACATGCTTCATACCTAGGTGACTCACTAGCCCCCCCCTCAGGCTGTACTTGGGGTACGGGAGAGTCTGGGCAGGGCAGGTACAGGGCTGAGATGTGGAGGTCTTTCAGGACCTGCTGGGACAGGCATAGCAAGACACTGGACCCCATTTCTCTGACTGTACTCTTTCTCTCGCACTCTGAATCTGTCTCTGTGTGTCTCTCAGTCTCTCTCTTTCTCTGTTTTTGTTTTTGGGTCACACTTGGTGGTGCTCAGGGGTTTTTCCTGGCTCTGCACTCTGAAATCACTCCTGGCAGGTTCAGGGGACCATACAGGATGTTGGGGATTGAACCTGGCTTGGCTCTCAGTCATCATACATGCAAGGCATGCTATAGCTCCAGCCAGTGTCTCTGTCTCTCTCACTCTCTCTGTCTCTATCCCCCGACACCCCAAAGGTGGGTCCTGGCAGGAGTTGCTGCTCCTTCTACTCTGGTTGAGCCCCGAGGTCCATCCCATGGGGCACGTTTAGATGACTCCTGAACTAGGGATGTCTCACCCACGTGACTGTCCCCCAACCGATCCTCTGCCCCCTTTTAAAGGTGCATCTTTGGGCTGGGGAGAGAGTGCAGGGGGTAAGGGCCTTCCTTGCCTTGCATGAGGCTAACCCTGATTTAACCCCTGGCACTATGAACCCCCCAAATTCCAGTGCCACTAGGTGTGGCCCAGAAAACTGAACAAAAGTGAGTTTTCATCATGGTCCTGTCAGAAGAACTCAGCAACCCCACTTGCCTATCCAGCAGTTGGCTCCAGGCTTCCCAACACCCCATATTTATTTTTGTTTGTTTGTTTTTGGGAGGGCCACACCCAGAAGCCCTCAGGGGTTACTCTTGGTTCTGCACTCAGGAATTATTCCTGACAGTGCTCGGTGAACCCTGTAGGATTCTGGGGATCTAACCCTGGTTTGCCACCTGCAGGTCAAACGCCTTCCACACTGCGCTGTTGCTCCAGCCCCAACACCCCGTATTTCCAATTGTGCTGTTGGGTCAACTGGAAAGGCTGTAGCTGAGATCCAGCATCTCCCCTGCCGTTTGCTGAGAGAATGGGGGGATCTTGCTGGGTAGGTGGTTGGAGTTGGCACGGAATTGGCAACCAGTGGCTTCTTTCATCCTGGCCTCAACCTGCAGACCGCATCAGGAGAGCGAGTTGGAATGTGACCTTTCTC
The DNA here is from genome assembly GCF_024139225.1 of Suncus etruscus. NCBI lineage: Eukaryota > Metazoa > Chordata > Mammalia > Eulipotyphla > Soricidae > Suncus > Suncus etruscus. The sequence continues at coordinate 2,628,152 of NC_064851.1, forward strand.
CCTGTAGCCCCTGTGAGCTAAAACTTGACTTCTTTCCTGCTAGCAGCCCCTGCACTGAGCACATCCTCTACCACACAGCAGCTTCAGAGTACTGCAAGAGTGGAAGCCACCATCACCTCCAAATTTAGCATCTTTTTGTTTTCCCCTCATAAATGTTGTGTCCTTTAACTGGCTCAGGAGGACACCTGTATCCTCAAGTGGAAGAGGAGTCATATGGGGTGAATGGGGACATAAGGAACGCCCCCCCCCCCCAAAACCTCATGCACAGTTTCCCACAACAGAACCAGGGAATCTGCAAGTGCCCAGGACCTCCTTGAACCCAGTGTGTAGAATAGAGGTGGGGACCCCTTCTCAGGGCCTGCATTTCTGCTCTGGGGGTACAGCCAACAGAGATGAGGTCGTTCACCCCAAGCAGAGCAGACGGACACCCTTTTCCTACTGTGAAGTTCGCCTGACTACCAGGACAGGGTTCAAACTACACTGAGCAAAGGGCCGCAGGGGACAGGAATGGGGACAAGTATGAGGTCACCTCACACACTGTATTTCCAGTCCCGGGTGAACAGGTCTGAAGAGTAGTCACAAGGAATTAATAAACCAAGCCAGTCAGGAGAGAGTCATGGAGTCATTGGCTTCTCCCTCATGGTCTACCAGCCAGACTGACCTTTTTGATTGTCCTAGTAAAAATTAAACCAGGTGGAAGAGGGTTGTGTGAGATCCAGGCAGGCTTTTACATATCAAAGGGGTAGGTGGAAAGGAAAGAGGAGATTGGGGGAATGCCTTTGTTTTGGTAATAGCTGGGTGTCATCTCACGGGCAAGGTCACATCTGTGTGGGCCAGCAAAAGGGAACGTGGGGGTGGGGGGGAGTGGGGAGGGAGAATATGTCCACAAAAATGCCAAGAAGCACAGGACAGGAAGGGGCAGAGGGAGGTGCAGGAGGAGTGGACAACACAACCAGGAAACTACCAGGCTTACAGCTCAGAGGAACCCGGGCAGGGGGGTTATCTTGGTTCCTGAGTCAGGGGGCAAAAGAGGGAGTGGGGACCAGGACTTCCCCCTTCTCCCTGAGCCACGGTCATTGTGAGCATTTAGGAATGGAAAGCTCCCTAGATCTCTGTTGGTTCTGTGTGACCTTTGACCTTTCCCATCATTAGCCACCCCTTCTGGCATTGTCCCCGGGAAGGGAGAGCCCAGTGGGGTGAGGCCCTCGGAGTCACCACAGACACAGCCCGACCCTGGCCCTGGCCCCCAGCCCTCCACAATACTGACACTAGAACAGGGCTTGGTGGCTCCACCCCCAAAAGCCCCAGACAAAGAGAGATGCCCCTTCCCAGCAAGGGGTCTGTGAATGGAGCCCTCTGCTCAGTCCAATTTCAGGGGGACTCAGGACTCACGTCCAGCTACAGTCTCAGAGTCTGGGGTCGGGGCAGGTCGAAATCCACCTCTGAGACCCCATCTAGTGAGTCCTAAAAGTTTTATTTCCACAGAAATGATTTGGGCAGCAACTCAAATTCATGGCATCAAAAGAGATGCAGCGAGGGGCAGGAGCCATAGCACAGCAGGAAGGGCGTTTGACTTGCACGCCACTGACCCGGGTTGGATCCTAGGCATCTCATAGAGTTCTGTGAATTCTTGCTAGGAGGAACCCCTGAGCACCACCGGATGTGGCCCAAAAACCAAAAAATGAAATGCCGTGAAATGTTCCCCAATGATGAGCTACAAGAATCAGAAACAAGGGCCCACGCCCAAGTACCCGTCGTGTGATGGCTCTAAAAAACAAAGGTGTCAGATGCCCAGGGAAGGGTCCCCAATAGATAGAGGTCCCACCGCCTCATTTCATTGCTGCCCCTGACCCCGTAGCACCAGACCTCTCCTGGGGCTCCCACCACCACCCCCATTGCCCGGAGTATCTGGGTCCAATTCCCTCCTCTGAGAAGGATGGAGTCAGCGACGGAAAGAGGAAGGGACCCAGGAAGGCAAGTCCAGAGGGCTGAGTGCCCTCTGCCCCGTCCTGCTGCCTATCACTCTATTCCCACCCAGCCACCCTTTATTCCTCTCTCTCTCTCTCTCTTTCTTCCTGCTTTAGGGTGCCAGGGGAAATGTTGGGGCCCAGGGGTTAATTCTGCCCCCAGCATCAGGATCTGACCCCCTTCGTCCTTTTGGCCTGAGCAGAGGAGAGGTGCGAGAAGAACATTAGAGCCCTTCAAACTCTCAGCACCTCTCCCGTGCTCAGGGCCCAAAATGCAATGAGAAACCAGACAAAAACCTGGCAGTGTTGGTCTGTGCCCCAGCTGATGCCAGAGGCCCTGCACAACCAGATAAGAACGGGTGGGCACATCAGTGCTGTGGCCTCACTCAGCCTCTTTCCTGAGAAACTCCAGGACTTGGTTACCTCCAGAGCCTAGGAACTCATTACCTGCAAGGGCAGGTTTTGCGTCCCAGGAGCTTATTGCTCCAAGGCCTGGAGTTGCCCCTGAGGATGGGCTGTCTTGCCCTCCTGCCTGACACTGGGGCTCCTGTGTCAGCCCCTCGACCTCTATGGGACAGACCAGGAGCGTCTCTCCCCAGCCGGTTTGGTTCTGCCTTTCCAGGCTAAAACCAGTCTCACAAGTGGGCTCAGATTTTGAATCCCGGCATCCCTTATGGTCCCCTGAGCCTGCAGGAGTGATTTCTGAGCATAGAGCCAGGAGGAACCCCTGAGCGCTGTCGGGTATGACCCCTCCAAAAAAAATGGGCACTTCCAGCTCCGGAGAGATAGCACAGCGGCGTTTGCCTTGCAAGCAGCCGATCCAGGACCAAAGGTGGTTGGTTTGAATCCCGGTGTCCCATATGGTCCCCCGTGCCTGCCAGGAGCTATTTCTGAGCAGACAGCCAGGAGTAACTCCTGAGCACTGCCGGGTGTGGCTCAAAAAACAAACAAAAAAAAAAAAAGTGGGCACTTCCAGTTCAGCTCAGCCAGGGCACTTCGGACACCACGGAAAGAAGCAAGCTCTTTTTTTTCCTTCAAATTTTTGTTTTTGTTTCATTTTGGGGGTGCTCAAGGATTGGTTACTCCTGGCTCTGTGCTCTGAAATTACTCTTGCTTGGGGGAACCCTATGGGATGCTGGGGATCAAACCCAAGTCGGCCACGTGCAAGGCAAAGGGGCTCAGGCCCCTTTGTTTATTCAATTTTTATGATTTTAAAGTTTTTACAATTATTAAAGTTAATGTGGATTCTGTTCTTGATGATGCTTATGGGGCTGATGTACATAGTAACTGTCCCCCACTGTCCCCAAAGTGTGCACAGCTGTTCCCCAACACTGTTCCTACATCACATCTGGTCTGATGGTCATTTTCCCACTGTTTGGGAACCAGAGCTCTGTCCTGGTTCCACATTGTTATTCCCGCCGTCCCCCCACTCTCTGCTCCTCTATGGGATCTAGGGATTGAGATGCTTATGGGGGAGAAGGAGGCCAGGGAGTGTGGGACAGAGGAGGACACGGACTAGGGGGAGCTGATGAAGAAACACCTCATTTGTTCCCGTGCCCCACGGTGCCCTCCGCTTCTCAATCACTTGGGCCACTACCTGGGACTATTGGTTTCTCTGCAAAGCTGAAGTAACCAGGATGGTACCGAGTGAGCTGGAGGGCGGAGGTAAAGGGAATTCTGATGGCAGGTTGGGAACAGCCTTGAATGAACCCAGAGGGTTCCCGTCTCCCAAGACTTCACATCTCTGAAACTCCAGCCCCGACCCCTGACCCCTGACGGGAAATATTGCAAACAGACTTAAGACAGCAGAAAGACTGACCTTTGCAAAGTCTGCGCCCATTGTCTGGGAGACAGAAGCCTTTGTTGTAAGGAGGCGACGCAGCAGAACTTCAGCCCTGCGCCCTGATGAGGAAGCGAATGTCTGGGGGAGCAAACGGCCTTTCCCTTCATTCCAGACCCCTGGCATTTGCATGGCGTAAAGTTCATTTTATCTGCAGCCACCCTTCACCAGCCAGGAGCCCACGTCTCTGGCAGACACTGGGGTCAGAGTTTCCTTTCAGGGGGTGTTTCCGGCAGGGCCTCCACAGACGAGGACAGTTTTTGTAGAGGGGTTACTCGGGGAGTACTGGGGCCACTGCTGGCCAGATTTTAGTCTCACGGTGTTGGTGTTTAGTGAGCGATGGGGCCATTGGGGTACTGGGGCTTGAACTTGAGGCCTTCCTTGTGCTAGACATATGCCTTCCCCTCGTGCTGGCCTTGTGGAGCGAGGAATTGGCATGTCCCTGTGGTAGGAGCTGGGAGGCCCATTACCACCATCTCCCCAGCTCCAACTCTCCCTCTGAGCTCTCTCCTGCTCCCCTGCAGACATCGACGAGTGTGACAACGACTACTACAATGGTGGCTGTGTACATGAGTGCATCAACATCCCCGGGAACTACCGCTGCACGTGCTTCGATGGCTTCATGCTGGCCCACGATGGCCACAACTGCCTGGGTGAGTCTCAAGCCCCTGCTGCAGGTCCGGCCCATGTGGAGGTGCGAGCACAGACCCCGCTCATTTGTCCTGCCCAGATGGGCGGTCTCACCATAGGCAACACCCATGGGGAGGTCCCAGCCATAAGGGAAGTCTTGCCATTGGCCCTGCCTATGGAGGGAGGTCTTCGATGGGCCCACCCACAAGGCAGTCTTACCATAAGCCACACCCAAGAGGGAAGTCTTGCCATTGGCCCTGCCCACAGGGGGAGGTCTCTCCATAAGCCCGCCCATGGTGGGGCTATCATAGGCCCCACCCAGAGGGAAGGTCTCACCGTAAGTCCCGCCCCCCAGGAAGTTCTCATCATAGGCCGCAACCATATATCCAGTCTTGGGGCTCCAGCTGCCCTGTTTGCATGACTGTCCTCCTTCTA